>NC_138777.1:8813595-9236095 GCF_965119305.1 Pelophylax lessonae | reverse complement strand
CTCTATTCCCTGGCTGATAAATGTTTAGAAATAATGTTACTTTGTATCTCGCTTTCTCCTGCCTGAATACATGATCATCTGTCTGAACAATGCTTACAAAAAGTAACAAAATGTATAAACCTTGTTTAGAACAGAGATAGACGGATACAAAGTAGCATTGTATCTATCTCCTGTCTGATCAATGTTTATAAACAATGTTACTTTGTATCTCTCTATTCCCTGGCTGATAAATGTTTAGAAATAATGTTACTTTGTATCTCGCTTTCTCCTGCCTGAATACATGATCACCTGTGTGAACAATGCTTACAAAAAGTAACAAAATGTATAAACCTTGTTTAGAACAGAGATAGACGGATACAAAGTAGCATTGTATCTATCTCCTGTCTGATCAATGTTTATAAACAATGTTACTTTGTATCTCACTATCTCCTGTCTGATCAATGTTTATAAACAATGTTACTTTGTATCTCTCTATTCCCTGGCTGATAAATGTTTAGAAATAATGTTACTTTGTATCTCGCTTTCTCCTGCCTGAATACATGATCACCTGTCTGAACAATGCTTTCAAAAAGTAACAAAATGTATAAACATTGTTCAGAGCAGAGATAGACGGATACAAAGTAGCATTGTATCTATCTCCTGTCTGATCAATGTTTATTAACAATGTTACTTTGTATCTCACTATCTCCTGTCTGATCAATGTTTATAAACAATGTTACTTTGTATCTCTCTATTCCCTGGCTGATAAATGTTTAGAAATAATGTTACTTTGTATCTCGCTTTCTCCTGCCTGAATACATGATCACCTGTGTGAACAATGCTTACAAAAAGTAACAAAATGTATAAACCTTGTTTAGAGCAGAGATAGACAGATACAAAGTAGCATTGTATCTATCTCCTGTCTGATCAATGTTTATAAACAATGTTACTTTGTATCTCACTATCTCCTGTCTGATCAATGTTTATTAACAATGTTTATATATAAATTTTTTTTTTTTTGCAATTTGATATGCAATCCAGATGCAAAATGTCTTTTTTGAACACCATACCAAATAATAAAAATGTTGAAAGACAAACAATATAATAGATACTTTTAAATTTTCAAGATTTTATAGACAAAAAATGAAAGTTTTGAGAAATAATATTAAAATAACATCTTATTTTCTTTCTACACAGAATGGAAGTATCTGCTGTTCAGTGGACCTAGAATGCCTTCACAATAACTAAAAAGGTCTAAACACGGACTCTTGTTTCAGAGGGGAAAAAAAAAAAAAAACTGATGCAGTCCTAATCGATAACAGAGTATAAAAACACAAGACAACATTTTGTACAACAGACAATTACCAAAGTCTTCAAAAGATATTTGGCAGTTGCTAGGGGACCTTCTATCATGTCTGGCCGACGGAGGTTACTTTCGCCACAAAGGATTAAAGCTCGAATCTCCAGCAAAAAAAAAACAGTCAATATCAATGTCGTGAGTCACAAACGTTCTACCTGTTTCATCAACAAAAAATGCCGAATCTTTTCCTAGTAAAGGTTTTAATGTCCTTTTTAATTTTCCTTTTGAATGTGGATACCCTTGTTGATTTCTTGGAAGATCTCAAAAGTCAAGAACAAAAAAAACAACAAAAAAAAAAGTGTTGCGTCTCATTGTCTCCAACTTTGGTTAGAAAGGTCCCTTGCCTGGTGTTTCTCTGGAAATAATGTATGTATGTAAAGTCTATCTATTGACATAGCATCTTTATTTAATAGCGGATGACCTCACTCAATGTCTCCAACATAAAAAGAAAAAAAATATATAGATCAGTACAAGCTTCTACTACCAATGGACTAGTAAATCCTTCACCCTTGTGCTGTAAAAATGGACATAGACTGCTTTGCGACACTAAACCGCTTGAGCAACAGGACTAAAAACAGGACAAGGACCTCATCTTAAAAGCATAGAGGACTTTCAAAAACAAAGCCCACCATCATGTACCACAGTAGATGCTTGCATTACTTCGAGAAGACTATCCCATAGAAAACGTGAACCCTGCATTCCTTTTTCATAGCCAAGGACCTTCTGAGTAAAGACGAGATGAAAAAATAATGCGCCAACGTTTCTATATGGGTTACCGAAATGTACAAAAATATTTTCACATAAGTTATTTTCTGAATGACAGCCAGAAGATGATTACAAAAAAAAAAAAAAAATTAAGAATGTCAAAAAGAGAAATCAGTGATGACCACAGGATAATTATAAAACAAAGTTGCTGTCTGGATTGGAAGTGCGTGGAAGATGTTCCCTTTTTTTAATTGTTTATTGGCTTGAGATTAACCACTTTTACCTTGGTGACCTCATTTGCAACACATTGATTTCAATGGGCTGGAAATGAGAGGTTTGTTGTCTTCAAGGGCTGTACTCAAGCTTTGGTAGCTTAGGCCTTTTTACGTTTATTTGCAATTATTAAAAAAAAAAAAAAAAATGTTCAAAGTTTGTAGCCACGTGACCGTCACACCAATATGAGCTTGCTGGACATCCCATTCTAAGAATAGGGCATTTGGTATAGAATTGAACCTCACTTTGAGGTTATAACAGACCCATTCTCCTCTGAAAGATTTTCCACAACATTTTGGAGGTGGCTGTAGGTATTTTCAAGCCAGGACACCCCACACATTAATACCTGACCTCACAAATGGGCATAAATACTTACAGCCACCTCCAAAATCTTGTGAAAATTCTTTTTCGAGGTGTGGAGGCTGGTATGTCCTCAAAAGGAAGTCAATTCCACACCAAAGGCCCTGGTCTTAGAATGATGTAGTATTTGGGATGGAAGGCCAATTGTGCCCTATTGTGAGATCATCAACTAACGTGTGGGAATTCCTGACTTGCAATCGGACTTCCATCCCAAATACTACATCATTCTAAGACCAGGGCCTTTGGTGTGGAATTGACTTCCTTTTGAGGACATACTAGCCTCCACGCTTCGGAAAAGACTTTCCACAAGATTTTGGAGGTGGCTGTCAAAGTCTTTTCTGAAGCGTGGAGGTTGGTATGTCCTTAAAAGGAAGTCAATTCCACACCAAAGGCCCTGGTCTTAGTAGATGATCTCACAATAGGGCACAATTGGCCTTCCATCCCAAATACTACATCATTCTAAGACCAGGGCCTTTGGTGTGGAATTGACTTCCTTTTAAGGACATACCAACCTCCACGCTTCGGAAAAGACTTTGACAGCCACCTCCAAAATCTTGTGGAAAGTCTTTTCCGAAGCGTGGAGGCTGGTATGTCCTCAAAAGGAAGTCAATTCCACACCAAAGGCCCTGGTCTTAGAATGATGTTGTATTTGGGATGGAAGGCCAATTGTGCCCTATTGCGAGATCATCTACTAACGTGTGGGAATTCCTGACTTGCAATCGGACTTCCATCCCGAATACTACATCATTCTAAGACCAGGGCCTTTGGTATGGAATGGACTTCCCTTTAAGTATGTATCAGCCCCCCGCTCTTTTAGGAGGCCTTCCATCCCAAATACTACATCATACAAAGACTTTGTTGACAATTGTGCTCTTCCAACCTTGTGGTAAGGGAAGACCCTTTTCTAATCCAGCATGAATACTTACAGCCACCTCCAAAATCTTGTGGAAAGTCTTTTCCGAAGCGTGGGGGCTGGTATGTACTCAAAAGGAAGTCAATTCCACAGCAAAGGCCCTGGTCTTAGGATGATGTTGTATTTGGGATGGAAGGCCAATTGTGCCCTATTGTGAGATCATCTATTACCGTGTGGGAATTCCTGACTTGCAATCGGACTTCCATCCCAAATACTACATCATTCTAAGACCAGGGCCTTTGGTATGGAATGGACTTCCCTTTGGGAATGTATCAGCCCCCCGCTCTTTTGGGAGGCCTTCCATCCCAAATACTACATCATACAAAGACTTTGTTGACAATTGTGCTCTTCCAACCTTGTGGTAATTGATTAGGGAAGACCCTTTTCTAATCCAGCCTAATTGTGCCCATGTGTACAAAGCCAGCTCCATAAAGATATGGTTTGACCAGATTGATGTGGAGGAATTTGAGTGTGCTACACAGAGCCCTGACCTCGACCCTACTGAATACCTTTGGAAGGTTTATTGCAAGCCAGGCTCATCCAACATCAGTACCTGACCTCAACAATAGCCACAAATTCCCTCAAAATGTTTTCTACTCCATATGACTTAATGTTTGTAGCCACTTGACTGTTACACCAATGGGAGTTTGTTGGATATCTCATTCTAAGACCAGGGCCTTTGGTATGGAATTTACATCCTTGATGCCTGCCGTACGCATATATGTGTCCACTTGGGCAGGTGGGCTTTAACACAGAGTGGCTGCATATATGTAGCCCTGTCTAAAAAACTTACCATGCTAAGAGCACGCTCCCTGCGTGCTCCCGGGATGGTAGCCGGTGAGCACTGGAAAGCTCCTGATGCATACTCTAGTGATCAGTAGCTTTCCAGTCATGCGGTCACATTATCAGAAATCCGCCTCCCAGCATATGAAACTTCTTAAAGGACCAGGAGGTGCTGATGCCAGGGAGTTAAGAATATATCAGCCTCAATTCATCTAGGAAGACTTTCCGCAAGATTTTGGAGGGTGGCTGTATCAATTTGTGCCCATTTATGGTCAGATATTGACGTGTGGGAAGTCCTGACTTGCAATCGGCCTTCTTCCCAAATACTACATCATACAAAAAGACATTTTAGAACAAGATGCATCCTACTCCATATGCAGTGCCGTCTTTAACACTGGGCCAAAGGGGCAGCTGCCCCGGGCCTAGCCATTGTTGTGGGGCCCAAAGCAGCAGCCCATTGTTCCCGCACTGCCCACAAATAGTTGATAAGTGCATTTGGTAGGGCCCAAGAAAATATTTGCCCAGGGTCCAATCAATATTAAAGACGGCCCTGTCCATATGGTTCAAAGTTTGCGCCCCCCCCTGACTGTCACACCAATATGAGCTTGTTGGACATCCGATTCTGAGATGATGGCAATTGATGTAGAGCTGCTCCCCTTAGTAACTATAACAGTCTCCATTTTCACCCCTGCCAGACTTCTCTTTTACATGGTTTGCCCCTTTGACTAAGCTCTGATTGAGGGGTCATGTCTGGCAGAGGCAAAGATGTTGGATTGACCATGTGATGGGGACAAAAAACCTTATTGGGAAGTACGGTGGTGTGGAGCCTAGACATGTCCCCACAGCATTCAGAGGGAAGATCCCGAAGGTGGATCACTTGGGATCGTCCACAAGAATTTAGAATGTGTTTTTTAAAATGTGTGCTCATTCTATTAAAAAGAGGTCAAAATTTGAGGTGATGTCACCAGGACGTGAAGACCATAATAAACACTGTAGAAAATACCTTCCCAACTCAACTGAAAGTGTTTTTGGCTATGTCCCTGCTGTACCCTAAACCGAATGTGGGCTTGGGGAGGGATGGTGTATTCTACCATGCTTCAGGTTATACCCTAAATTTATGGCTAACATAAAACATGGTCTAATCAGTGGATTTGGCCTTTAAACAAACACACAAAAAATATTTTAGGAGAATAGAGATTGAATGGTTAGTAGAAAAACTACGTTTGTCCAAGCTGGTCATAAACATGCAATTTTCTTTTTTTATATATTGTAGAAATAGAGAGTTAAATACAAAAACACTACTAATGTTGATGAATGTATGCTTATGTAAGAAAATGTAACATATGAATTGTCAGCCTAACACTGTACATTAAAGACTTTGGCTAGGCTGGAATTTCTATCATCTCAGGAGAATGTACAAATGGGCAAAAGTGGGTTTTGTTTAGACGGATTTTCCATCCTACCCATTGGATATCGAAGGAAGTTCTGACCATGGCGGAAACCTGAATCAATCTGACATATTCAGATGCAGCAGAACTTTGCTTAAAGCTGAACTTCAGGTATGGATTTAATTGCATACTTGCATTGGCCCAGCTTGGACCAATGTACAGTGCATTGCGAAAGTATTCGGCCCCCTTGAACTTTTCAACCTTTTGCCACATTTCAGGCTTCAAACATAAAGATATAAAACTGTAATTTTTTTTGAAGAATCAACAACAAGTGGGACACAATCATGAAGTGGAACGAAATTTATTGGATATTTCAAACTTTTTTAACAAATAAAAAACTGAAAAACTTTGTAGCGCCACCTTTTGCTGCGATTACAGCTGTAAGTCGCTTGGGGTATGTCTCTATCAGTTTTGCACATCGAGAGACTGACATTTTTGCCCATTCCTCCTTGCAAAACAGCTCGAGCTCAGTGAGGTTGGATGGAGCGCGTTTGTGAACAGCAGTTTTCAGTTCTTTCCACAGATTCTCGATTGGATTCAGGTCTGGACTTTGACTTGGCCATTCTAACACCTGGATATGTTTATTTGGGAACCATTCCATTGTAGATTTTGCTTTATGTTTTGGATCATTGTCTTGTTGGAAGACAAATCTCCGTCCCAGTCTCAGGTCTTTTGCAGACTCCATCAGGTTTTCTTCCAGAATGGTCCTGTATTTGGCTCCATCCATCTTCCCATCCATTTTAACCATCTTCCCTGTCCCTGCTGAAGAAAAGCAGGCCCAAACCATGATGCTGCCACCACCATGTTTGACAGTGGGGATGGTGTGTTCAGGGTGATGAGCTGTGTTTCTTTTACGCCAAACATAACGTTTTGCATTGTTGCCCAAAAGTTTGATTTTGGTTTCATCTGACCAGAGCACCTTCTTCCACATGTTTGGTGTCTCCCAGGTGGCTTGTGGCAAACTTTAAATGACACTTTTTATGGATATCTTTAAGAAATGGCTTTCTTCTTGCCACTCTTCCATAAAGGCCAGATTTGTGCAGTATACGACTGATTGTTGTCCTATGGACAGAGTCTCCCACCTCAGCTGTAGATCTCTGCAGTTCATCCAGAGTTATCATGGGCCTCTTGGCTGCATCTCTGATCAGTCTTCTCCTTGTATGAGCTGAAAGTTTAGAGGGACGGCCAGGTCTTCGTAGATTTGCAGTGGTCTGATACTCCTTCCATTTCAATATTATCGCTTGCACAGTGCTCCTTGGGATGTTTAGAGCTTGGGAAATCTTTTTGTAACCAAATCCGGCTTTAAACTTCTCCACAACAGTATCTCGGACCTGCCTGGTGTGTTCCTTGTTCTTCATGATGCTCTCTGCGCTTTAAACGGACCTCTGAGACTATCACAGTGCAGGTGCATTTATACGGAGACTTGATTACACACAGGTGGATTCTATTTATCATCATTAGTCATTTAGGTCAACAATGGATCATTCAGAGATCCTCACTGAACTTCTGGAAAGAGTTTGCTGCACTGAAAGTAAAGGGGCTGAATAATTTTGCACGCTCAATTTTTCCGTTTTTTATTTGTTAAAAAAGTTTGAAATATCCAATAAATTTCGTTCCACTTCATGATTGTGTCCCACTTGTTGTTGATTCTTCAAAAAAAAAAAATTACAGTTTTATATTTTTATGTTTGAAGCCTGAAATGTGACAAAAGGTCAAAAAGTTCTAGGGGGCCGAATACTTTCGCAATGCACTGTAGGTTTGCATATCCATACCCCTGGGATTGCTGTGGAAGCTGGGAATCACTGAAGTAGTTGTTGCTTCTACAGTGATTACCGCTGTGTTCCAGGTCCTGGCTGCCCTGCTGCATAGTAACCATCGAGTCGGTCACTCGCTCGGCACCAATCAGAGAACACCTTTTATTTTTCTCTTAAATGCAAGGAGTTCTCTGCTTGACAATTTAAATAAATTCTTTAGATGAAATTAATATTAGACTCGAGAGACAGAGAGGGTACCATGGACTAAATTTACAAAATAGGGGAAAACAACCCCAAAGCAAACCCCAAAAGGGGGTAGGATGAGATGAATGGATTATGTTGGTACCCATTGATAGCACATTAGAATGACATAAAAATCCATAAACTTATAAATACAAAAAACTAAAAGTTTTACTCATAAAATCACATAAATTACCAGAATATTGTATTGGGATATGAAAGACACAGGTAAACACCCCTAAAATGATGGAAAGCATAGGGGTTGTGTTTGCTCCTCTACATGTTTCATGGATTTATCCGCTTCTTCAGGAGAAAAGAACAAAAACCTATTCAACGGGACTCATATCCCTGGAGGGTCAAACAAGGGCATCAACAAACTTTCCCTACAGTGGACATGGGGGGGGGGGGGTAAGATAAAGCTGATGACTTTGCAGGCTTTGCCAGGGGGACACAATTCATTTCATCAACTTTAGAGTATGTATCCTTTCTTTGGTCCTATGGATGGTTTCTACCGTTCAGGCCCTTGACCTTTGCAGCTCAAGTTACACATGGCCAACAACCTTCATTTTCTAAGCTTTGGATGATGTCCACAAATTTACATCCTATGCATCTCCTGGCATTCTCAATAATATATTCATTTAGGTTTCGAGGGCAGTGGGCCTGCTATCTTACCCCCGCCCCTGTGTCCACCGTAGAGGACGTTTTTTGATGCCCCTGTTTGGCCTTCTAGGGAGCCTCTGGCTCTAATCACGTGCTTAAAAAAAAAATCCCCTATTGGAATCCATGCATCCAGCGCTCTGCATGTAGATTAGGGGGGGCCGGATGCATGGATAGGGGGGGTGGCACCCCTGCGCCCTCAATGGACGGCCGCCACTGCCTGTCACCTTTTATCTCTTGGTGTCAGGAAAACTTGTCAGAGGTGATTTATGCGGATAGCAGAGGAAGGACACAGCAGATAGAAATGGCACTTAGTGCTCTGGATTGTAACAAGTACAAACTATAGAGGGATATGCTTTGTTCATATTTCATGTCTGAGGTTTATAACCACTCTAAGTAACTAAAATCAAAACTGATGTACCTGCTTTCAAATTTCTGTCTATAGGTAACCTGGGGGGGGCTGACGAATGGCCCTGCCATATGGGCGCAGTGTGCTTCCTTTAGGCATAAAATGCTTTACCCAAATTGAGCTCCTGTTCTGGATCTTTTTTTCGCAATCTAAACTTTCTGTGGGGCCCAGTTTTATTGTATCCGGACAGCAATGCTGTTTTAATCCGTGATGGTTCTAAAGTCATCCTGTATATGTAAAATATATTTTACATAAAGGTTTACACAAAACACCACTGAGAAAATGAATAAAGAATTGAACCAGCTACACAATGTGTCCGCCTTGCATTGTATCCATATAAGATCGCCAATGATCGCCTTCCGGAAGATTCATCACCTGGGCTCGCTATGCGCCATGTCAGGAGGTTTGGATTATTTGTATTTTCAGGTGGAAAATGTTTTGCTATAGAACTGGCAAAGTATTTTATTCTACTGCTCAATCATTTCATGAGAAAGAGGGACATCTTATAGCAGGAAAATATGTACATATTACAGACCATTTTCGAACTATTCTGGACCGGATGGATTTGCCCCCTTAACCACTTTACCACCGGAGGATTTTCCTGCTTTACGTCCAGGCCACTTTTTGCAACTTGGCACTGCGCAACTTCAACTGACAATTTCGGGGTCATGCAACCCTGTACCCAAACAAAATTTACGTCCTTTTTTCCCACAAACAGAGCTTTCTTTTGGTGGTATTTGATCACCTGTGCGATTTTCATTTTTTGCGATATTAATAAAAAAAGAGTGAAAATTTTGCGAAAAAATTGACATTTTCTACTTTTACAGTTAAAAAATAAACCGGAAGATTTAACCCCATTCCTGACCAGGCTATATTTTGCGATTCGGCACTGCGTTACTTTAATGGATAATTGCGCGGTCGTGCGACGCTGTACCCAAACGATATTGACGTCCTTTTTTTCCTACAAACAGAGCTTTCTTTTGGTGGTATTTGATCACCTGTGCGATTTTTATTTTTTGCGCTATAAACAAAAAAAAAGAGCGACAATTCTGAAAAAAAAAAAAACTATATTTTTCACATTCTGCTATATAACATTCCCCCCCCCCCCCCCAAAAAAAAAAAGAAATCTAATTTTAACATTTTAGGCCAATTTGTTTTCTGCTACATATTTTTGGTAAAAAATAAAAATCCCAATAAGCGTATTTTGATTGATTTGCGCAAAAGTTATTGCGTCTACAAACTAGGGGAAAGATTTATGTCATTTTTATTGTTTTTTCTTTACTAGTAATGGCGGCGATCTGCGATTTTTTGTGCGATTGCAACAGATAGGACCCCTAACTGACATTTTTGACCCTTTTTGGGGGGTACCAGTGACATTACTACAGTAATCAGTGCTAAAAATATGCACTGTTACTGTAATAATGACACTGGCAGGGAAGGGGTTAATAGTGTGGGTGATCAATGGGTTAAATGTGAGCCTAGGGGAGTGATTCTAACTGTGGGGGGGCGTGGCTTGTGGAATGACCATAGAGACATGTGATCCTATATAGAAGGATCACAGGCGCTCTGTGATCATCCCAGGGAGAAGAACTGTCAGCTGTGTTTACAATAGCTGACCGCTCTTCTCTCTCAGCGGGGAGCAATCGCGGGTGTCCGGTGGCAATGGGAGCCGCCTGACCTGTGCATCGGCTTCCACGCTGACAAGCGGGGGTGGGAGCGCACCGCCCCCTAGCTGCAGGCACGTGACCGACGTAGCCCTACATCGGTTTTCGGTTTACCTGGGAGAGCCACACTGCCGCGGTAAATAGGCGGCGTGTGGTCAGCAACCAGTTAAAAGTAACTCCAACAAGAAAAAACAAAAACTATGGGAGGGATTTTGAGAGCACCAATAATCACTGATATAGTAAAATACAAAACGTTTACTAAGTACTCAGTTAAAAACATACATTCATACAGAAAACAGGTACACAAACAACAAAAGGTATAAAAGCACAACAAAAAAAAATCTTCATCCATCACAAGAGCAATGAAGCCCAAGAGGGACATCTACGCGTTTCAACTCTCTGAGTCTTTTTCAGGGGTTTCTTTTGAACAATACGATGGATACAGTAGATTCAGTAAAGTAGATAGCCAACGAGTAAAATAGGAAAGATACATAAGCGTATAGATATACAGGATGTAATCTTTACAGATATAAATCTCACAATGTATTGGTTGGAGACCAAATACATGCAGACAGTCAGACACCACCGGGATGTTTCCAGATACCCCTACAGCCAGGGAGTAGTTCAAGGGACAATGGCCTGATATCATAAAAGCTTTTATAAGTATGAAGCACCATGGACATGGCCGTAAGATTTCCTTAAACCATCAGCAAGACTAACATCTGCTCCTTTGTGCAAGGAAGAACAGGATGAGCAATGCCAGAGCCCTACAAAATGACCTCCAGCAGGCCACTGGTGTGAATGTCTCTGATCAAACAATCCGCAACAGACTTCATGAGGGTGGCCTGAGGGCCCGATGTCCTCTAGTGGGCCCTGTGCTCACTGCCCAGCACCATGGAGCTCAATTGGCATTTGCCATTGAACATCAGAATTGGCAATTCCACCACTGGCGCCCTGTGCTTTTCACAGATGAGAGCAGGTTCACCCTGAGCACATGTGACAGATGTGAAAAGGTCTGGAGAAGCCGTGGAGAACGTTATGCTGCTTGTAACATCGTTCAGCATTACCGGTTTGGTTGTTGGTCAGTGATGGTCTGGGGAGGCAAATCCATGGAGGGACACACAGACCTCTACAGGATAGACAATGGCACCCTGACTGCCATTAGGTTTCAGGATGAAATCCTTGGATTCATGGTCAGACCCTACGCTGGTGCATTGGGTCCTGGGTTCCTCCTGGTGCAAGACAATGCTGGCCTTATGTGGTGAGAGTATGCAGCCAGTTCCTGGAGGATAAAGGAGTTGGTACCATTGAATGGCCCCCACGCTTGCCAGACCTAAATCCAATAGAACACCTCTGGGACATTATGTTTCAGTCCATGCCACGCTGTCAGGTTCCACCTCAGTCTGTTCAGGAGCTCAGTGATGCCCTGGTCCAGATCTGGGAGGAAATACCCCAGGACACCATCCGCTGTCTCATTAAGAGCACGCCCCGACATGGTCTGGCATGCATACAAGCAAGTGGGGGCCATACCAACTACAGTTTGCGTTGCTGCAATTAAATTTCAGCAAAATGGACTAGCCTGCTGCATCATTTTTTCACTTTGATTTTAGGGGTGTCTGACTTCAGCCCTCTGTAGGGTGATAATTTTCATTTCCATCAAACGATGTGGAATCCTTTCGTTCCTAACACATTACCCAGTCCACACCAGTATAGATCCTAACACATTACCCAGTCCATACCAGTATAGATCCTAACACATTACCCAGTCCACACCAGTATAGATCCTAACACATTACTCAGTCCATACCAGTATAGATCCTAACACATTACCCAGTTCATATCAGTATAGATCCTAACACATTACCCAGTCCATACCAGTATAGATCCTAACACATTATCCAGTCCATAATAGTATAGATCCTAACACATTACCCAGTCCATACCGGTATAGATCCTAACACATTACCCAGTCCATACCAGTATAGATCCATACACATCACCCAGTCCATACCAGTATAGATCCTAACACATTACCCAATCCATTCCAGTATAGATCCTAACACATTACCCAGTCCATACCAGTATAGATCCCAACACGTTACCCATTCCATACCAGTATAGATCCTAACACATTACCTAGTCCATACCAGTATAGATCCTAACACATTACCCAGTCCATACCAGTATAGATCCCAACACGTTACCCATTCCATACCAGTATAGATCCTAACACATTACCTAGTCCATACCAGTATAGATCCTAAGACATTACCCAGTCCATACCGGTATAGATCCTAACATTACCGAGTCCATACCAGTATAGATCCTAACACATTACCCAGTCCATACCAGTATAGATATTCAGCACGATAGGTCCCCATAACCCTGGTATTTTCTTTTCGCACCGATCTTTCAGATAAAAGTGATCCCTGTGGCGTTTTTTTGGAAGTTTCCTGGCTTAGGATAGCGATCGCTGCACCCGGAACCCATCCGACTCCGGCAGTGTCTTGCCATAGCAATAAGCGATGGCAAGATGGTCACCACTCATCTCTATGCCCTTGGTGGACCAGAGCAATGTGATGATGTTGCTTCCGGTTCTCGGGCCATGTAAACATGTTTTTTTTTTTTTTCTTAAAGCAAACGATCTTTTTTTTTTTTTTTTTGATCTTTTACTTTTAAGGGTAGAAGAGAGATTTGGGGTATTGTTTAACAAGGGAGGTTCACATTCCTTGCAAAAGCAAAAAACGTGATAAAAAAAGTTTTTTTAAAGGGACAGTGTTAAAATAGAAAAATGTAATAAAAAAAATTATATATATATATATATATATATATATATATATATATATATATATATATTTAAAGCGCCCCTATTCCCGCGTATTTCGTACACATACGTAGGTCAAGCTCACATATGTAAACGGTGTTGGCACCACACGTGAGGTATCGCCGCGAACATCGCAGTGGCAGCAATAATTCTATCACTGGACCTCCTCTGTAACTGTAAACAGGTACCCTGCAGAAATTGTTAAAGCATCACCTATGGAGAGATTTATAATGTACCGTAGTTTGGCGGCATTTCATGTGTGCGCAATTTTAAAGCATAACATGTTCAGTATCTATTTACGCAGTGTAACATCAGGTTTCATATTATACAAAAAAAAAAAAAAAGGAGGGTATATAAATGTTTTTTTTTTTTTTTTAATTCTTTAAAGTTAATTTTTTCCAATAAAATTGCATTTGAAAAACCGCTGTGCAAAAACCATGTGAAATTGCAACGACCAACATTTTATTCTCTAGGGTCTCTGCCTAAAATGCATACGTAGGTCACGCTGACATATGTAAACGGTATTTGCGCCACACATGTGAGGTATTGCCACGAACATCTGAGCGAGGACAAGAATTCTATAGCACTGGACCTCCTCTGTAACTCCAAACATGTAACCTGTAGACATTTTTAAAAGCGTCGCTTATGGAGATTTTTAAGTACCGAAGTTTGGCGCCATTCTACGAGCGCACACAATTTTAAAAGCATGAAATGTTCCTTATCTATTTACTTGGCACAACATCATGTTTCATATTATGCAAAAAAATGGGGTATATATTGTTTTTTTTTTTTTTTTTTTTTTTCCTTAAAGTGTACTTTTCCCAATAAAATTGTGTTTGAAAAACTGCTGCACAAAAACCATGTGACATAAATTGCAACTAACATTTTATTCTCAAGGGTCTCTGCTAAAAAATGAAAAAAAAAAAATAATAAATACATATAAAAATTATATATTATATATATATATATATATATATATATATATATATATATATACAGTGGGTACGGAAAGTATTCAGACCCCCTTAAATTTTTCACTCTTTGTTATATTGCAGCCATTTGCTAAAATCATTTAAGTTCATTCTTCTTCCTCATGAATGTACACATAGCACCCCATACTGACAGAAAAACACAGAATTGTTGACATTGTTGCAGATTTATTAAAAAAGAAAAACTGAAATATCACATGGTCCTAAGTATTCAGACCCTTTGCTGTGACACTCATATATTTAACTCAGGTGCTTTCCATTTCTTCTGATCATCCTTGAGATGGTTCTACACCTTCATTTGAGTCCAGCTGTGTTTGATTATACTGATTGGACTTGATTAGGAAAGCCACACACTATAAGACCTTCCAGATCACAATACATGTCAGAGCAAATGAGAATCATGAGGTCAAAGGAACTGCCTGAAGAGCTCAGAGACAGAATTGTGGCAAGGCACAGATCTGGCCAAGGTTACAAAAAGATTTCTGCTGCACTTAAGGTTCCTAAGAGCACAGTGGCCTCCATAATCCTCAAATGGAAGACGTTTGGGACGACCAGAACCCTTCCTAAAGCTGGCCGTCCGGCCAAACTGAGCTATCGGGGGAGAAGAGCCTTGGTGAGAGAGGTAAAGAAGAACCCAAAGATCACTGTGGCTGAGCTCCAGAGATGCAGTCAGGAGATGGGAGAAAGTTGTAGAAAGTCAACCATCACTGCAGCCCTCCACCAGTCGGGGCTTTATGGCAGAGTGGCCCGACGGAAGCCTCTCCTCAGTGTAAGACACATGAAAGCCCGCATGGAGTTTGCTAAAAAACACCTGAAGGACTCCAAGATGGTGAGAAATAAGATTCTCTGGTCTGATGAGACCAAAATAGAACTTTTTGGCCTTAATTCTAAGCGGTATGTGTGGAGAAAACCAGGCACTGCTCATCACCTGTCCAATACAGTCCCAACAGTGAAGCATGGTGGTGGCAGTATCATGCTGTGGGGGTGTTTTTCAGCTGCAGGGACAGGACGACTGTTTGCAATTGAGGGAAAGATGAATGCGGCCAAGTACAGGGATATCCTGGACAAAAACCTTCTCCAGAGTGCTCTGGACCTCAGACTGGGCCAAAGGTTTACCTTCCAACAAGACAATGACCCTAAGCACACAGCTAAAATAACGAAGGAGTGGCTTCACAACAACTCCGTGACTGTTCTTGAATGGCCCAGCCAGAGCCCTGACTTAAACCCAATTGAGCATCTCTGGAGAGACCTAAAATGGCTGTCCACCAACGTTTACCATCCAACCTGACAGAACTGGAGAGGATCTGCAAGGAGGAATGGCAGAGGATCCCCAAATCCAGGTGTGAAAGACTTGTTGCATCTTTCCCAAAAAGACTCCTGGCTGTATTAGATCAAAAGGGGTCTTCTACTAAATACTGAGCAAAGGGTCTGAATACTTAGGACCATGTGATATTTCAATTTTTATTTTTTAATAAATCTGCAACAATGTCAACAATTCTGTGTTTTTCTGTCAGTATGGGGTGCTATGTGTACATTCATGAGGAAGAAGAATGAACTTAAATTATTTTAGCAAATGGCTGCAATATAACAAAGAGTGAAAAATTTAAGGGGGGTCTGAATACTTTCCGTGCCCACTGTATATATATATATATATATAAATATAAAATATACACACTAGGGATAGACCGATTATCGGCGTGGCCGATATGCACTTTCGCCGATATATCGGAACTGGCCGATATTTTTGTGACGTCATTCGCCTTGGACAGTCTCGTGAGAGTGTATCACAGCCATACATCCACTTATAGCAGCCCGATGCCAGCCAGCCACCCACAGTCCCTGTGCCAACCAGCCATCCACCACAGGGTGCCAGCCAGCCACCCACCCACCACAGGGTGCCAGCAAGCCAGCCACCCACCACAGGGTGCCAGCAAGTCAGCCACCCACCACAGGGTGCCAGCCAGCCACCCACCACAGGGTGCCAGACAGCCAGCCACCCACCACAGGGTGCCAGCAAGCCACCCACCCACCACAGGGTGCCAGCAAGCCACCCACCCACCACAGGGTGCCAGCAAGCCAGCCATTAAGCATTACACAAAAATTAACATATTCAGTACCAGATTTGTGTCAAAAATTGTCTTTATTTTTCAAAACTTTAAATGTACAAAATATCGTCCGATACCGATACGTTGTGACCATTATATCGGTATTGGCCCTGAAAAAAACATATCGGTCTATCCCTAATACACACACAAACTGTATCTCACAGAAGTACACCCCTCACATTTTTGTAAATATTTTATTCTATCTTTTCATGTGACAACACTGAAGAAATGACACTTTGCTACAATGTAAAGTAGTGAGTGTACAGCTTGTATAACAGTGTAAATTTACTGTCCCCTCAAAATAACTCAACACACAGCCATTAATGTCTAAACCGCTGGCAACAAAAGTGAGTACACCCCTAAGTGACAATGTTCATATAGGCAGATTAAACTTCAGCTTTAAAAAAATGTTAGCTACTGTATAATGTTGTAAATATTGCATAGAGAAGATTATTAGATCCCAAATCCACTTTTTATAGCAAATACAGAGGTGCAAATCTCATTTTAGCTGGACAAAGATACAAAGGATTCCTTTAAGGCTTTACAACAGCGATTGACAGCCTGTAAGCCACATGGTTTCCCGCTGAAGTTCTAGAGCTCCTCTAAACACCCAATATAGGCAACTGAATAAGAGCGTGATATAGATTTTCACATATTCACATGTTCTTAACAAGCAGCCCAAGAGAATAACCAATTTAGAAGAGAAGGCGGCAAAAAAAAAAAAAAACACTAAAAAACGTACTCTGTATCCAATGGCTCTGCCCGTTATCTCTCCCCGCTGACTTCTAATATGAGGACTAAATCAATACTCCAATTTTTGTTACATTTTCAAATCTGCTCGTGTTGCGTTTTCATTCTCAAGGATTTTTGTTTCTTTGACAAAGGAGCCCAGATAAGGCTTTGGGCTTCATTAATAAAGACTGACGGACAAGGAACACTGATTAGTTAACTTAAGATTACACTAAGCAATAAAAAGGCCAACTCCACTCAAATCTGATCTGTCCGTATTTCATAGGCACAAGCAAGCTAAAAAATTCATAGCTTTTTATGAGTCTCAGAAACTCAGATAGCAAGGTTCCCGTCCAAGTTTTTGTGGCTAAACAAAGAATCCAGAGAAGGGCAACTAAACTGATTAGGGGATTGGAGGACCTTAATTATAAAGAGCGTCTGCAATCGCTTTAGACGCCTGAGAGGGGACATGATAGCAATTTATAAATACCTCAATGGTGATCTCAGCATAGAAAAAAAGCTATTCAGTCGAAGGGATTGCATGAGGACTCGGGGGCATACAATGCGATTAGAGGAGAAGCGTTTTAACCTCAGGCAACGTGGGGGGTTCTTTACTGTTAGAGCTACAAGATTGTGGAATTCTCTACCACAAGAGGTGGTTTCTGCGGGAAGCATGCTGGCTTTCAAAAGACTCTAAAGCCTAGTACACACGCAACGAATTTTCGCCGACCGGTCGTCCGTCTTTTGTCCAGAGTGGTGTTTTGTTGGTTGGAATGTGCCTAGACTGCACACGAATTTTCCCGCATGACAAAATTCTACTTCTTCAGAAGGGATGCCATGTGTTGGTTTGCTTTCTTTGTGTTCTTTCTTCTCTGAGCATGCCCAGTCTTGCTCATAAGATTTTTCCCTGTCGAAATCTGTACTGACTGCACGAAAATCGGACGTGTTTTGACGGAGGACAAAAATTTTATAGCCTGCACACCAGGATTTTTTCGGCCGAAAAGTCGGAGTCGGTTGTCGGAAGCATCATACTAACAAGCCGAAAATCGGCAGATCGGTCGTCGGACGAAAATTCCCGGCCGAATTTTGACGCGTGTGTACGAGGCTTTAGACGTACATCTCAAGGATCAGAACATTCAGGGGTATGAGAGATGATTACGGCCACACACACCTACACAGGTTGAACTGGATGGACTATTGTCTTTATTCAACCTCACCTACTATGTAACTATGTAACTATATGTAACAAGCGTGTCACCCTCAACTAGAAGCCCTGGTTATTTATGGCTTCAGCTTAGAATCCACTGGGGGAGCGAGGCATCATTACTTGGAGTTTGGACATAGATGAGGCTGGGAATTCTTTTTATGAGAGCCCTCAAGATATAGATAGCCAAAAGGCACTTCAAGTGGAACTATACTTCACCTGAGCACCACAAACCAAAAATGTTATTTTTTTTAAATCTTTTTTTTTTTGCTTTTAACCAGGGCTTTTTTCCAGCGGGAATGCGGGAGAACGCAGTTCCGGCACCTCCAGCACTGAATGCATGTAATGGCAAGGTTTTCTGGGGTATGCTGCAGGGTCTATCGATTGAGGTCTATTGTTGCTGGTGGGGGATCTATTGTTGCTGCAGGGTCAGTTGTTGCTAGGAGGAATCTACTGTTGAGGTAGGGGTCTATTGTTGCTGGCTGCTGGGGGTCTATTGATGCTCGCTGTGAGGATATTTATTGTTGCTGCTTGGGGTCTATTGTTGTTGGGGGGGTGGGAGTATATTGTTGCAAGCAGTCTATTTTTGCTGGGGGGATCTATTGTTGATGGGGGGGTCTATTGTTGCTTGCTGCCGGGGATCTATTTTACTGCTTTTCTTGTTATCATCGACAAATTCCATACAAATTACCTAGCACCACAAATGTTTGTATTCTCTAAAAGAGGCAGTATTGAAAGGTGGGTAGGGGTTGGAACCAAGGGACGGTGTTGGGAGGTGGATAGGGGGTGGAGACAAGGGGTGACTCTGAAAGGGGGAGTTCCTGCACCTATTCTCTGAGAAAAAAAGCCCTGCTTTTAACACATAGAACAAAACAAGTGCATTTGGTTCTTAATACAATAATCATAACATCGTACAATGCATAACAGGTTACCCGCACAGGGGGTCAGGGAATCCAACAGGCAATATGCTGCCAGTAAAACAGGGCAAGAGAAGAACATGACATCAAAATGAAATGCTGCAGGACAATATAAACCAAGGCCATGGCACTGTGAGCTTACATCATGTTAGACCCAGGGCAGAGGGAAAGGCCAGTCCCTAGTCAGTCATCGATGTAGAGGAGTCCGCCAGTCACCCCGCCCACACCATCATGTTTCTTGGGGCCTCTATGAAAATAGTTATCTCTGTAAAGAGGTATCACACCATTCACCAGTTTCTTCCACTGAGAAAGCATGGGAGGAGCCCATTGTTTCCAGTGAAGTGTAATATTTTTTCCTGGCATAAAACAGTAAAAGACCCAGAAGAGTTCGTTCGGCCACCCTAGGCACCAAGTCCTCCACCAGACCAAAGAGACAAATTCTGGGAGATGGAACAATGGAGACTTGTAAAATGTCATTTATCACTGAAATTACATGTGACCAGTATGTGGTAAACTCCGGGCCCAAAAAATGTGGATGAAATCACTCGGATTATGGCCACACCTCCAGCACTCCGAGGAAAGAGAGGCATGCGTCTCATGGAAACGGTAGGGGGTAAGCTACGCCCCTATGGGCAATCTTATACTGTATGATGCGGTCTCTGAGGGCAACAAGAATTTTGAATGGGAAGACCAAAAATGCTATTTAATTCATTTTTAATATGCAAAGCAAACCCCCCTATCCATCTATGTCTCCATGCTTTTTTTTTTTTTTCTTGAGAAATCACTTTGAAAAAGATCCCCCCTAGCATCTCTGGCGTGGTCATCTTGAGTGAGGAAATAAAAGTGCGTGAGGCTGGTACAGGCGCTACCTATGAATATGACCCGTAGGTCAACACGTGGGGTGATATCTGGTGCCAAATGATAAATAGTGCAAAAAAAGTGAGTAGTTCTCACAGTGCTGCCCCACTACATATATACTGAATTGACATTGTGGATCAAAATAAAAGTGCAATGATCAATAGAAAGTGCTTGAAAATTATTTTATTAAAACGTGCAGGTTAAAATCAATAAAGAAAAGTGCATATGTTGTAAAACAAAACACAGAACAAATCCTAATAGGATAGTAAATATATACTCCAAAGTTAATGTGTAGAAACCACTTAGTGGTGATGAATAACTCAAATAAGTGTCAAAGAGGTGTCTCAACAGAGATCAAATCCTTGGTTTTGTTTTTAAATAAGCAAGTGTAAAGTGAAAACAAAGAAAAAAGGAATGGTGTGCACATCCGTGTATACCACCAGATGGCGCACTTGCAATACGACCTGTGTGTGGGCCGATGGACTGTTAGCAGCTCTGGGGTTAGTGTTCCACTTCTGTTGGGCTAGAAACTGATGTTCTTGATGATCTGTATGCTCCGACAGAAATATAACCCCATAGTTTGTAAAAAGTTCAAGGCAGTGGTAAAGGAAAAAAGTGTAGACTCACTCATTGAGCTGATCTGGATCAGTATAGCGTGCCCCGGGAAGCTTCCGCGTTCCACGCCCCTCGACTCCGTAACCGGAAGTGACGTGTGACATTCAGACTCCGCCCTACGCGTTTCGTCAGAAGGACGTCTACTGGAGCGGATGGAAAACGGTAGGGGGTAAGGTACGCCCCTATGGGCAATCTTATACTGTATGAGGCGGTCTCTGAGGGAAACAAGAATTTTGAATGGGAAGACCAAAAATGCTATTGAATTCATTTTAATATGCAAAGCAAACCCCCCTATCCATCTATGTCTCTATGCTTTTTTTTTTGTTGTTGAGAAATCACTTTGAAAAAGATCCCCCCTAGCATCTCTGGCCGTGGCCATCTTGAGTGAGGGCAGATGACTCATGTAGAATTTACTTCCTGGAATCCATCTGCCCTTAAACATGCAAGCAGGAGAGGGTGTGCTGCACTGAGAAAGCCCCTTCTGAAGATTCCTGGGATGTATGACATCATTTGCCTAGGTATGGAAATCAGAAAGTAACTGAAGAAATGTAAAATAAAAAGTTTAAAACAAGCAAATGTAATATTCTTTCCTATCCATTTACTTTTGCTAGCAACATACGGATTAAAAATAGTCAATATTAAATTAAGAGAGTGAAGTTACACTTAAATCCTACCAGTAGCCATATGATATTTGTTGGGTAGATGCAGCGTGGTGTGGCAGGCAGTAGCTACACAGAGTCCTGATTTTCAAAAAATGTTGTATTGTAAGCCAAATCAACAGTACAAAACAGGCCAGGCAGGAAGTTCACCCACGTGGGGTCACCTACAACCGAGCAGCAGATAATCAGTGGACAGAAGACTCCTAGATGCTAACAGCATCTGTCACGAGGAGGGAAGTGTGGCTTGGCCAGTCTGACCCAAAGGGAGACTTCCTGTAGAGGTAGATATAGGCTCTGCTCTTTCCCTACTTTCCCTATCGCTTCCCCTGTCCCTGACAGACATGGTTCCTGTCCATTCGCCAAAAGCGTACCAAGCCCAGGAGCCAGGGTCTTGAATAGACTCTGGCTGACTCAAGCTGGCTGCCAAAGTCACATGAGGGGAGGGGGAGGGGCACCATCCAATGAGATAGCTGCCTCACTGTGACCGAGGAAACCATAAAAGAACCAAGTTCCTCCCAACTTTCTCCCCTCCCCATCTGCATTGCTTCTATGATCAAGCGCCACCTGCAGTAGAGAATTCAGTAGAGAATAAAGGACTGCACCTGCCTACACATTTTTGGGTACTATTGGGTAGAGTTGGCTACACACTGGGAAGCTTGTAGCATGAGGTCCCCTTTAGCCAACTTCCTGCCCTCTTTGCTGCAAGGCTGTGGTAGCTGCTCATTGCCCACCTGGTTGAGCATATATAGGGGGTGGGTGAAGTCAAAATATAGAAAAGATTGTTCAGTGGCCCTGCCATCATGGGACCCAAACTCACTTCATCTTTGGGCATGGGTATTCAGAAAAACCCTGAGAAGTGGGACTGGAGATTGGATTGCCATTTAGTTGGAGAGAAACTAGGAACACTTGACCATTGACAACAGGCTTGGCAGTGGCATGCAATGCCAAGCTGCTGCAAGCAAAGCCAACAGAATACTGGGATGTATAAGAAAGGGGATTCACTCCAGAAATAAAGAGATTATTCTCCCTCTCTACAAGACTCTGGTCCGGCCACATCTGGAGTATGCTGTCCAGTTCTGGGCACCGGTCCTCAGGAAGGATGTGCTGGAACTGGAGAGAGTCCAGAGAAGGGCAACAAAACTAATTAGGGGAATGGAGGACATCAGCTATGAGGAAAGACTACAATCACTGAACTTATTCTCTCTGGAGAAGAGACGATTGAGGAGGGATATGATATCAATGTACAAATATTGTACTGGGAACCCTAGCATATGGAAAAACCTATTCAGAGAAAGGAAATACAATAAGACACGTGGCCACTCACTAAAACTAGAGGAAAGGCGGTTTAACCTTAAAATACGCAGGGGGTTCTTCACTGTAAGAGCAGTAAGGATGTGGAATTCTCTTCCGCAAACAGTCGTATCAGCAGGGAGCATTGATAGTTTCAAAAAAATGCCCTATTAGATGGGCACCTTAAAGACCACAACATACAGAGGTATACAATGTACAACATACAGGGGTATACAATGTACAACATACAGGGGTATACAATGTACAACATACAGGGGTATACAATGTACAACATACAGGGGTATACAATGTACAACATACAGGGGTATACAATGTACGGTTAGCAGCAAACACACACATCATAGGTTGAACTGGATGGACTGATGTCTTTTTTCAACCTCACTAACTATGTAACTATGTAATTGGGGAGCACTTAAGCTTAAGCTTGAGATATGGGAAACTGCACACTTATCGATGCTAAGTATTTGGACCTAAGGGAGTAAAATGTCTGAGAAAAGTTAACCTGATTGAATTTTAAGTATCTGTGCGAATTGGAACGAAGAGTGAATGTACTGTACGTGTTAAGGGTGTGAGCACCCTTGTAGAGTCTCCTGCCAGAGCCACTGTCCATCTCGTCACCCTCCGTGGGAAAGTTAGAAGTGTTGATAGTTCCACTCCTGGCCTGGTCTATAAGAAATGTGCGGGACTGCACTATGGATGCCAAGGGTCACATAAAGTCTTAAAAGTATGGAGGAATGAGAAGGCCTTGCTCACATCAGTAATCCAAATCATCTCAAATGGTGTTCAGTAGGGTTCTGTGCAGAATAGTTGAGCTTCCAAAACCCATTTTTGGAGCTGGCTTTTTACATTGGGGCACAGCCGTGCCGGAGCAGAAAAGAGCCTTCAAACTGTTACCACAAGGTTGGAAGAGTGCAATTGTCTACAATGACTTTGTTGCATTATTTGTACCCTTCAATAGAAACACCTGAAATTAAAATTGTTTGCAGGGGGGTCCATATATTGTTGGCTATATAGCAGATCCAATGCTCAGGTGTCCATAACTTTTTTGCCATCTAACGTACGTACTGTATACAATGTTGTACTTTACTCTCTCATATTGCATTGGCAGATGGACATCTTTAATTATTTGCTAAGGGCTATCTTCTATATTTAGACAGTATAAGGGTTAAGATATCAACAAACAATAAGCACTGGTGTGCGATTTATGAAGATCCACTGTTAAGCTTTGTGACATACTGGAAGTAAAAAAAAAAAAAAAAAAATCATGTCACCTGTAAATAGGATTACTAAGCTTAGTGTTCAATGGTTACAAAGAAATAATTGGTTAAAGACAGTTGAAACAAAAGTAGCATTTTGACCTGCCCAATTAGGGAGACAGGGATAGACAAATTGTATTAGAAGGAGACCAGAGTGGTGTATATGCAGTGGGGTATTTGGAGTGGGGGATTAAATATTACAGTGGAAGGGAAGGAATTGTACTGATGAAATTGTAGAAGAATAAACTGAAACGGAAAGAAAGTGCAAAGCTGAAACTCGGTCCATCTAAGGTTACTCTGTACATAGGTTGACAACAATGTGGTGTGTTTTCTCTGTAGAACAAACAGTGTTGTCACCTTGTTGGAGGAAGTGAGGAAATAATGCCTCTACTGCCAGAATCCTCAGGCACTAAAACTGTCCAGGCTTTCCCTCTCCCTCGGCCTGCGGTGCTTCAGGGACATTGTTGGCTTGCACATCTTAGATGGGCTGAACCTATAAGTAGCTTCTTTCCAGCATCTGGCACCCTGATTGAGACATTCATGTTTATTTGAACCAGTAAGAGTACTAACAGAAGGTCTTGAAAGTCCAGAGTTTTTTTTTTTTTTAATAATTCAACTAGTTACAGTTAAAAGAATCCAATGTGTTTTGGGGATAAGTAGATTATCCTGTTGCTGATACTAGCAATAACATCACTGACTGAACCCTTGCTACAGACTTGTCTGCCCATGGGAATTCAAGTCCATCAAACACTCTAGTACACTGTCCTAAGCCCTTATGATGGGGGGAATGTGTTCTGGCTCTTAGCCCTGATAAAGGGGGATGGGAGCCAAGGGTTACAACCTATCCCCCTTCATTGGGGCTAAGGCCCAGAACCCATCCCCTTCATCAGAGCTACGGTTCAGAACCCATCACTCTTCATTGGAGCCAAGTGCCAGAATGCATTCCCTCTCATCGGGGCTAGAACACATCCCCCTTCTTCAGGGCTAGGGGCCAGAAAACATCCCCCTTCATCGGGGCTAGGGGCCAGAACACATCCCCCTTCATCGGGGCTAAGGGCCAGAACACATCCCCCTTCATCGTGGCTAAGGGCCAGAACACATCCCCCTTCATCGGGGCTAAGGGCCAGAACACACCCCCCTTCATCGTGGCTAAGGGCCAGAACATATCCCCCTTCATCGGGGCTAGGGGCCAGAACACATCCTCCTTCATCGGGGCTAAGGGCCAGAACATATCCCCCTTCATCGGGGCTAAGGGCCAGAACATATCCCCCTTCATTGGGGCTAAGGACCAGAACATATCCCCCTTCAGGTCCATCATTCATCAAGGCTTAGGACTAGAAGACATCCCCCTTCATCAGGGCTTAGGGCAAAAAGAAATCCTCCTTCATCAGGGCTAAGGACCAGAAAACATCCTCATTCATTAAGACTTAGGGCCAGAAGACATCCGCATTCATTAGCTCTTGGGGCTAAAACAGGTGCCCCTTCATAAGGGCTAAGGGCCAGAACATATCCTCGTATACCAAATATTTTGACCCTCTCCAGAGTTCTACTTTAAAAAAATATCACAGACTTAAGATGTACATGAAGCAGGCCACACTTACAGGTCTGTCTAAGAAAACTTTACAGGACTATCGATTCCCTTTAAGGCCAGAATCACAATTCAGATACACCAGGCACATCTTTTATGTATAAAGCAGCTGCAGACAATATGATTGGGCATCATTAGAGGGCTTTAGATGAAGAGCATTTTATTTTCGCGCTGATATTTCTCTGCAAGGTGATTATGAATACACTCTTATGAGGTCACCTTGTGGATCAATTTTTAATTTGAAATCTGTTGCTTTTCCCAGCCCGACATCCAACCGGCCGGCTTTGACTGCTCCCTGCTGGTCCAAGAATTACTTGGAAAATGACTGCTCAACACATTGACACCTTCTGCAGCCCTCCGCGTTCTCAATCATGGTACCAGAAAAAAAAATAAAAATAAAGCAAAAGTCCTCATGTGATCAGAGTCAACACATCGTTATTTTTCATCCTCAAATCATTCATTAAAGTGGACTTTTCAGTAACTATGGAAGTCTCCATAAATACATTACTGAAAGAAAAATAGCAGAAATTGATGCACTTATTATTACCGCTAATCTAAAGCCGGGGTCAACAACCTTTTCTACATTAAGTGGCAATTTACAAGCATTAGACAGACAGCGTGCCAATGAACAATAGCGCGGCTTAGTTTGTTTTTGTACTGAGAATAGCAAGTTAAACTCACTTATTATTAATGTTAGCTGGTAGACACACAAAGCACATTCAGAGTTACCATTAACGTGTACATTGGATTTACCATTTCAGTATGCAACCAGTCCTTCCCCTTCATACCTCTGATTGCCCCAATTTTTACACCTTCACCCCTCAGGTTATCCCAATTATTCATCTTCACTGCCAAGGCCACCCCAATTTCTCATTTTCACACCTCGGCTTACCTCAATCATACCTCGGATTGCCCCAATTTTTACACCTTCACCCCCTCAGGTTACCCCAATTATTCATCTTCACTGCCAAGGCCACCCCAATTTCTCATTTTCACACCTCGGCTTACCTCAATCATACCTCGGATTGCCCCAATTTTTACACCTTCACCCCCTCAGGTTACCCCAATTATTCATCTTCACTGCCAAGGCCACCCCAATTTCTCATTTTCACACCTCAGGTCACCCCAATTCCTACACCTTCACCCCCCTAAGTCATTCCAATTCCAGCACCCTGCCATCACCCCAGTTTATCCCCTTCATCCTCATCCCGCATCTTCACACCTCAGATAACCCCAATTCCTACACCTTCATATCTAAGCTCACCCCCAATTCCTGCATCTTTACATCTCAGATCACCCCAATTCCCGCACCTTCATATCTCAGCTCAACCCCAATTGCTGCATCTTCATCCTCAGATCCCACCTAATTCTTGCACTTTCACAGACCAGATCTTCCCAGTTCCTCCAACCTCACGCCCCAGGTTAATCCAATTCTTGTTACTTCACATCCCAAATTTGCCACAATTCCTGCACCTTCACACCTCAGGTGATCCCAATTTGTGACCTTCATGTTTAGAATACCCCAAATTCCTGCACGCTAACACCTCAGGTCACCCCCAAATTCCAGCACCCTCGCAGCTCAGATCACCCCAATTCCTGCACCTTCACACCTCAGATCACCCCAGTTCCTGCACCGTCACATCTCAAATCAGCCCCAACACCTGCATTTTCACATCTCAGATTAGCCCAATTCCTGTACCTTCATATCTCAGCTCAGCCCCAAATCTTCATCCTCAGATCACACCTAATTCCTGCACTTAATTCACAGACCAGATCATCCCAGTTCCTCCAACCTCATTTCCCAGGTTAATCCAATTCTTGTTACTTCACATCCCAAATCTGCCACAATTTCTGCACCTGCCCAATCTCAAACCACCCCAACTCCTGCACCTTCAGCCCACAGATCACCCCAACTTCTGCACCTTCATATCTCAAATCAGCCCCAACACCTGCATCTTCACATATCAGGTCACCCCAATTACTGCACCTTCATATCTCAGATCACCCCCAATTCCTGCATCTTCATCCTCAGAGATCACACCTAATTCCTGCACTTTCGCAGACCAAATCATCCCAGTTCCTCCAACCTCACACCTCAGGTTAATCCAATTATTGCTCCTTCATATCCCAAATCTGCCGCAATTCCTGCACCTTCCCATCTCAGATCACCCCAATTCCTACACCCTCACACCTCAGGTCACCCCAAATTCCAGCATCCTCACAGCTCAGATCACCCCAATTTCTGCACCTTCACACCTCCGATAACCCCAATTCCTGCACCCTCACACCTCAGCTCACCCCAAATTACAGCATTCTCACAGCTCAGATCACCCCAATATTTGCACCTTCACACATCAGCTAACCCCAATTCCTGCACCTTCACACCTCAGATCACCCCAGTTCCTGCACCTTCAAATCTCAAATCAGTCCTAACACCTGCATCTTTCAAATCTCAGATTAGCCCAATTCCTGCACCTTCATATCTCAGCTCACCCCCAATTCCTGCATCCTTATCCTCAGATCAGACCTAATTCCTGCACCTAATTCGCAGACCAGATCATCCCAGTTCCTCCAACCTCACGCCTCAGGTTTATCCAATTCTTGTTCCTTCACATCCCAAATCTGCCACAATTCCTGCACTTGCCCATCTCAGATCACCCCAATTCCTGCACCTTCACCCCTCAGATCAACCTCAATTCCTGCACCATCACATTTTTGACCACCCCAATTCCTGCACCTTCACCCATTAAATCACTCCAATTTCTGCACATTTCCACCTCAGATCAACCCAAATTCCTGCACCTTCACATCTTGGATCATCCCAATTCCTGCACCTTCACATCTTGGATCATCCCAATTCCTGCACCTTCACATCTTGGATCATCCCAATTCCTGCACCTTCACATTTCAGATGAACCCCAATTGCTGCACCTTCATTCATTAGATCACCCAATTCCTGCACCTTCACATCTCAGGTCACCCGAATAACAACTCTGGCTGCACTGTATTCTTCTGGTTGACTTGTACAACTCCTGGCTGTACTGAGCATATCTTAAGCAGTATGGCACGCTCCTGGCTGTCTTGCACAACTCTTGGCTGCAGTGCACTGACTTGTGAGATCAAACTACCCCACAGTCACTCCCCTGCAGGGTCAATTACTCACTTAGTCTCAGAATGGTTGGGTTTCCTAACAACTCTCTTCTGGCTCTATTCAAACTCTAGACCAGGGTCTCTTCAGAAGACCCCCCAGCTAAGCCTAGCTGAGACCTCGATCTCTTCAAACGCTCTACTTCCTCTGTATCCTCTGCCCCTGGGTTTGTCTTCTGAAGGACTGGACCCAGAAACTCTGCTCTCTCCTGCCAGGCCTCAGGAAATTTATTTTTCTGGCTCTATTCAGACTCTAGACCAGGCTCGCTCTTCAGTAGCCCCCCCCCCAGCTAAGCCTAACTGAGACCTCGATCTGTTCAAAGGCTCCACTTCCTCTGTCTCTCTCTCTCTCTCTGCCCCAGGGGCAGAGCCCCTGCACAGGGTTCTCCTGAAGAACTGGACCCAGAAACTCTGCTCTCTGCTGCCAGGCCTCAGAATATTTATTGCCCCCCCCGCCCCCACCACATACACACACACCCCTTCTAGGCACACCTTTCCAGGGATTGGTTGGAGTTACATAAATATTCAGACTGCCCGTTCTGCTCTCTCTCCCACAATGCTTCCAGAAGACAAAGGGAAGTAGCAGAACATCACCGAAAAAAATACCCTGCATAGACGCAGGAAAAAGAAGCTACTCTGTTGACAAATAATTGTAGCACTGCCCCCTTGAGGACTGCTGGATATTACACTTTCGGGTCCCCCTGGGTTACCTTTAGCAACACTGGTATTCACAATTTAACACTTTACTTCTTGGCTCAGTCAATGATCAGTCCAGGGGATTGTAGTGGTTTTTGGTGTTTTATTTTAAATAGGGATGGAAGAAGGGAATAGTGGGATACTCCAAATTAACTATTCACAAGGTTTGGGGGATATCTAACTGTAGATACAGCCAGGCTGTTGATCCACCTTGCCACGGGATTTAGATTAAGTCTCTATCCAGATGACTTAATGAACTAATATCTTCAGGACACCCGTTCACTGACTCTCCTACTCCGGGGGGGCCCCTTCAGGTCCGGCCCCTTGACACGTTCCCCTGTACTCACAATACTGTTTTTCTAGGGTCTCCAGTGTCTCTCCCTCAGTCAGCTTTCCTCGTCCTCTGGGTTCAGCTACGTTCCTCTGGCCCTCAGAACGACCTCCTGATGCCACGTGCCATTGCTACAGAGGAGGAGGCAGCCGCCACCCTCCCTCCAGTTCTCTGCTCAACGGGCCAAAGACCCTGCAGCACATGTGCTCCTGGCTTTTATACAGTATCCCAGAATGCACAGAGACAGCCTATCTCTACCAATCACCAGGACTGTATCAAAGCCTATGTATTCATTGGTCAGGTTTCCTCCCACTGTCCAAAATGCCTCCCTTTTGGACCAGTGTGAAACATTCCTCTAGACTCAATGAATCACACACTGAGCAGACCTCACTCACAGATCCTGTTCTCTGCTAGACAGAAAGCAAAATAGATTTGCCTGCTGCTCCTCTGATAGGCAGACAGAGCCAAAAACTATACTCTCTCACTAGCACCTACCTAGGAGGGTACTACACCCACCCCCAGCCAAAATGAGCCATGTCCTCACTGGCTCAGGGCAGCCGCCCCTACAGAAATTATTTTCCAAGAATTTCCTATGGAGTATCCCGCAAACCTGGAAAAGGGGGAAAAGGGAAATTATAAATGTACACTGTCATGGACAGGGCTGCTGTTAGAAATCGCGGGGCCCCCCAAGAAAATATTAAAGATATATTTAGCTAAAATTCCAACAAAATCACTATTATCAGACACAAATATAACATAACTTGTATAATTCCTGCTAAATCTAAAAAAAAAACTATGTTAAATAAAAAAGAAGATGAGAAAAATATACAGGCTGGGCAGTTGGAGCTCAGTGATCAGAGAGACAGAGAGAGAGAAACAAAGTTACAAAGTTACAAATAAACTCCTAAACAGAGATAAGTGCTGGGAGGGGGGGCCACACAAGGGAGGGGGATTAGTGAGGGACAACTGTCTCTTTCTCAGCAGATAAAAGCTGATAGCAGGGAGAGAGACAGATCAGGTTCAGGTGATGGAGGAAGATTTCTGTATTTGTTGTCCATCACTAATCCCCCTCCCTGTGTGGGCCCCCCTGTGTGCTCGGGCCCCCTACAAGAGGGCTGGTGGTCCCCCCCTATCAGCGGCCCTTGTCATAGATACAATAATTTATGTAGAAAAATACAAATATGATGTACAATATTCACAACAGGCAGACAGAGCCAAAAACGATACTCTCTCACTAGCACCTACCTAGGAGAACATTAGCCTGTGAGACACTTAACAGCCCCAGGTAATCAGCCCCTGCTCCACTGTTAACAAAGAAGCTAACTAAATTCTCCTAGCAGCCTACTCTGAACTAGGAGGGTGCTACACAGTCATCGCTGGAATGCATGTAGACAGGAAATGAATGCAAAAAGGCTGCAGGAGATCAGCCGCACTGAGGTGTAACCAAGCTTAAAAAAAGGGTGAAATCAAGATTGTGTGCGTCTATGATACACAGCACCTTAGAAAACTAAAAGGTCATCCAGTTAGGAATTCCATTCACTTTAAATTAAATTACCCCATTGTTCTCTTTAAAACACCACCTCTCTCCATATAACCCTTTTACTTTATAATAACAAGCTGTCGAAATACCATATTGGCAGGCAGCGCCCGTCTGACAGCCCTCTGCGAGTAGAAGAATCTATCTGGACCCGGTTGCAGATGAACATTGATCCTGAGTCTTCTGCAAAGTGTCTTCACTTAAGATTACTTGCGTGGACATTCGTCAAATTCACCTCCAACAAAGGGAATTTTAACAAATGCAATCCATCAGCCTTTTAAATTGTACAGTTTGTGATCAATGTGTCAAAAAGCGGCTTCACTTCATTAAACTGTGTCTGACTTCCCCAGAGAGAACTGCTGAGAGGGACGTTGAAGTAAGAATAAGAATACTTTTTTTTTTTTTCTACAGTTGGCGTTCAGCAATTAACCTGTGCACCGAGTTCTAGATGTGAAGAGCAGCTGAGTAGGGCTACATGATTTTCATTTTTTTTTTTGTTGGATCTACAATGAATGGAAATAATCATCCTAATAAAGTTGCGATAACCGATACAGAAGTACAGTGGAGATACTCTCGGACTTTAGTATTGAAGGACCAGCCTGAAGGTCACTCCACAGCCAATGCTTGCCTGAAGGTCGTCCCATAGCCAACGCATGCCTGAAGGTTACCCCATGGCAAACGCTAGCCTGAAAGTCACCCCATGGCCAATGCTTGTCCGAAGGTCACCCCGTGGCCAATGCTAGCCCAAAAGTCAAAAATGTCAATGCTATCCAGAAAATAAGTACAGCCCAATGGTAGTCTTATGGTCACCATGGCCAATGCTAGCTTAAAAGTTAAACACAGTCAGCATTAGCCCGAAGGCCACTGCAGTCACCACTAGCCTGAAAGTCACCACAATTTGCTCAAGCATAGAGGCGTAACTAGAATCTTCAGGGCCCCATTGCAAGAAACCATGAAGGGCCCCCCTTACTGCTGAGGCCCTTTCCATCGAGCCCAGGGCCCTTCCTACTGATCCCAGGGCTCTTTACTCTCATTGTGGGTCCCTTAACAGCGGGACCTTTTCACATGTTCTGCAGTGGGTCCCCTTCCTGCCCCCTTGGGCCTCTCCCCCATGCTGGCAGAACGGCAGGGCCATCTTACAGAATGGGCACGCTGGGCAGTTGCCTGGGGGCCCCACTTGCCCAGCGACCCAGCCCCAGCCAAGCATTAGTCCCAATTCCCATGGCAAGCGCCTGTTGGTCCTGCGCTGCTGTCAGGCCACTTGGGCCGTAGAGGGAGAGCCCACAACTGTAGGAATGCCTGTCCACCTCCACGGGAACAGGCACACACAGGACAGTCGAGTCTGATATCCGTGTGTGTGTTTACCCGACCCAGCCGCCGAACCTGGAAGCTGTCACAAGCCTTGCACTGCTGTACCAATAAATATCGCCTTATCAATAATTTGCATTTTTATTGATTGTGTAGGCGGGGCCCCAGTGCACTGCATTGCCCGGTGCCCTTTAATGCTCTTAAGATGGCACTGCAGGGCCTTGTCACATTTGCAGCCTTTGTGGCACTTTCTTCACTTGTTTTCTTTTAGGTTGGGGGGGGGGGGGGGGTCACGTGAATCATAAATCATAAGACGCTCATGTACAAGGCCGATGAGCAGTTTGTTGTCCTGACCATTTCTCAATCTCTTTGCAGCCATTTCTCCTACACTTCTCAAACTGTGAACACAACTGTACAATGGACTATCCAGCTCGACCATGTGCTTGGGGTGACAATGCTTAGGAGAGGATATATTCAGTAGGGATAGGCAGGTACACAGGTGCAGAAAACTAAATACGTAGCGGAAAAGAAGGTTAAAAAAAAAATGCTTCAGAAGTCACTGCAAAGTCACAAAGATAAAGGCAAACCACTTTTGGGAGTCGCCCAAAAGTAGTGCAAGAACTATTTTTTTTTTTCTGTACACCATACAGTAATGCATAATGCAGATATGGTCTCCTCAATCAGAACAGCGCAGAGAAACTGCCATCACAGATCTTACCCTGTTCTAGCAGGCGGTCATTGGGCTACATTTACAATCGGAATGACTTCTCCTCCCACTACTTTCCTTCCAGTTTACAGCACTTTGCAGGGGTTAAAGGAGGAACCCCCGAAGCAGAACATTTTACCACTGCTGCTGCTTATGTGGGTGGGATGTGTACTGTCCCAATCACATGGAATGGATAGGAGGGCCAGCGGGGATCGGAACATTACACCCACCTGCATCAGCAGTAGTAAGATGCTCTGTCTTAAGGGGGGTTTCTTCCTTAATCTCTGTGATGTATTGGAAGAGCGCCAGAAGCTGCACTGGGAGATCATATCTGCATTATGCATTACCGCGCCTAATACTGTGTTCTCCTGCCCCCCCCCCCCCGTATTGTGACCTCCTGCCCCACCCCATACTGTGCCCTGCTTTCCACCGTACCATGCCCTCCTAGCCCCCCCCGTACCATGCACTCCTGTTCCATCCCCCTTGCTCTCCTGCCCCCGTCCATACTGTGCCCTCCTGTCCCCTCATACTGTGCCCTGCTTCCCACCGTACTCTGCCCTCCTAGCCCCCCTGTACTGTGCACTCCCCCCCCATGTTCTCCTGCCCCCTGTCCATACTGTGCCCTCCTGCCATTTCATACTGTGCCCTGCTTCCCACCGTACTCTGCCATCCTAGCCCCCCTGTACTGTGCACTCTGTCCCACCCCCCCCCATACTCCCCTGCCCATAATGTGCTCTCCTGCCCTCTCATACTGTGTCCTGCTTCCCACCGTACTCTGCCCTCCTAGCCCCCCTGTACTGTGCACTCCCCCTCCCCCATGCTCTCCTGCCCCCTGTCCATACTGTGCCTTCCTAACCCCAGCATTGCACCCTCCTATCCCCCCCTCATGCTGCACACTCCTGACCCCAGTATTGTGCCCTCCTGCCTCCCCAACTGTACTGTGCTTTTTGTGTCGATTAGTCTTTGATTTACGGCATGTTTCCTTTTTGTTTAAAAATAGATTTTACTGAAAGTACTAATAAAATTTATGTTTGATTTTATCAACTATACATTTCTGAGAGTAGGTGCATACATTGGGGCAGGCTGGTAGGGACCCAAACGCATTACTTTGCTCAGGGGCCCATGATGCTTTTTAAATGGCCCTGGGTACAGTCTCTGGCTGTGCAGCCGCTGCGGATATTTCTTGGGGTCGACTTAAAAAAAAAAAATAAATGAAAAAAAAAAAAAGGGAATGTGACAGTATAATTTATTCCCCAGCTGGGGAATACCCAAAGAGGTGGTACTGCCCCAGGGAGCGGTAGGGGTAATGCTAACATCCAAAGAATTGTTGGATTGTGAGGTTGACTTGCGCTGAAGTCTGCCTATACTAGTACTTGCATTTGCTCCTGCCTATTCAAGATCTGTTGAAGTGTTCTATTTGGCTTCTGGGAACTTAGTCCCCAAGCTTCAGGCACGTGTGACGACTGAATCATGGGTAAAGAGCTCCCTACAGGAACTGGGGGACCAGAAGTTAGATCTGTTTAAAGTGTCCAAGTAGTTACCCGATGTCCATGGAGGGGTGGTTCTACCCAACAATACACTGCGCCATGATGGTAACTAGCATGCACGGGAGAGACTCGTGTCTATTTACCCTCAAGCTTCAGGCAAAAGTGCTCTATGGGAGAAGGGATACGTATAGACTGGGGGACCAGAAGCTGGGTCTGTTTATAATACCCAAGTAGTCACATTGGGTCCAAGGCGGGTTCTACCCACCAATACACCACCCAGTGATGGTGATGTCGTCGCAGACTGTCCATTCAAGTGGCTGGCGAGTGCGAACCCTGAAGAGAGAGTGGGCAAAGATGGAAGCGTCGAGAGCAGTGACAGCTCAGTGCTGGAGGGTAATTTGCTAAAAAGCCATGAACATTATGGCTTAAGCCACTTGGGGCCCATTTAAAGCTCAGTTTAATATCACTTTTTATAGCCCTTTATTTCTGTGCCGTTAATTTTTTTCTAACTCTTCGTAGACAGGAGCAGTCTGGACTCCCCATTGTAGATGGAGCTTAACCGAAGTGGAAATGCAAGAGGAGAAGTAAGTTGTGGGAACTCAGTTCTCTTAAGACTTCCTGTGGTCAACAGGGGAACAGCTTTCCGACTGGATGCTGGTGCACCCGTGACCTCAGCAGCCATCTTGGGTCAGGGCAGTGTCCTCCGGGTTTAGTGCGCATTTTGCCAGTAGTGGTAGGGACAGGTCCCACGTCTGTTTCCAGAGGTTCCAGAGGAAGAAGGACAGTGCAGGGGCTACATCTATCTCCTCTTCAGCAAGCCTCCCCCTTTGTGTGTCGACCGGCCAGGCCGCATTCGCAGGCACTGTTGGCATCACCCAAGACTACAGACCACTGTTACTGTTCGTAAGTGGCTCCGGACGGCTGTGCCTTCCCACCAGGCCTGGTTGCATTTTGTTAGAACTTTCTACAGTTTACTGCTATTCTCCATCTTGGACTGTGTGTTTACTGCCCACCACACCACAGTGCACCTTACTCATCTTTTCCTTTTATGAGGTTTTGTGTTCACCCTCTCACGTAGGATCACATAACTCTACTCTCCTACTATAAAACGAACACGAAACACCCTGGATCTTAGTCAAACAGAAGACTAGTCGGACAGAAGACCCTCATATTAACAAAAGGAATTGTGAGGATTCAGGATTATTCTTTTCTATTGGTTTTATTTCACTTTTTTACATTGTTTCCTTTATTACAATCATTGATTTTTTGCTGCAGAGTCTTTTTTTTGCGTGTCCTACTTTTCATGCTTCTTTCAATCGGCACACAAGCCATAACATCTCCTTCACACACAAGATACCCAGCGCCTTTCCAATTGAACTCCTAGAACAGACATCTGTAAGATATCAACAAGTGAACGACCACCCGGCCCTAATTACGGCTCTTGGATTCTAAAGCTACTCCGCACTTTGGGCTTGCTTTGCCTCCAGCCAGGCAGAGCTAGAAGAAGACAGCTACCCAACGGTGCAGGAGGACTAGTGACTTAATATTTGTCTACACAAAACCTCTTTCGTCTGGAACTAGAGAAAAGAACAATGACAAAAATAGAGGGAAGAAAAAATCAGCAATTGTCCTAATAAAACTGATTGTTCTTTCTATCAATAATTCACAGGAGGGGAAAAAAAAAAGAAGTCTGCATTAAAATTAATCATTATGCTGGCAAAAGCTTCTTTGCATTAATAATGAAACAACATTTTTGATGAATGCAGAATGATAAAGGAGGGAGAGAGGGAAGGGAGAAAATTCCCAGTCCACGGGGAAGATGAAGACGTCTTTTTGTTTAGGAAACAATCCCAGATGTTATTTACAGCGCCAGTGATGTGCGGTTTAAGAGAGCGAAACGCGTCGCTCGCCTCCAGTTAGGCTTTCAATTAGGCATCTTTGATATCACTATCAGAGAGGTGTATTTGCCAACATGAAACAGAGGAGGAGGACTTTGTGTTTCCTAGTGTAACACGAGTTTCAAAGGGTGACATTTTCGGTTTTGGCAGTTTTTACTGAATAAATAATATACTGTACTTTGTGTACAGAATAATTTAGTGATACTGACAAATAAAGGATGTCAGAAACCAGAAAGACTTCACAGATTGAAATCTACAACAGAGTACTTTCATGTGAGGAAGACCCACCGTGAAGAGACTCTTGTAGTCTGGCAACATGCAGCAGGCCAGTATAAGGAAAGTTCTATGGCCTTCAAAACTTGTTCCTCCATTGTGATTGGTCCCAGCTTTCATGCAGGTGGGGCCTAGGGATTGGTCCCAGCTTTCATCCAGGTGCAGGTAGGGCATGGGAATCCAAAGTGGAGTTGAAGGAGCAGTCTGGCAAAGTTTTCGCAGGGGTCCGCGAGTGCGGAGGTTGGCTCAGCAGGTGGAGCATTGGAAGCTGACAAGGTTTTTGTGTGTAGCATGAGCAGACATTGAGAAGTGGAGGCTGCTGAGGATCTTGACTGATCATGAGCAGAGCCCAGAGTCCACCAGCTTGCAAATCTTGGCTGCTGCATGGTGGAGATGCCATTGTTGCTTTAATCAATGAGTGAGCTTAGTTCCAAGCAGTAAAGCAGGCTGAGCAATTGAGGCTGCTGAGGTTCTAGGCTCTAACATGAGCTAAAAGCTGTAAAGTGGAGGCTGCTGAGGTTTTTGGCTGTAGCATGAGCCGAGTCCCAAATCCAACAGTTTGAGTATCCTGGCTGCCACAGTGTGGAGATAGAGGTGCTGCTGTAATTAATGGGCTGGATTAGTGCGGAGCAGTGGAGGCTGCTGAGGTTCTTGGATATAGCAAGAGCACATGTTGGGAAGTGGAAGCTGCTGACGGTCTTGACTGATCATGAGCTTAGTCCAACAACATCTGAGCCCAGAGTCCACCAGCTTGCATATCTTGGCTGCTGCAGTGTGGAGATGGCTTTTTAAGGAGTTGGCTTTGTGCCAAGCAGTGTGTGTGTGTGGGGGGGGGGGGGCTGAGCAATGGAGGCTGCTGAAGTTCTTGGCTGTAGCATGTGCTGGGGCTGTAAAGTAGAGCTGCTAAGGATTTTGGCTGCAGTATGAGCTGAGTCCGGAGTACAACAGCTTGAGTATCAAGGCTGCCACAGTGTGGGGATGGAAGTGCTGCAGCTGGGTTAGTGCTGAGCAGGCAAGGCTGAGTATTGGAAGCTGCCAAGGTTCTTGGCTGTAGCGTGATGAGCTGAGGCTGTAAAGTGGAGGCTGCTGAGGCTGAGGTGTTTGGCTGTATCATGAGCTGGGTCCAGAGTACAACAGCTTATATATCTTGGCTGCCACAGTGTGAAGATGGGGGAAAAATTAATGGGCTGGATTAATGCGGAGCAGTGGAGGATGAGCAATGGAGGCTGTTGAGGTCTTTGGCTGTAGCATGAGCGGAGTCCAGCAGCTTGCATATCTTGGCAGCCACAAGATATGGAAGATGACAGTGCTGAAGTATTCAATGGCTTAGTGCTAAGCAATGAATGCTGCTGAGGTTCTTGGTAGGTTGAGTTTGTAGCCTCTGCATTAGTTTACCTTTTTAAGGAGAAATTATAGAGAAATACTTGTTGATCCTGCCTGCAAAACTGAATCCTTGTCACTTCCTTTGGGTTGACCTGAAAACAGAAACAAGCTTTGCATGTCCTGCGAATTGAAAACAATGTCCAGTTTTCTTTTGTCACCGACTGAACACCACCCAACTTTTTTTTACTGAGATGAAGAGGGTTAGGTGATCCTTACACACTTGCTGTCCTAGGGTGACAATGCTGCTCCCACATAGATACAGTACAATGAGCGTTGTCACTGTAGGACAGGGGGGTGCGTTACTGGCAGGACCACAGGTGGAAATAAGGGGGGGGGAAATAAATTCAGAGATAATTAAAAATTATTTAGCATATCTTACTATACATACACAGTGCAAAGAGTTAAACAGCACACAAAAATGAATATAAACACAATGCAAGTGATGACAAAGTGTCAATATGGTTCATTGGTTTACTTAAAAGTCTGTCCACGTACAGTATGGGATGCACTCAATACTTGGTCAGGGATCCTTTTGCATGAATTACTGCCTCAAAGCAGCGTGGCATGGAGGAGATCAGCCTGTGGCACTGCTGAGGTGTTATGGAAGTCCAGGTTGCTTTGATAGCGGCCTTCAGCTCATCTGCATTGTTGGGTCTGATGTCTCTCATCTTCCTCTTGACAATACCCCACAGATTCTCTATGGGATTTAGGTCAGGTGAGTTTGCTGGCCAATCAAGCACAGTGATCCCATGATCATGTGACCAGGTTTTGGTAGTTTTGGCAGTGTGGGCGGTGCCCAAGTCCTACTGGAAAATGAAATCAGCATCTCCATAAAGCTGGTCAGCAGAGGGAAGCATGAAGTGCTCTAGAATTTCCTGCTAGAGGGCAGCACTGACTTTGGACTTGATAAAACACAGTGGACCAACACCAGCAGGTGACACGGCTCCCCAAATCATCACTCACACGTCTTCAGGGGATACGCCCACTGCTGACATCAATGACCTCCCCCTTCAATAGCCTGCACAGTGCGGCAACTACTAATTAACTAAGTGATGTTTTGTTGTAGTCCACTGGGTAGTGCTATTTTGTTGTCGGCTAAAACAGAGGCACCATGCATAGTGCCTAGTGGTAAAGGGTTTGCACTGGAGAAGCATCACATTTAGTTTCTGTTGCGCTGAGAGGTGTCATCACGACAGATCCCTGGATGGGCATTTAATATAAAGAAACAGTTTTTGTTAAACCACATGGACAGACACTTTGTCATCACTTGCATGGTGTTTATATAAATTGTTATGTGCGGTTTAAATCTAAAATTTTGCACAGCGTATACAGTATCTCACCAAATTGAGTACACCCCTCACATTTTTGTAAATATTTTATTCTATCTTTTCATGTGACAACACTGAAGAAATGACACTTTGCTACAATGTAAAGTAGTGAGTGTACAGCTTGTATAACAGTGTAAATTTGCTGTCCCCTCAAAATAACTCAACACACAGCCATAAATGTCTAAACCGCTGGCAACAGAAGTGAGTACATCCCTAAGTGACAATGTCCAAATTGGGCCCAATTTGCCATTTTCCCTCCCCCGAATGGCATGTGACTCATTAGTGTTACAAGGTCTCAGGTGTGAATGGGGAGCAGGTGTGTTAAATTTGGTGTTATCACTCTCACTCTCTCATATTGGTCACTGGAAGTTCAACATGGCACCTCATGGCAAAGAACTCTCTGAGGATCTAAAAAATAATTGTTGCTTTACATAAAGATGGTCTAGACCATAAACAGATTGCCAAGACCCTTAAGCTGAGCTACAGCTCGGTGGCAAAGACCATACAGCAGTTTAACAGGACAGGTTCCACTCAGAACAGGCCTCGCCATGGTTGACCAAAGACGCTGAGTGCACGTGCTCAACGTCACATCAAGAGGTTTAGGAAATAGACGTCTGAGTGCTGCCAGCATTGCTGCAGAGGTTGAAGGGGTGGGGGGGGGGGGGGGTCAGTGCTCAGACCATACGCTGCAAACTGCATCAAATATTAAATTTTTGTTCTTAGGTTTGAATACAATGTAACACTCCTCTTGTGAATTCCCCCGAATGGCAAAAATAACAGCAGGACACATGGAGAGTGTAATCTCACCTCCTAATCAAACAGATTATCCCCTGACCGGGCGCCTGTATCAAATTAATTCTGCTGCCATAGAGAAGAGCAGAATTATATTGGTGGGACATACGAGGCCCAGCAGACTTCAGATATCACACCGATGTTTGTGCATTCCACGTATGATGGGAGAAAAGACATTTGTGATGTGAAGGTTGGCGTGAGATCAGGGAGGAAATAAAGCCAAACGATGGGGAGCGCCCTTATCTCATTTATCATAGTGTCTGAAAAAGAACTGCTGGAGTGATCCAAGAAAACTGGAGCAAATGGAGCGACAAATCCTGCTGGATGATCTAGAAGACAGCTGCTGGAGTTTTTGTATCAACTGCAGTGACCGGATGCTTTCATTTTTAAATGCACTCAGTATTAATCAGACGTCTTTATTAGAAAGCAATGAGGGAGACCAAACCATTCCAACAATAATTTTTCCATAAGATTATTTGTGCATTTAATGCATTTTATTCATGTAGGGTTGGGTGAATGGTTCGGTCCCAGCCTGAGTTTCGGGCCAAACATTGGCTGTTCGCCCGTTCGACGAACACCCGAATTATTAGGGCACACCCACAATGTAGTATACTAGAGCGCTAAAGGACAGGCTTGTAAGGGAATAGATCCACTGATGATCCTGAACAGAACTGTACAGGGACTGGAAGAAACTCCTCATTAGCATATTTAAAAAAAAACATGTTTATTGAAGAAAACTTCAGAAATTGCAGGTAAAATACAATTCGAGCAAGCAAGTGTGGCTAGCCATCTCCAATGTTGTGGACAAGGATGCAGATGAAACCACAGAGGACATAGGAAGGCTACTATCAAGGTACTACACCACTCTTTTAATCGAATTGTATTTTATCTGCAATTTCTGAAGCTTTCTTCAATAAACATGGATTTTTCCAATACACTCATTGAGGAGTTTCTTCCAGTCCCTGTACAGTTCTGTTCAGGATCATCACTGATCTATTCCCTTCCAAGCCTGTCCTTTAGCACTCTAGTATACTACATTGCGGGTTCTTTGTCATTGTCTCTCCTCCCCATGGAGAGTTTTTCCAGAGCAGCTTAGGACATCTTAGGCTATGTTATTCTGCCATCACTTTCCAGCAGGTGCCAGATCTTAAATTGTGAATTATCAGGGCATTTGGCCTGTCGAAGGACCACAATTCACTGTGCGGCCACACAGTGTATTGGAAGATATTACTGGCTGTAGCAATGAAAGCTTTACCCAATCAGGGCACAGAGCACTGTCAGAGCCATTATTGGAGAAAGTAATGAGGACTCTATCCAATCATGGCTCATTGCTCTTAGTTCCACCCCACACTATAAAACTATTCTTTCAATAGAGGCCATTTGCAGTGTGATATTGGCATGGAGGGAGATAAAACAGGGCTCTGTTTATTGCTGCTAGAGAGTTAGCGTGTTATAGTGTGGTATTCTGATTCTATTGTCAGTGTAGAATATCAGTTTAGTGTGAATCTAGTGATAGTTCAGTCAGTGCGAATGTAGTGTGACCATTTATATTTACTTTAGTATCAGTTTATTTTGTGAGGGCAGCTTTACTGCAGTAGATTTCAGTGCATTGGTGCATTTTCAATGCAGTATATTTCTGTGCATTACTGCACATTTAACACAGTATATTTCAACGCATTACTGCACAATTAACGCAGTATTTCAGTGTGTTACTGTGCATTTCACTAAGTATTTTTCAGTAGAATACTGAACATTTAACGCAGTATATTTCAGTGCGTTACTGCACATTTAACGCAGTATATTTCAGTGCATTACTACACATTTAACGCACTATACCTCAGTGCATTACTGCACATTTAAAGCAGTAGATTTCAGTACATTACTGCACATTTAACGCAGTATATTTCAGTGTGTTATTGCACATTTAACGCAGAAGATTTCAGTGCTTTATTGCACATTTAATGCAGTATATTTCAGTGTGTTACTGCACATTTAACGCAGTATATTTCAGAGCGTTACTGCACATTTAACGCAGTATATTTCAGAGCGTTACTGCATGTTTAACTCAAGTATATTTTGGTGCATCAGTGCAGTTTTATTGCAATATATTGTAGTGTGTCGGTGGAGTGTCTGTATAGTGAGTACTCAGGTTAAAGTTCCCCAAACACCACTTTCCATTGATTAAAGTGCTTCCACGTACACATTTCCGCATCTTTATTACATTTTGTTGATAATGCTCCCACCATCATTTCTGGGAGGCAAACATTCCCATGGCACTGAGGGGGCCAGCAGGTATGTGTCCACAGGCCAAGGTGAGCGTGGTCAGTCCTCAGGCAGGGCATAACTTCCTCTGTTTAGTGATGTTGCCTGTGCTATCCAGCCACAGCATTTTTAGTCCTCGGCACCCAGGGCTGTCAGCTTCAACATCCCATCAGCAGCGTCTGCAGTAAAAAGATGGACAATTATCTAGGGGTGAAAACAGAGATGGAGAGCTTTCCAGTTGACGATCGACTGGTTTACTGGGTCATGAGAATACACCACTGGGCAGAACTTGCCTAGAATGCAATTGAGCTGCTGGGCTGCCCTGCATCCAGCGTGCTTTCTGAACAGGCATTCAGTGCTGCTGTAGGTTTTGTTACTAATAATAGAGTGCGTCTGTCCACAGACTACGTGGACCAGCTGACATTTATCAAAATGAATCAGTCTTGGATTAACAGCAGCTATGACGCCCCTTATGCCAATGTCGCTGATCAAAGGGTTTGTTTACACAAAAAAAAAAAAAAAAAAAAAAAAAAAAGGATCCTGCTCCTTTAAAGCAGGTTATACAGCACAGTGCTTTTGCTGTGTAATTTGGCCCCCTGTATCACCTGAAATACCTGGCTGATCCTGCCTGGCTATACCCTCCTCTTTGTAAACCAACCACGATGTATCATGGCTGCTGAGCCCTGACACCGCGGTCAAGTTATGTGCCTCCGTCATCTACAGTCCTCCTCCCCCCTCTCCTCCCTGCCTGTCAGCTCTCACCAATCCCGTCCCCCTTCCTGCTGCTGCAATACCCTTATAAACTACACACAATCCCCTCTGTTATAAAGCCTCCTATGCTGCAGTGTATGTTCTTTGTAAAAAAGATGCCCATTTCTACCTGAATTCCCAGCACCGATCGGTGGTCATGTGACTCCGAGGCTCCCGTTCTCTCGGCCCCTCCCGCTCTAGATGTCAGATCGGGAGAGGGAGCCTCGAGGAGTCACATGACTGTCAATCAACGCTGTGAATTCAGGAACTAATAGGCATTTTTTTTACAAAGAACATACACTGCATCATAGGCGCCTTTATAACAGAGGGGATTGTGTGTAGTTTATAAAATGGCTTAACAAACACTTTAAGTATTTTTGGGATGTGGATTCTTTGCAAGACTTCTAGGCTGCCTAGCTTTTTTGGTGTTGATTTCATCTGGAAGAAATGTTTTGGTGTAGGTTTCATGGGCACAATTAACACCCAAAGACCAATTTTTTTGCACCTGTTTTGCAGGTGCATATCATTTAAATTTTTGACAGCAAAGTCCATTCTTGCTTTCTTCAAGAGTACCATAAGGTTACTGTGTTAAGGCACCAACACCCAAAGCCCAGTTGTTTCGCACCTGTTGGTTCTATCCAAAGTCTATGAAAGAGATACCAGAATTTATCCAAAAAATCTCTAATCTTGTTCCCAAGATTAGAGACTAAATTGTGGCCTCATCATACAGACTGGCTCCCCAAACTGCTATTTCCAAAATAAGGAAAGCTTGCAGGGAAAATTTTGGCTTTATAAATGTCATTATTGCTGCAGCAGGTTCTATGCACGGTACAGAGATTGAGAGCTTTCCAGTTGACAATCGACAGTTACTGGGTCATGAAAATAGACCACTGGGTAGAACTTGCCCAGTATGCAATTAAGCTGCTGGGCTGCCCTGCACCCAGCGTGCTTTCTGAAAAGGCATTCAGGCTAGAGGTTTTATTACCGATAATAGAGCGCGTCTGTCCACAGACTATGTGGAGCAGCTGACATTTATCAAAATGAACCCTGCTCCTTTAAAGGATGTTAAACAGCACAGTGCTTGTGCTGTGCAATTTGGCCCCTTATATCACCTGAAATACCTGGCTGATCCTGTCTGGCTATACTCTCCTCTTTGTAAACTGACCACGGTGTATCATGGCTGCTGAGCCCTGAAACCGTGGTCAGGTTACGTGCCTCCGTCATCTGCAGTCCTGCACTCTGTCTCCTGTGTCCTCCTCCCCCCCTCCCCTCCCTGCCTGTCAGCTCTCACCAATCCCGCCCCCCTTCCTGCTGCTGAAATACCCTTATAAACCACACACAATTCCCCTCTGTTATAAAGCCTCCTATGCTGCAGTGTATGTTCCTTGTAAAAAAGGTGCCCATTTCTACCTGGCTCCCCAAACTGCTATTTCCAAAATAAGGAAAGCTTGCAGGGAAAATTTCATTTTTTGGGCTTTATAAATGTCATTATTGCTGCAGCAGGTTCTATGCACGGTACAGATATGCCACTTTACAGGCAGACTAAGCCCCTCCCCCTCTAGGCACTATATTGAAAGGAATTTTTAATTTTTTATTGTTCTTTCTCATTTTTATGCATCAGTAAATCACTGCAAATTTAATGACAACGTTTTTTAACAGACTTTTTCATTGATACATGTCCCCCCAGGGAAGTACCTGGACCCCCATAACCATTGTATGCCCAATTGCTTGCATATAAGCCTTCAAAATGGGCACCTTTGATTTTTCCTGTTCGGGCCCTATAAACTTCAATTGCGTTCGGTATTCGGTCTGAACTTTCGCAATGTTCGAAAAGTTCAGCCGCAAGCTGAACAGGGGGTCCATCCCTATATTTATGTTATTTAAGGCTTCCTTGTGTAGACATCCAAAAGCCCCAAGACTGCTCCTGGGTGTCACCATCTTGGATGTGATGTCAGAAGCCCCGGGAGAGTCAAAGCCTTCACTCAAGTGACCCTCTATAGCAGGGGTGTCAAATTCAATTTAATCATAGACCGCATCAGCATTAGTGTATGTGCCCCTGGGGTGGCAGCCCAGGGGTGCCTTAATTCTCACTGGTGAGGGGCAGCTCGCCTTGAGTTTTTCGGCACCATGGTCACTGCACCTACACACACTTTTTTAAGCACCTGCCTCTTGGGCAAGGCCTTTTGGCTTCGACCAGAGGAATTTTTATTCCGGCTGGAAGGCCTGCCTTTGTTTTTCACTTAGGCACCAATTCACCTCTCCACCTCCCCTTCCCCACCTTTTTGTTTGTAGTTTGTCACTTTCCATCACCTTTTTTCACTGCACGACTTGTAGGGTGTGGGTCCTCGGGCCCTACCTTGAGTCTTGGGAGGGGGTGGATATGGCCTTTTGGCTTAGTCCGCCCTCTCTCATGGGGTCTCCCTTTGGGGGAGCCCCACTTAGTACTCGGTGGGGGCTGTTTCGGCAGTCCCCCTGAAGAACGGGGTCAGTCTGGTTTCGGCCAGACAGACCATGAGTACCTTAAATCCCTGTCAGGAGTCTTGCGCCCCGGGGGATCGAGGTTCGGGTCCTACCTCTTCGGAGGGAAGACCATTTGTGTTTGCACACCCTGTGCACTTTTTGTGTTCCTCACGTTTGTGTGTGTGCACTTTTTTATGCACCGGGTGAAGTCTTTTTGAGTGTGTTTCACACGCTACGGGCTTTAAAAAAAAAAAAAAAAAATAGACCGCATCAGCATTATGGTTGCCCTTAAAGGGCCGTTTGTATCTGTAAGACTATATAAAAAGGTATTTACTCTACATCATAATAAATAGTTGCCTCAGTATTCAATTCTTACTAGTTTTATTAACAACTGAAGACTTAAGCTGTGAAGGGCAGGTGCAGACCGGCATGGTGCCCACTCACACTCCTGTAGCAGGTGATGCAAGTCTGAAAAGGAGGGTTGTAAACCACTGGTATCATCCACAAGAAGCGAGTTCTGCTATGGTATTCTGTCTGAGCAGTCTCCAAAAAAGTTTTTTATGGATGATACCAGTGGTGTGTGACCCTCCTATTCAACTGACATCAAATTGTATTATTCTCATAATATTTATAGGCAGATGTCAAGAGCCCCCCACCATCAGAAGTCAAGAATCCTCCATCCTCCATTACATCAGAGTTCACCCCCCTTGTGCTGCTGCTGGGAAGAAGCTGGGAAGCAGAAAGTGTAGCGTCTGGAGCAGGACCAGAGGAAGGCTGGAGTAAGTTGCCAGAGTCTGCTGAATGAGGAGACCAGGCGGTGCTGCAGGTTAACAGAGAGGTGCAGAATCTGTAGGAGGAGTTCTGTTATCCTCTCTGCTGCCGACTGCTGAAACAAGGTGGGGAGGGAGACGAGGGGGGGGGGGGGTGCCACAACTGCAGAAGACATGCGAGGGCCACATGAAATGGAGGGCCAGATTCGGCCCGCAGGCCTTGTGTTTGACACATGTGCTCTATAGTATTCCATTCACTCCTCCCCTGACAACTATATAAAAAAAGTTATAGGGAGGGGCAGAGGAGCTGGGCCAGCACAGCGAGTAATTAGACACTCCCAGTGAAGCCTGGTACACATTACTAATGATTAGAAAATAATTAATATGGGTACAGTGTTGCATGACCGCACAAATGTCATTTAACCCCTTCTGGACCGGAAGGATTTGCCCCCTTAATGACCAGGCCATATTTTGAGATTCAGCACTGCGTTAATTTAATGGACAATTGCGCGGTCATGTGACGCTGTACCTAAATAAAATTGATGTCCTTTTTTTCCTACAAATAGAGCTTTCTTTTGGTGGTATTTGATCACCTGTGCAATTTTTTTTTTTTGTGCTATAAAACAAAAAAAAGAGCGACTATTCTGAAAAAAAAAAAAAAAAAAACTATATTTTTCACATTCTGCAATATAACATTCCCCCCCCCCCCCCCCCAAAAAAAAAAAATTGAAAATCAAAAAATTTAATATTTTAGGCCAAATTTGTTTTCGGCTACATATTTTTTTGGTTAAAAAAAAAAAAAAAAAAAAATCGCAATAAGCGCATTTTGATTGGTTTGCGCAAAAGTTATTGCGTTTACTAACTAAGGGAAAGATTTATGTCATTTTTATTGTTTTTTTTTTTTTTTTACTAGTAATGGCGGCAATCTGCGATTTTTTGTGGGACTGCGACATTGCGGCGGACAGATCGGACCCCTGACTGACATTTTTGACACTTTTGGGGGTACCAGTGACATTACTACAGTAATCAGTGCTAAAAATATGCACTGTTACTGTAATAATGGCACTGGCACGGAAAGGGTTAACATTGTGGGTGAACAAGAGGTTAAATGTGTACCTAGGGGCGTGTTTCTAACTGGGGGGTGGGGGCGTGGCTTGTGAAATGATCATAAAGACCTGTGTTCCTATATAGAAGGATCACAGGCACTCTGTGATCATTCCAGGGAGAAGAACGGTCAGCTGTGTTTACAACAGCTGACCATTCTTTTCTCTCAGCGGGGAGCGATCGCGGGTGTCAGGCGGCAATCGGAGCCGCCTGCCCGCTGCATCGGCTTCCTCGCTGACGAGCAGGGGCGGGGCACGCGCGCTCGCCCCCTAGCTGCCTGCGCGTGACCGACGTAGAGCTACGTCAGTTTGCCAAGGAGCGGCTGCCTGCCTGCGGTGAGCGGTCTTAAAGTGGTTAAAGTGTGACAGCAATGAAAGCTGAAAATTGGCCTGGGGAGGAAGGGGGGGGGGTGAAAGTGTCCGGTATTGAAGTGGTTAATGTATTTATAAACTAAAAAGCGAATCAAGCAGTTGGCCTCTCTGAAAATTTTCCAGCCAAGGCCCAGGTCTAAGTGTCCTTTCCACAGATCCCAGCTTTGCCCGCGGATACAAGTCAATGCCCATGTCGGCTTTACAAAACGCCAGACGTTAACTTTTAATTGAAGCCGTCTAACAAAGTTCTCTCCATTACAAGAAAATCCATCAAAGGCTCTCATCGTCGGAGAATACACCGAAAGGTTAAACAGAGCATAATTAAATCCGCGCTCTACACAATATGCGCTTTAATACGAGTGTTGAGTAGAAGATGCAAATGACCTTTCATTGCAGCGATAGAAGAGAATGGAGAGACAATGGGAGCGATGGAGGAGAATTACATCTCCTACGATGAATAAAACAAAGAGCCATCATATTCTCCGATGTACAAAACATTGTCCGCCTCGAAGCATAACCCAGCTATTGTGTGTGCACACGTCTGAGGAGGATAAGGGCTCACCTTCAGATGTTGTATCCTGACAGGCGTAATAAAACGGAGCTCCATAGAAGCAGCTAAACACGGAGTTGAGATATGTTGATGTCAATGGTGGTCAACTTTCTTGATGTAGCAGGCCTCAAACGCAGCTCCTGGACATCACCATTGGGCTGCCCAGCAATTCAGCAAACGTAATGCTAAAAAAGATAAGAAAAAAAAATGCTTTCAGAGACTGCAGAAATGCAACAGGAGAAGATCCAAAAGTCAACGTTTAAATATCAGCTTCGCACCCAGTGGAGGCCGGTGCGTTGGGGGCACAGGGGCGCCTCCCCCCCTATCCATGCGTCCGGCCCCCTAATCTACATGCGGGGCGCCGGACGCATGGAGTTCAATGGGGCTTTTTTTTTTTTTTAATCCCCCGATTAGAGCCAGAGGCTCTAATAGGCTTCAGAAAAGGGTGGACCCGGGGCGCAGAGCAGTGCGCCCCGAGCCCACCCATTGTGTGACAATAGCGAATGAAAATTCGCCATTGTCACACGGATCCTCCTCCTGGCCAATCAGGAAGCGGCCAACCCGCTTCCTGATTGGCCGAAAGGCAAACCCCATGCCATTGGCCAAGGAGGAGGCGGGAGGACTGAGGACCCAAAGAGACGCGGGGACTGAAGCGAGGCCGCCGCTACAGGTAAGTGCGCCGGCCTGTTCACTCTGCATTGAAAGGGGGCACGCTGATCTCTGCATTGAAGTGGGCATGCTGATCTCTGCATTGAAAGGGGGGCACACTGGTCTGTGCATTGAAAGGGGGCACGCTGGTCTGTGCATTGAAAGGGGGCACGCTGGTCTGTGCATTGAAAGGGGGCACGCTGGTCTGTGCATTGAAAGGGGGCACGCTGGTCTGTGCATTGAAAGGGGGCACGCTGGTCTGTGCATTGAAAAGGGGGCACGCTGGTCTCTGCATTGAAAAGGGGGCACGCTGGTCTCTGCATTGAAAAGGGGGCACGCTGGTCTCTGCATTGAAAAGGGGGGCACGCTGGTCTCTGCATTGAAAAGGGGGCACGCTGGTCTCTGCATTGAAAAGGGGGCACGCTGGTCTCTGCATTGAAAAGGGGGCACGCTGGTCTCTGCATTGAAAAGGGGGCACGCTGGTCTCTGCATTGAAAAGGGGGCACGCTGGTCTCTGCATTGAAAAGGGGGCACGCTGGTCTCTGCATTGAAAAGGGGGCACGCTGGTCTCTGCATTGAAAGGGGGCACGCTGGTCTCTGCATTGAAAGGGGGCACGCTGGTCTCTGCATTGAAAGGGGGCACGCTGGTCACTCTGCATTGAAAGGGGGCACGCTGGTCACTGTGCATTGAAAGGGGGCACGCTGGTCACTGTGCATTGAAAGGGGGCACACTATACCTTGATTACTGAAGGCCCCTTTCACACTTTTGTGACCTCAAAGTCACGCAATTTTTTACAGCGTTTTTTGCCGCAAAGCAATGCCCATTACATTTTTCTGTTTGCGCCCCCCCCCAAAAAATTTTGAGCACCAGCCGCCACTGTTCACACCTCAGGGGCAGAATCAGCTCATTTGTTAGCAGGACTCTGATTCATTGCCAGCAACTGTCATGGCAGCACAGGGTATCTCATATCTTTTCCCTGCAACAGGAACGAGATGTACCATGCACCTGGGAATGAAGGAGCTCCACCATCTTGATTACTCACATGCTCTTGGCTAGAGGTCCACCTCCAGAAATAAAAGGAAGGCACGATAAGCCTTTTTATTGGGTACTCAACCTGTGGGCCTCCAGCGGTTGCTAAACTACAAGTCCCATCATGCCTCTGCCCTTAGGAGTCATGCTGGTACCTGTCAGCATTGCAATGCCTCATGGGACTTGTAGTTCTGCAACAGCTGGAGGGCCACAGGTTGAGCACCCATGCTTTACTGTAACACGAGCATAATGTAAAGTTCTTCCCAATACAAGAGTACAGTTCTTCCGCTTAACCAGATATCCACATTACTGTATGGGTTAAACTCAGATTTACCATGGGGGTGTCAACCAGCACTTCTCACCAGCTGCAGGTTTCCTTTATCAGGCCTACCCCAAAGGGCGTATAACGCTAGAAGCTGGAACCTACATAATTATGCTCTGTAGGATATCACGATACATCAGTCTCTCTATCTTGTGCTTCTGGCCCTTGCATCTAAATGAATAAACTAGCCAAGCCCATAGTACCAAACCCGGGGGGGGGGGGGTAAACTCTCTAAGCTCAAGTTCAAACCTTAGCATAGCGTTTTTGAGCATTTTTGCTTGTTTTTATGCACGATTTTGGTTTTTATTCATAATTTTTTTTATTTTTTTTTATTAGCTAATAGAGAAAATGATCACCGTTGCTAGGTATTATAGCTTTTTTACCTTTTCCATAAGTTATTTATTCTTTTTATTATTATTCAATTTATGATTGTTTTTTTTTTTTTTTTTTTTCATTAGGGTAAGGGGTTAGAGTTAAGGTTAGGGTTAGGATTAGGGGTATTTATTTTTTGATAGGGTTAGGGCATTACTTCTACTACTAATAATAATTTAATAAATAGATGTAAAATACACAAATAAAAAATCATAAATACATTCAATAAAATAAATACCAAAGTAAAAATCATTAACCCCTAACTTTAACCCTGAAAAAAAAAATAACGATAATAACAACAACAATAATAAAAAACTACAACACCCTAACACAAAATATATATATTATTATAAATAATGTATTTAATAATTTTTTTAAGGTTAGGTGTAATTATTTATGTATTACATATTATTCATTTATTTATGATGAATTTTAGCCATTTGTGTATTTTATATGTATTTATTCATATAATATTATTACTATTTTATTTTTTACCTTTTTGTTTTTTTATTTGAGCAGATAATCGTGCAAGAACACACGACAATGTGCACAAAAAACGCGCAAATGTCACATTTTTATTCATTTCTATGAGAACAAAAACACTTAAAGCGGAGTTCCGGCCACAAAATTGTTACATTAGATTTTGTGGCATCCGCTTCCTTATTGTCATCTGTAACATAATTGGATATTCCCGCATTTTTTTTTTTTTTTACTTACCTTGTTTCTGTAGAAAATATACTCACCTTTCCTTCTACTTCCTCCCTCCTCTGCCTCGGCCCGCGCTGTCACTTCCTGTCCCGCAATGCGTCCTGGGAGCTCTTACTCATCACTCCCAGGATGCAATGGGCAGGCCGGCCGCTCCTCTCATCGCGTCATTTCCAAACAGGAAATGACACGATGATAGGCGGAGCCCAGCGCGGATGGCGCCATATTTAAATAGGTGTTAATAGGCTTTATAGGGGCCGCAACTTCCTCCACGCTGCCGTCCCTATGGAAATGCATACAATGCCGATCGCATAGTACTGAGCATGCGCGAGAATTCGCGCTGCATTCACCGGCCTCCTCCCTCTTAGAACCAGGAAGCAGGGCAGAGATTTCCCTACTGCGGCCTCGGCTGACCCGGATAAAGATGGCGGCGCTCTGCAAACAAAATATAAAGTAAGATTTTAGGATTGCCTAACTGTTATTAAACTGTATAAAACCGGATTAGCTGATGTATGAAGGGAGGTGGATCACTGTTTGGGAAGTATTAAAAAAAAAAAAAAAAAAAAAAAAAAAAAAAAAAGATTCTGTGGCCGCAACTCCGTTTTAAATCTGCCCAATACGAGCTACAAAAAAAGCTCCAGAACTTGGAGCTTCAGGTGACTTGGGAGTGGAGATGTGAACCTTCCCCATAGAGAATAATTGTTTTTTTTTTTTCCTCCAGCGTTTTGGCGCTTCAAGCTACAAAATGCTGAGTTTTGAATAGGGGCTAAAAGGGGTACCATTTTCTTTCAACACATTTTTCACTCACAGTCCAAAAAAAAAACATAAAGCAAACAATGAATACGCAAAAAGAAGTGTAGCGTGACGCTCATGTGCAATATACTTTCAGTGTGTACATCAAACGCAATGTGTATACAGTATATAACATACAAAATCATAGTCCATATAAAAAAAAAAAAAAAAAAAAATCTAATCCAAATTTACAGTGAGGAAAAATTAAACAGTCCAGAGCCCCCCAACAAGGGCAATTGGTGACAAAATATCTTCATTTCTTCACGTGACGCTGTGTACCTCCACCAACCGGGTGAAACACCTGCTCACCTCATGCACGCTCAAAATAAGCTCATCTGTATCCTCCAAATGGCAAACTCAGCAGACCCCCCCACAGTATTTTTCAAACTCTAATTAGATAGACCCTCCGGTCCCCAGTGTACTCGTCTAAAAAACAATATAATCAGATGGTACAAAAAAGCAAAAACATAGTGCTCTCCTTTGCAAAAACGTTTATTAAAACTCCAGCCAATATAAAAAACACTCACAAGATAAAATTTACAACGCGCTTTGTAAATGTATTCATCAGCTTGCTCACCACAACACACACAGGTGGCGGCGGCGTGACGTCACGGGTTCGGCTCCTCCCTCTTAGACACGTTGTGCCCTTCAATTGGGCTTCTTCAGTAGGTCTAATTATTAACATAGAGCAAATACCATGCAACAGCTTAAGTTTATGTCTTTATTCGGCATGAAAAAGTTTGGATTAGGAAGTAATCCCCCCCCCCCCCCGGAAGTATACTGGACCATGCTTTCATTTCACTAATTTTTTTTTATTGATGTTTTCACAAAGAAAAAGTCTGAAAGTGTATGAAAGTCATGTCACAATCTGTCATGTATCCAAAACATATCACAAAGGGTTAAGCAAGTGGTTCTATTAACACAACAGAGGTCTCGCTTGAGCTTGAACCGAATCCACGGTAATGGGAATAGACATGCTAGAACAGTAATTACTCAGTATTATATTAATACTAGTAAGTTCAGGCATTGGGCTGGGTTTTGTAGCCTGCATATGGCTTTTTTAACTTAATTGATTGATGCTACGCATTGATCAATACAGGTTGGTTCTCCTCTAAATTGTCCCTGGGCCTGTCCAGGAGAACTCTTTTTGCCTGTGCAGTACTGCAGGTGCGTTCCCCTATACATTCTGTTGCAGCAGTGTCCAATATGTAATATATAAAGAGTGATTATTGATGTAAAAATAATACTCTATTTTCTTGTAGACAAGCACTGTATGGTCTTTATAGCCCCGAGGAAGTATTTGGCGAAACGCGTCGGCACTGAAGACCTGCGTTGCATACAGTACTTACTGCACCATTATTCCTATTTAGGAATTAATTTTTAATCTTTCTATTGTATTTTGGTTTGCTACTATGTATTGGTTTAAAAAATTTTTGGATATAATAAAATCTGTATTTTATTAATTTTGTTTTATTAATTTTCTCCATTGCGGTCTGTAAAATCCAATTTTTATAATTTTTTTCACAAGCCAAGCTGGAGGCTGAGGTGACGAGAGGGCTCCCCTTGTGGTTGAGTGCAGAGCACCCCTGGAGATGATGACAGAGGATGCTACACCCAAAGGTGCACGGGTTGCCTGCAGGTATAGCAGCTTCAGAAATCGGATCTTTAGTGGAGAAGGTGGTCACAACCACTGGATCACTGGAAGTGCAGGCAGGTCAATGCAAAGCAAGGGCAGTAGCCAGGCAGAGGGTCAATCACGGGAGGGTCAATCAGGAGCAGAGGCTGGTAGATTAGTTGGTATCAAGCCAAGGTCAAACACAAGAAGGCAATCGGGAGTAGGCAAGAGGAAGTCAGTAAGGCAAGCCAGGTTCAGAGCCAGGAGAGAAGCTAGAGCAGGTCAAAGATAGCCGGGTCGATAACGGATGATCAAGCTGATATTCAAGGCACAGGAAACACAGGGTACTAGCTGAAGATAATCCAGCAATGAGTGATAGCCAATGCTGACTTTACATAGGCTAGTGGATGCTGGTAATTAGGCTGCACTGTGGCGTACGCCAATGCGCCATTGTGTGCGTCAATGCGCCATTGCATACTTCTTGAAAATGCGCATGCGCGCGTTAGCACGGCCATCTTGGGTATTGGCGTATCAGCCAGTTCTCCTCAAAGTTCTTCCCTGACACTTTTTTTTCTTTCTTGGCTATACAATTATGGATGATGGTCCTATGTGTCATAGATATTTCTATTAACAGTATTTACTCCTCACCTAGACACCCCATCTGGGAGCACACTGTGCCGCAGGGTGAGGGGAAAAACTGCCACCCTCATTTTTAATGTTTCAATATTTTAGTTCAGAAAAAAAAAAAAATGAGAAAAGAACATGTATCCTGGCATTAGGAAATTAACGACAATAGACCAGGAAAGCATCATGGTGAAGTATGGACATCCATGGAAAAAAAAAAGGGGGGGGGAACAACCCTCAGAGTAAGGTTCTAGAGCTTCGAGAGTCAATCATATAAAACTGGAACGAAAGCAAAATATACTCTTCGAGTGGACTAGTGTGTCCACTGGATTCCAAAGTCCTCCTGACATGTTAATGGCAGGCATAGAATATCAGAGTTAGAAGTAACAGTTCAAGTAACTCATTTGAATAGTGGGGGAGTAAAGCTAGGAAAGGGTTAGAAGTAGAGATAGAGAGAGACTAAGGAAAGGGGAGAGATGAAAAGAATGATGTGAACATACCTATGCAAAAAGGTCAAATTACATAAATTTGGACAATAAATGATCAATAAAAACATGGAGGGCTATAAAGGCACTTCCTTATAGGAGGCCCAGGGTTCCCAGGTTTTCTCAAACTTCTCTCTAGTGTTATGGAGGATGCTGATAATCTTATCTTGTTACATTATCCAAGATATTTTCCTCTTGGCCAAGGTGAAGGAGACAGAAGGGTTTCCTCCAAGCCCAGGCTATGGTAAGTTTAGCACCAAGAAAGATGAATGATATCAAAGCTGGAGTACATTTTGGAGAATTGGTAATATGGGAATTGAGGAAAGCTAACCCAGGATCCTGGTTCAAAGAGGTTCCAGTGATTCTGTGTATCATAATAAAAATTTGATTCCAAAATCCCCCGATTGCCAGAAAGTGTGGAGCATTGAACCAATGTGTCCACAGCCTCTAAAGCAGAAGGGAGAAACCACAGGGTAAAGTTTAAAGAGGCGGATGGGAACCATGTACCAACAGGACATCACTTGTATATTGGCTTCTATTAATTCAATATTATGTATATCCTTGAAAGAGCGGGCAAAGCATTGGTGCCAGGTATCCAGATCCCATTCTATTGCTAAATCCCTCTCCCAATCCAACATGTATGGGGTTTTCTCCGTGGGTTCCTCAAGGGATGAGTATATTAATGAAATACCCACGACCTTAGAGCACCATTGTTCATAGGTGTGACTGTTGGGGGATTTGGTTTGTCTATCCACATAGAATGTAGGAAATTAGAAATTTGATTATAGCAACTCTAATTTGTTATTGCAATGGTTAAGTGATAAAGGACCATTAGAGTTAAAAAAAGTGTCCAATTCGATAAATTCCCTTGTCTATCCACCACTTAAAAGCCTTTATATCCATTCCAGAGGGGAAATGAGGCTTGTGGAATATATGGGCTAGGCTAGGGGGTGCCAATCTGAAGCTTTTTTAGGTAGCTTGTGTAAAGAGTCGAATACAGCTACGAAATGGGACAAAGTTGGAGAAAGTATAGGTGGTCGAGACTTGGGTGTACTCCATATAAGAAAGTCTAAAGTGAAATGAGGGACTGCATGTCTTTCCATGCTAACCCAGTCAGGTTTAGGGCGCCTGGAATAAATGATAGACACCTGAGAGACCTGCATTGCTTGATAATACCACCATAAATTGGGTAGACCCAACCCTCCCTGGGATTTAGGTCTGTATAAAATGTGCCTAGAGAGGCGATATCCTTTCTTACCCCATATAAAATGGATAATGGAAGACTGTAGTTTAGATATATGGTTTTTGATTAAGGGGATTGGGAGAGAGTGAAACAGGTAAAGAACTTAAGGTAAAAGGATCATTTCGATTGCATTGACTCTGCCAAGCCAGGATAGCCCTTGTGAGGACCATTGAGTAAGGTCAGAAGAAAACTTAAAGAGGCCGGGATAATTGGCATTATAGAGTTGATCAATGGAAGCAGCCAAATTGACCCCTAGATAGGGGATAGACTTATGCTGCCAGGAAAAAGAAAAGTGATCCTGCACTCATTCAACCAAGGCCTTAGGGGTCGCTTTATTAGGGCTATGGATTTGGACAGATTGACGCATAGGCCTGATACTTGTCCAAAGTCTTGTAAAAATGTAAAGATATTGGGAATAGAAATAAGGGGGAAGTTACAAAGAGGAGGATATCATCCGCGAAAAAATGGTGCATTTAAGGGTTTGTGGACCACAGCGAACACCTTGGATTTGAATGGCAATTGCAAGGGTTTCTATAGCGATAGCGAATTTAAGGGGGGAGAGGGGAAAGCCCTGTCTCGTTCCCCTAGCTAATGGGTAATTTTTGGAATATAGACCTTGCATCCTGACTTGGGCCAAGGGGTTGAAATATAAGGCTTCCATATTATTAATACATTTAGAACCAAAGCCACATCTTGGAAGAATAGAGAAGAGGTAAAGCCAGGAGACCAAGTCAAAAGCTTTTTGAAGATTGAACGATAAAATATAGCCTTCCTGTTGGAGGCCCCTCATCCCAACCAGATTTCAACAGGGAGATTGCATCAATCACCCTTCTTATCTGGTCCGGACCCTGTCTTCCTGGGATACTGCAATGAAGGAAGCTAAGCAGTTGGATAAAATTGTTGTCAAGATTTTCAAGTCGTTGTTGATTAGGGAAATAGGTTTATAATTACCCACCTCACTGTGGTCTTTCTCGGGTTTAGGAATAACCGAGATAGAGGCTAAGCTAGAAACTGAGTCTAATGCCTCGTTTCCACTGAGCGGATCGGTTCAGGTTGGTTCGGTACGGTACGCTATTTTGAGTGTTTCCATTATTAAAGTGGCCCATACAACCGAACCAAACCGCACCATTCCTGGTCCTCCTTCAGATGTAGGGGCATAGGAAATGGTAAGGTATGGTTAGGGCAGAGCTACTGGCGTCACACGATACATTCCACTGATTGGTGGACAGGAAAACATCAATGCTCACATCAAACGAAAGCGCAAACAAACACCATGTTTGGTGTAAACCCCGCATGGCCCCTGGCGGTCCGACTTGCAGTGGAAATGCTTACCTGAATAGGCCGGACCATTCTAACCCTTCCAAACTGTACCGACCCGAACCGTTCCGCTCAGTGGAAATGAGGCATAAGGACCACATAGGAAGAGAGAGTACTTGCAATAGTATTATAATAACAGGTCGAGAATCCATCTGGTACCGGAGCTGACCCATTACGTAAGCCCTTAATAACATCCTGCACCTCAGTCTCCAATATAGGGGAATCCAGGAGGGAGCGGTGACTGTCCTTGGGTTTAGGTGGGGAAATCCCTTCTAGGAAAGACTCTAAACCCGTAGGATCGTCGGATCTATTTTTACTGTATAATTTAGAGAAGAATGAAATGGAAAGCTTCCATAATGTGTTTGGGGTTCTGAGTGATTGAGCCCGATTGGGATGTGGTTTTCTGGAGAGAGTACGCGATATCTAGCTCGTAGATATCACTCGTTTTGTTGTTTATCGATTTTTATCTGTAAAGTTTAATATGACCTCATAATTTCACTTATTCAAATAACAGTATTTGATGTATGATTTATTGAATTTTGAGCGCAATAGTTTATTTTCATTATTTCACATTTCTCCTATGTTCTAGGAGTTCTAGATGCTGCCACAATACACACAGGGTTAGCGCACCCTTCTTTATCACATTACTGAATATTTATTTATCATGCTTCAGCCAATTCATGGGGAGATGAGCCCAGTAGGTGGCAGGTAGGGACAAATAGTCTGAGGCTTCCTGCAGCCCTGGCCTTGTCTGGCTGGAGAAGTTTCCAGCCTCAAGGGGGCTGCTGCTCCATCTGTAGCAAGTCTGCTGGAGCCTGCTGTTAATATGCATCTAGACACCAGCCCTACCAAGACTGTGGGACCTATTCTTGAAGATTCTTGGAGCTAATCAGGGGATTTCACCTAATGGACCTGGTCTTGAGAGCATACTGAAGATCACACAGTGGAACTTGGAAAAGGTCTAGCTGCCCTGTGGCATTGTGGGCATGGACTTCCTCCTCACTGAAGAGTGTCCAGTAGATACTGGAAAGAGGCATCCAGCTATCTTGTTGCATTTGGAGTACTGACCTGAGCTCAAGGTCCTAGTGACTATGTGCTGTTTTCTCTTGGGTGAAAGTGCCAGTGATGGCCCCAGCTGAGACAGCCTCTACAAGATCTCATCCCTGGATATTTTCTTTTGCTTCTGGCGGGAGGACTGTTCGAGAAGTTTGGCTTAGTGAAAATGTGTCGTGTTATTATTCAGGGTTCTGGAGTATCCCATATTACCCCATACACTGTTAAATGTTTAATCACCATAAATTACAAAAAAAAGACAAGACTCTAGACCAGCCTCTCCCAAACTTTTACCCCAGAGGAACCCTTGAAATAAATTTTTAGGTCTCAGGGAACCCCTGGTAAGGTTAATATATTGAAGGGTCATTGGGAAAATTCCTGTTCCGTTGTTGGTGGTAAGTGGCCAGAACGACATCCCTGCTGTCAGATCACTGGCTCTGCCAAGTGGTGTTGGCTCTGGAACTACGGAGGCACCATCAGTTGGAGGATCAGTTAACCTCAGCTCAAGGAACCCCTAGCCACCTCTGGAGGAACCCTAAGTTTCCACGGAACTCTGGTTGAGAATGGCTGCACGAGACTGTTTGAGCCATTGAGTTATTAAACTGCTGCTGTGTGCCTGGCACAATTGTGGAAAAGAACCAATTAAATCTAGCGGCTCCTTGGGGGGTGAGCACTACAAATCAGAATTACAAAGACGGAAATGACAAATCAATCATGAAATCCAGTCATGGAAATATGGAAAAACAAGTGATTAAAATATATGAAAAAAAGTCACCCAAGAACAAACTCTAGGTAGACGTTCCGATAACACTGTAAGTACACAATAGTCTCATAGCAAAGACAATAGCCAGTGGCAATGCGGCCCTTCTGGGTACTGTAACAATTTATTGAATATTCAGATTCTTAATTCTTTTTATCCACTTCTCTTCAATACACCTTAATTGAAAGTCTTTTCCCACCAATACATTAGAATGTGTCAAGTACAGTATCTGGAAAGTAACTTTAAATAGAATGCGTGCGAGGCGAAGAATAGGAATTAATGAGCAGACCCGCCGCGTTGGCTTCCTGCGATAATAATTGCGTAAACCAGATTTAATTATACCAGAACCCCCAATGGTGCCATAAAGAATAAGTTCATTAAGGAAGCAGATAGGGTAGGTTGTGACCTATTCTGTTAAATTAAATATACATAGAAGAAAAAAAAATCTGTATCTCGTAATGAAGTAATTGCCACAGATAGCTAGAATGATGTAAAGGTTGTGAATGGTGAGATGGTTACCTGGACATGAGTAAGACGATGGTTACAGGGAAGGGACAATAATATTTCTGGACAATATCCCTTAGGAAATATATAAAGATAAACAATTTGACTTTTCAGATTGCTAGACTATTGTAGGAGTGTCTCATAAACCCTTGCTAGATAGTGAGGTGGGGTTTGTTAAGTACCTGTATCCCATTGTTCTATTGTTTCTGTCTGCCTTAAGATCAACTTATTATAGGATGTATATGTGTATGTGGATTGGCTGCTAAGGGGGAGGGGGGATTGTCCCACAGTGTATATCTCCTTGTGCCTGTGTGTGAATAAAACCGTTTTGATTCTGGTTGACTCCAAAACTTGTACTGTCAAGTTCTTGGGGTAACTATAGACAGATTCACGGGTCTCGTGTTCCAGAGCTGAGGAAGCAGCTTATTGGCGGAGATACCCAGTCAGGGTGTCCGAGTTGAAGCTGCTATAGCTGCAAAAGGGTGGGCCAACTCAATATTGAACCCTACGGACTAAGACTGGGATGCCATTAACGTTCATGTGCGTGTAAATGCAAGCGTCCCAATACTTTTGTATTAGATTAGAGACCAGGTCAATGGCACACGGAGTTCTAGCAGCAGACACATCTCTAGAACAACTGGTAAGAGGAGACTGTGTGAATCCGGCTTTCATGGTAGAATATCTGCTAGGAAACCACTGCTAAAGAAAGGCAACAAGCAGAAGAGACTTGTTTGGGCTAAAGAACACAAGGAATGGACATTAGACCAGTGGAAATCTGTGCTTTGGTCTGATGAGTCCAAATTTGAGATCTTTGGTTCCAACCAGTGTGTCTTTGTGCGATGCAGAAAAGGTGAACGGATGGACTCTACATGCCTGGTTCCCACCGTGAAGCATGGAGGAGGAGGTGTGATGGTTTGGGGGTGCTTTGCTGAAGACACTGTTGGGGATTTATTCAAAATTGAAGGCATACTGAACCAGCATGGCTACCACAGCATCTTGCAGCGGCATGCTATTCCATCTGGTTTGCGTTTAGTTGGACCATCATTTACTTTTCAACAGGACAATGACCCCAAACACCTCCAGACTGTGTAAGGGCTATTTGACCAAGAAGGAGAGTGATGGGGGTGCTGCGCCAGATGACCTGGCCTCCACAGTCACCAGACCTGAACCCAATGGAGATGGTTTGGGGTGAGCTGGACCGCAGAGTGAAGGCAAAAGGGCCAACAAGTGCTAAGCATCTCTGGGAACTCCTTCAAGACTGTTGGAAGACCATTTCAGGTAACAACCTCTTGAAGTGTGACTCTACAATTTTCATGAAAATAAAGAAAACTCTTTGAATGAGAAGGTGTGTCCAAACTTTTGGTCTGTACTGTATATATATGGGATTTTCATGGCAAAGAGGGCCTTTGTAATTAATTGCAATTCATCTGATCGCACTTCATAACATTCTGGAGTATATGCAAGTTGCCATTATAAACACTGAAGCAGCAGACTTTGTGACAATTAATATTTGTGTCATTCTCAAAACGTCTGGCCATCGCTGTATAGCCGGGATGGAGTGTGAGCGGATTATCAGAGCAAGGAGATAGACAGGCATGTTGCACTATGATGGGAATGCTGGCAGACGTAGAAAAAGTGAAAGAGATGAGCTTTTCATCCATACGATGTTTCTCCTTCCACTGTCCGGTCACAAGGTGGAGGTGGGGGACCTGTAAGTGAAAGTGTAATTGCAGCAGAGAAAGAGCAGGTGCCTTCCTTGCCAGGCAGGGCTGTGCGCCAGAGTTGTATAAATCCCAGCACTGGATGGACAAATACAAACCAGCTCCCATATGTGTATTTTGCGGTTTGCCTGATGCTTAGCATTAAATATCCAGAGGTTTACAAAGTACCAAACACAGCTGAAAGAAAATCCATGACAGAAGAGTCTTTCCTTCCGCCCGCTGATCTTCTATAGTCATACAAATGCTTATTCTTCATCTCCATGTCTAAAACTGCAAATCCACGGCGTCAACGTTAATGGATTAGGCAATTTGTATGTACAAAATAACTCGGAGCCAACGACCCGTAAAACGTCATTAACTCCCCGTTGCAGTAAACCGCGCTATGGCGGTGAGTCAGGCTCAGAAACTGCCGTATCGCTCGAAGTTTTCGGAGTATGACTACTGTAGAGGTGCCTAATAGGCCAGCATGAAGAGCATTAAGGATATCGATAATGTGAAAATAAATGATAGCTAGCCAATTTCAGGTGGTGACGGGATCTACTGTACCTGGACAACATGGAGGATTGGGGGGGGGGGGGGGGGGTAAGGGAGCCCTTTGAAAAAAAAAAAAAAACCTATAAGGCTCCCAATAAAAAGAACACATGGTGTGTGTTACAGTAGTGTCCTCTGCCCCCCTTCACATCATTCTCCCCCCCCTCCCCCCCCACAGTAGTATCCTCTGCCCCTCTTCAGATCACTGCTCCCCAAAGTAGTGTCCTCTGCGCCCCATCCACCAATAAGGAACAAAAATAACCCCTGAGGATTGGGACTTTCAACGGCAAGAATCAGGACTTGAGTATGAAAATATATAAATTTTATTACACATATAATAAAGATAAATTATACATAATCACATATAAAGTATATGATAAAAACAAGGTCATAGATACGTCTTGGAACCAGGAGGGTCTGAGATGTCTGGATCGGACTGGACGCGTTTCGGTCCAAATGCCTTTCTCAATGGTCCACAAAACACCAGAGCTCAGACTAGGAGCATAAAAGGTAACAATGAGTATAATACAAAAGGTAAGTATGAGGTTAGATTTAACATGTATTAAACAATGTTAAAAGCAATGTAACACATAATTCATTATACATAGTGTTTGTCGTATTTAGATGTAAAAAAGGGGGGGCAAAAAATGCCTCTATGATTAATATGTTTAATACATGTTAAATCTAACCTCATACTTACCTTTTGTATTATACTCATTGTTACCTTTTATGCTCCTAGTCTGAGCTCTGGTGTTTTGTGGACCATTGAGAAAGGCATTTGGACCGAAACGCGTCTAGTCCGATCCAGACATCTCAGACCCTCCTGGTTCCAAGACGTATCTATGACCTTGTTTTTATCATATACTTTATATGTGATTATGTATAAATTTATCTTTATTATATGTGTAATAAAATTTATATATTTTCATACTCAAGTCCTGATTCTTGCCGTTGAAAGTCCCAATCCTCAGGGGTTATTTTTGTTCCATATTCATTAGGGATGTTGGCAAGATCCCAGGTTTAAAACACAGAATTCGAATTTATCTTTTCTTTTTCATCCACCAATAAGGTACTCTGCTCTCCACAGTAGTGTCCTCTGTCCCCTCCCCCCACATAGTAGTGTCCTCTTCTCCTTTATAGCAGTGTACTCTGCCCCCCTTAATATAACCTCTCCCCACAGTAGTGTCCTCTACCCCCCCCCAACACAGTAGTGCCCCCCCTCAAAAGAAATTTCATCTGCCCCCCTTCCCCCTAAACAGTAGTGTCCTCTGCCCCCCTTTCCATCATCTTCCCCCAGTATAGTGTACTCAACCCCCTCCCACACAGCAGTGACATGTGCCCCCCACAAAGTAGTGTCCTCTTCCTTCCTTCACATCACCCCCCTTCCACTGTAGTACCCCCTGCCCTCTTAACATTTCCCCTCCCCCCGGGTCCTCTGCCCCCCACATAGTGTCCTATGCCCCTTCACACCACCACCACTCAACTCCCTGCCCCCCCCTAACTGTGGTGTCCTCTGCCCCTTCCCCCAAAGCAGTGTCCTCTGCCCCTTCACACCACCATCCAACCCCCCTCAACCGTGGTGTCATCTGCCCCATTCCTTTCCCCCCACAGAAGGGTCATCTGCCCCTTCACATCACCACCCAACTCCCTTCCCCCCTACATCACCCAACAACCCCCCAACTGTAGTGTCCTCTACCCCCCACAGCAGTATCCTTCTGCCTCTTCTCCATCACCACCCACCCCCCAACTGTGGCGTCATCTGCCCCTCTCCTCTCCCCCCACAGCAGGGTCATCTGCCCCTTCACATCAGCACCCAACTCCCTCCCCCTTCCCCCCCGACTGTAGTGTCCTCTAACCCCCACAGCATTATCCTTCTGTCCCTTCTTCATCACCACCCAACCCCCCCCCACCCTCTGTAGTGTCCCCTGCACCCCCCCCCTATTCCCACAGTAGTGTCCCCTGCCCCCTTCAAACCACCACTGACTGTGGTGTCCTCTGCCCCTCTTCCCTCCCCCCACAGCAGTGTCCTCTGCCCAGTCACATGAATTTCCTATGCTGCTTTTATTTTTTCTTTATTCAACCTGAAATAAAAAGTCTATTAATAGCTGTTGAAAAGAATTAAATGGATGCTTTGATTTTTTTCTAAGGTTTGATCAATATACTAAAAACTGTCAGGTTGAAGAATTGCATGAAATGTTACAGGGGAAAGGTAAAGCCAATACTGATTGATTGGTTATCGAGTTACTGAGCTTTACGCTGAATTAACCCATTGTAGGGATCAGGCATTAGCAGAGTCACAATAGCAAACCTTGGCGCAATGAGTGACCATGATAGAGGTTCTCTCTTTGTGCTGGAGAAGCCGTCTCATTGGATGATGTCACACCCAACCCAGAGCACAGGGGGTCTATGAAGCTGACCTAGTACCAGAGAATATCCAGATAAATAGAGCATGCCAAGAGTGGGTCTAACACTACCAGGTAATGATTCATTGTTAGAGAGTTCATAGTATCCCCGATCCCCCTTCCTCAACAAGATCTTCATTCTGGCATCATCCAGGGTGACCATCTTTTTCCTGGACTTGGATACTGGTTCAGAGATAAAGAAATGGTGGCGGGATGCTGGACATACATTTTAAAAGTCATCAATACTAAACCATTACCTGAGCCTGATGGCTTGTGTTTGTCAGCTCACCGCAAAGAGCAGAGGCGCAAAAACAAAGAGACGCAAGAGCAAAAAGGGAAAGAGCAGAGGCGCAAAAACAAAGAGAAGGAAGAGCAAAAAGGGAAAGAGCAGAGGCGCAAAAACAAAGAGAAGGAAGAGCAAAAAGGGAAGGAGCAGAGGCGCAAAACCAAAGAGAAGCAAGAGCAAAAGGGAAAGAGCAGAGGCTCAAAAACAAAGAGAAGCAAGAGCAAAAAGGGAAGGAGCAGAGGCTCAAAAACATAGAGAAGCAAGAGCAAAAGGGAAAGAGCAGAGGCGCAAAAGCAAAAAGGGAAGGAGCAGAGGCTCAAAAACAATGAGAAGCAAGAGCAAAAGGGAAAGTACAGAGGCGCAAAAACATAGAGAAGCAAGAGCAAAAAGGGAAAGAGCAGAGGCGCAAAAGCAAAGAGAAGGAAGAGCAAAAAGGGAAGGAGCAGAGGTGCAAAAACAAAGAGAAGCAAGAGCAAAAGGGAAAGTACAGAGGCGCAAAAACAAAGAGAAGGAAGAGCAAAAAGGGAAGGAGCAGAGGCTCAAAAACATAGAGAAGCAAGAGCAAAAGGGAAAGAGCAGAGGCGCAAAAGCAAAGAGAAGGAAGAGCAAAAAGGGAAGGAGCAGAGGCTCAAAAACAATGAGAAGCAAGAGCAAAAGGGAAAGTACAGAGGCGCAAAAACCAAGAAGCAAGAGCAAAAAGGGAAGGAGCAGAGGCTCAAAAACATAGAGAAGCAAGAGCAAAAGGGAAAGAGCAGAGGCGCAAAAGCAAAGAGAAGGAAGAGCAAAAAGGGAAGGAGCAGAGGCGCAAAAAACAAAGAGAAGCAAGAGCAAAAGGGAAAGTACAGAGGCGCAAAAACAAAGAGAAGGAAGAGCAAAAAGGGAAGGAGCAGAGGCGCAAAAACCAAGAGAACAGCAAAAAGGGAAAGAGCAGAGGAGCAAAAAGCAAGAGCAAGGCGTGCGAAAAGGAGGAAGAGGAAAGGAGGGAAGGAAGGAAAGGGAAGGGAAAAGAGGGGAGGGAAGAAAAGTGAGGGAAGAGAATGAAGACAAGGGAGGGAAGAGAATGAAGAGAATGAAGAGGAAGGGAGGAAGAAAGGGATGGAGGGAAGAAAGGGATGGAGGCAAGAAAGGGATGGAGGCAAGAAAGGGATGGAGGCAAGAAAGGGATGGAGGCAAGAAAGGGATGGAGGGAAGAAAGGGATGGAGGGAAGAAAGGGATGGAGGGAAGAGAGGGATGGAGGGAAGGAAGGAAGGAAGGAAGGAAGGAAGGAAGGAAGGAAGGAAGGAAGGAAGGAAGGAAGGAAGGAAGGAAGGAAGGAAGGAAGGAAGAAGAAAGAAAAGCGAAGAGCAAAAAGAGTGCAGAAGAACCCAATGCATTTCGGGGGTCACAAACCACTCCTTTTCAGGGCTTAGTTAAAAGGACAAAATTGTAAATGAACTGAAACACATTTGTACACAGACTGACCAACGCAGAGGATTTTATAACAGCACTGCCAGTGCTTGTGCTAACAGAAATGCCAAAGGTTTGGCAATGGTCACAGCCCTTGCCATCTCTGCTCTTAGCAAAAGCACTGACAGTGCCGTGATAATATCCTCTGCGCAGGTCATTCTGTTAACGAGTATTTTTAAGTCGGTTTATCATTCTGCCATTTCACTCTGCCCTGATGAAAGAAAAGTTTGTGGCTCCCAAAATGATATGGCTGTCCTATGCCATTTTGTGTAATGACAAGAACAATTAAAGATTTCAGACTCTCTTGGATTTTTGTTTGATGCTCTCATTGACCCATCATACTTGTTTAAAAAAAGGACAATAATGTAGATCAGGGTGCAGTTCTTGGCTGCATTCACAAATGTCTAACACAGATCAGCCCCTGCTATGAATAAAGGAACAATTGGATTTCAACCTTTGGGGTAAAAGAAATGGTGCCTATCACTCGGGGGAAAATGGGGTAATGGGGTACCATTACAAGACAAGTCAGATGTACAAATTAGCTCTTTCACGTTTACCACGTGAAGAGGGGGCTGGGTCAGCCTGTCGTAGAGGGATGTAAAAACAGCAGCTTAAGATATTTTGTCAAATTTTCTTTCCTCTCAATGAGGAGCTCCTCGTCTTATTTGTTTCAAAGCAAAAGACATGTGATGCGGTCTGGGGAATTGTGTTTCTATAGCGACTGCCTCGTTTGCTGGATCTTTTCATAATTTAGTGTTTGGTAAGGCCAGATACAGCATATTTGATGTAAAGAGCAATATGCAGAGACAACATGAGTCGTGTTTAAAAATAAACCGTCATAAAAATTGCTACACATAAGTATCAGTCTTGTCTATCATTGCGGCATATTTCTTGTACAACACCGAGATGAGAAGAGGAGAATGCTTGGATGGTATGGAGTATATCTCAGCACTGGTGAATATTATGGCAGAAGAAAAAAAACGAGTGTGCAGCCAGTAGGACGTATTTCAGAGAGGTTTTCCGAAATGGAGACCCTGTCCAAAATGAAAACCGAAAACCATTGAAGATTCCTTTGTGTAGACTAAGCAGATGATTTCAAAAAGGTCACCAAATCCTTTGCGGTTTTAGGACACAGACCTTCACAGATCATCAAAAGCTTGACTCCTCATGAGAGGGGGGGAGGGGGGGGGGTTCACCCAAGTCAAGAGATCCAAATGCAATAGGTCAATGAGACCAGACAAAAATATTGGAGAGTATAAAAACCTTAGTAGGTTTAACTGGTTAGACAAAAGAGCCAAAAAAGGCCAAAAAGGGGCGTAAAGAGCCAAGCAGGCTCCCAAGAGCCAAAGAAGAGCTGTGAACGGCTGAAACGAGATGAAAAAGAACCAAAAAGGCTCCAAAGAACAGATGAGAAGGGCTGAAAACAGCAAAGATGGGCTGAAAAGAGCCAAGAAGGCTCCAAAGAGCCAAAGAAGATCCGAGAGTGGCCAAGAAGAGCCAAGAGTGGCCAAGAAGAGCCAAGAGTGGCCAAGAAGAGCCAAGAGTGGCCAAGAAGAGCCAAGAGTGGCCAAAAGAGCCAAGAGTGGCCAAAAGAGCCAAGAGTGGCCAAAAGAGCCAAGAGGGGCCATGAAGAACCAAGAGGGGCCATGAAGAGCAGAGAGGGGCCATGAAGAGCAGAGAGGGGCCATGAAGAGCAGAGAGGGGCCATGAAGAGCCCAGAAGGGTCAGAAAGAGCCCAGAAGGGCCAAGAAGAGCCCAGAAGGGTCTAATACAATTCAGGGTCCACAAATCACTTCATCAGGACTGGGTGGAATGGCAAAAATGTTAAATAGACTCAAAAACACTCTTAAACAGATGGTTCTGTTGCAGAATATATTATAAAACAGTTAGTGCTGTTGGTAACAGTAGAAACGTCAAGGTTTTGGTAATGAGAATGACCCTTTTTTCCGCTGTCATTTAAGCATCTTTCTTGCATAACACAGATGAGACGGGTAGAGTATTTGGATGGCACAAATATATATTGACATTGGTGAATATTTATAGGACAGAAAGAAACTAGGATGCAGCCATTAGAACATATTTTAGGAGCTTTCCAGAAGTGAAGGCCCCATCCACTGAGGGACCATCTTTGTAGAACAAGCAGATGGTTTCCAAAGGTCACCAAATCATTTGCCGTTTTATTACATGAATTTTCACAGGTATCAAAGGCATAGTAAATCATAACTTGAGCTTGATGGCTTGTGTTTGTCAGCTCACCACAAAGACAAGGGACCCGTCGGGAGAGGTGGTTCCCCCAAACTGAGAAATCCAAGTGTTATAGGTCAATGGAAAGGCCAAACAAAAATCCTTGAGTCTGAAAACCTTATTCGTTCAACTGGTTATACAAAAGAGCCAAGAGTAGTCTTAAAGTGCCCAATGCATTTCAAGGGCTACAAACCACCATTTATCTGGCTGAGTGAAATGGCAAAATGTTAAATGGACTCAAAAAGTCATGTGCTGCGCCATGCAATGACAACTATATAATGTGCTGTGCCCACCATGTTATGTGCTGTATTGTGCAGTGCCAACCTTGTAATGAGTGGTGCCATGCTCACCATTGAATGTGCTGTGCAGTGCCCACCATGTCATGTGTTGTGCCTATGTGCCCACCATGTAATGTTATGTGCTATTACTCCCCATGTAATTTACTATACTGTGTAACCACAGACTCACACCCTCTTCTCTCTCTCACCCCCCCCCCCCCCCCACTCTTCTACTATTCTCTCTCGCTCACCTCTCTCTCTCTCAAATTTAATTTGTTTTAACAAAAAATGGTTTGCATTTTAAATTTTAATTATTTTAATAAAAAAGACCCACCAAAATCCTCAGCACCAGACCCATGATGCTCTTAATCCGACCCTGGTCAGGAACACTGGGAGGCACGCCGGAGAGAGGACTAGAATGGAGCAGCCTGGGATGGGTGCAGAGCCAGCCAGGAGGACTGTGGTGGCACGGGCAGTGAAAAAAGAGGCAGCTGCAGCCAGAGGGGCTTGTAGTGCCTGAAGAGGTGGTACTGGGAGCAGTAGCCACATGGGAGCAGGGCCGACTCTACCATGGTCCCGCTGGGTCTAGTGGACCCAGGCAGAACTTTTAGAGGGGCGGCGAATCGACACCCAAGATTTTTTTTTTTTTTTAGCAGTTGTGCGTCATCAGTTTGTGGGCATTTCCCTATCTCATACTGCTGACCGTAGTGCAAACTGATGAGTTTGAGGGGGCAAAGTGTCTCCTCCGAGGAATGTCCCTTGCATGATTGTGGTGTGCGCATCGATGAACTCCATCTCACACAGGGCAGCAAGGATCTTCTAGGGCAGTGGTCATGGCAGACACAGGAGGACTGGGGACAGACAGTGGGTGTTTGGTGGACCGGTCCGGGGGAAGAGTTATAGAAGAAGAAAGCTGTATATACAATATATTACAAATGTTAAATTTATATAAAATAATGGGGCCTTTTGGTGGGCGTGATTTATTTTTTTTCTTTTTGAGGAGGGGGGCAGCATTTTATTTTTGGACCCAGGCAGCACAATGTCTTGGGCCAGCCCTGCACGTGAGACAGCTAGCACTAAGAACTTCTACCATTTTTAAAACATCATAGAGGCCTGCGGTCCCTGCGTGCAAAGGGCATTTGCATTGGGCCTGGCTGAGCTAGAGTCAGGCCTCAGCCACAGTGCTAGTTGGTCTCAGGAGTAATAGTCTGCAAGAAAGTGTATGTGCTAAAGGAGAAGAGAAGAGGTTGTATATACCGGTGGTGTTTAACTGCATCCCGCGCGCCCACCGTCAATTGACGGCGGAGCGGTGCGGCTTTTGTTCTGGGATGCCGTCATATAACGGCGCACCAGAACAACCTCTCTCGCGTGCCCACAGGGGCGGGCAGAGTGGGGATCATGGCTGCGCCATGCTGCTGGGACACGGCGCGACTCCGATCTTGGTAAAGAGCCAATGACTTGGCTCTTTACCCATGTGATTTGCTGTGTCCAATCACAGCCGGTCACATGTAAAGGAGGAAGTGCCGTTATTCGGCTCTCCTCGCCTCACACTGTCAGAGTGTGTGGCGAGGAGAGCCGATCAGCGGCTCCTTCTCAAAGGGGAACCCAGAAAAATGTAATCAGGGCACTGATCATCAGTGCCCTGATTACATAAAAGCTCAAAAAGTGCCCACAGTGCCCACCATCAGTGCCCACAATCAGTGCCCATAGTGTTGCCAGTCAGTGGCTGCTCATCTAAGCTGCCCAGTGTCCAACAGTGCCGCACGTTAGTGCCCATCAGTGCCGCCCGTCAGTGACACCTATCAGTGCCGCCTATAAGTGACACCTATCAGTGCCCATCAGTGTGACATATTAGTACCACCTGATCAGTGCCCATAAGTGCCACCTTATCAGTGCCCATCAGTGCTGTCTCATCAGTGCCCATCAGTTATGGAGAAAAATTACTTATTTTAAATATTTACTGACAGAAATTAAGAAAAAACTTTTTTTTTTTTTCCAACATTTGTCTTTTTTTTTTTTGGTAAGAAATAAAAAAACCCAGCAGTGATTAAATACCACCAAAAGAAAGCTCTAATTTGAGTAAAAAAAAAAAAGATTCAAATTTCATTATACAGTGTAGCTTGACCGCGCAATTGTCATTCAAAGTGGGACAGTGCTGAAAGCTGAAAATTGGCCTGGGCAGGAAGGGGGTGAAAGTGCTCGGTATTGAAGTGGTTAAAGTTCAGTCCCTATGTTTATTTCCTCAATCAAGTGGACATCCCATATGTACCCATCCCCCATCCAAGTTTAATTACCTTAATTAAAAAAACAAAAAAAAAAACAAAGTACAAGGACTTCTTGACTCGATGTGTTTGGAAATGAGTGGGATTGGCTGTGCAGGGTGGGAGATGGACCACAATCACCAGCAGCCCCTAGGGGGGTAGCGCTACACATCAATAAATGATGAAAGTTGCACGCAAAACTATTCATTCTGCTGAGAACTCCAGATAAACAATATAATAGAAAGATCAAAGGCTGTACCTGCAAGTTCTAATATAAAGCACCACTTTATAGTACAGTGTTCAGTTCTTTACAAGGCTTTTATCCTCCAATGTCACCATGCAGGTAAGATAATGTCTTAAATAAACATATCTCCAGAGACTGAATAACAAATGTTCATAAACCATATATTGCAATCTCCTGGATAGTAATTGTCTCAGATTATTACATTCCTGGATGGTAGATTGCTCCAATAACAAATGTCAAAGTACTTGTGACTGCTTATTCCCAATAGCAGAGCCATTGCTGCTCAAGCAGATATTCAAAATGACAAATAAACACGCATCATACATATGCTGGACACGACGAATTTCAATCTGCGACCTTAATTCTGTACAGTCTGCTACACAGTTCTACTCAGAAAGCTGCCCCCAATAGTTCAATTTGGAGTATCCTACTATATATCTTCTCCTATCCAAGTTCCTAAATTAAAAAAAACAAAAAAACAAAAACAAAAAACAAACAAAAACAAAACCCTACAATCCCTAAACTGGTCATTGGAGTAATGAGCAGAGGTTGTGTGCACCGGATTGTGGAAAATACTGTGTGCCTAGCTGCGGGGATGAAACTAGGGAAGATCCCAACGGCTCCTATGGGGGTAGCGCGACACTAGGGACAACTAAACATGTGTCCTTGCTCAACCAGCCAACCAGCCAGGGAATGGGTGATGGTTACTCTGGTAGTGAAGGGGGTTAGGAGCTTGGCACTTTTACTTGTGGCCAATTCCCAACGAACTGGGACCTGACTTGTGGTGCTGCATACCTAGGGACCTTGGGAATCATGGGAAAGTTGGTTATGTAGAGAGGAGGCCCCTGAGCGAGAGCAAGCATGTAGTTACAGAGCAAGTTATTTCCTGTATCCAGTAGTAACTTTGGAGCGAGGTGACAGGAATTGCTGGGTTGGTGGATGTCTCCGGTGGATGCCAGTGCAGGCTCTGCACACCGGTCCCTAAATGTTGTGCACCTGGGAGTTGGTGTTCTCAATCATAGAACAGAATCAGGGCCGGACTGGCCTACAAGGATACAGGGAAATGTTCTGGTAGGCCGGCAAGTCCCCCTGCCCTGGGGCTGCTTGAAGGGCAGTGACACCTGTAAAAAAATGACTGTGGCTGGCCTCACATGTCAACTGTGCATGTGCCCGCCGCTCGGAAAAGCCCATACAAGCTAGGCCATTCTCAAGCAGATGGGGCATGCGCACTGATGTAATGGCGCCGGGGGGGGGGGGTGCCATTCTTAAATGTAAGGCGCCTCACCGATCGGTAAGACCCCTCCGCAGCCCCTGCACCATGCCCGCAGGCTGTTATTTCCTGTACCATGCCCGCAGCCTCTGCATCTCCTGCACCATGCCCGCAGCCTCTGACATGTCCTCCTGTACCATGCCCACAGCCCTTGCAATTTCCTCCTATACCATGCCCGCAGCTCCTGCATCTCCTGCACCATGCCTGCAGCCTCTGCCATCTCCTGCACCATGCCCGCAGCCTCTGCCATCTCCTGCACCTCTGCCATCTCCTGCACCATGCCCGCAGCACCTGCATCTCCTCCTATAGCATGCCTGCAGCCTCTGCCATCTCCTGCACCATGCCCGCAGCCTCTGCCATCTCCTGCACCAAGCCCGAAGCCTCTGCCATCTCCTGCACCAAGCCCGAAGCCTCTGCCATCTCCTGCACCAAGCCCGAAGCCTCTGCCATCTCCTGTACCAGGTCTGCAGCCTCTGCCATCTCCTGTACCAGGTCTGCAGCCTCTGCCATCTCCTGTACCAGGTCTGCAGCCCCTGCATCTCCTGTACCACGTCCACAGCCCCTGCATCTCCTGTACCACGTCCACAGCCCCTGCATCTCCTGTACCAGGGCTGCAGCCTCTAACATGTCTTCACAGCCTATGACACCTCCTGTACCATGTCCGTACTTTTACCACTATTAACCGGAATTAGCTTACATATAAATCCCTATGTTCTTTCATATCTGTCTTATCTATATATAATAAACTCTTCAAATGTGTTTTAAAATGCATGGTTTTCCCTTTTATGAACAAAACAAATAATGACGTTATGCTGTTGGGCTGTTATGAAATTATTTCCAGGGCTGAATTTTATTTCCAGTCCGGCCCTGAACAGGATCTTCAGTGTACACTATGGAGAAAATGTGATAAATATGAATGAATCCCTTTCTGGCCACAGTAGACTCCACACGTCCGTAGTACATGTTATCAAAAGGTACTGAAGATAAGAGGGATCATCTCTAGGCCTAAAATATCCAACTCATGCAAAATGTCTGTACATCACTTTATTTAACGTCACTCTGCCTCGTTATCTCAGACTTTCTTCACTCACTTCAGTTTTTTTTTGCTGACACTGAAACCTCCCTACAGAGGATCTGATCAGACCTCGATGTACTCAGAAGCCCCGTAAAATCCCAAAGAGAATCCAGAGCTCAGAGTGGGATACAATGTCGGGTTACATCCCATGGTACCGTTATCTCAGTGCTGGTGACATAATCATCCTGGGAACTGTCATTCATTCCTATTGTAGCTTTAATGTAAGAGTTCCTGCTGGGGGAATTCAGCTGAGCATCAGAAGGTTAAGTCTGTTCTTCCAAGTGCTCCTCAGCTTCCGAAGACGTGGGATCAAACAAGGACAGGGGAATAATTTACTGGGCTGGCCAAAGTCTCCCAACAAAAGGGCTGTAGTCATTAAAACATGGAATATGGAGACTGAATTTAAAGCTGAACCTTGGGCAGATATACAAAAACACAGATTAATGCAGGATATCCACTTGACCTCTGAAAGATTTAAACCCCTCCCCCCTTCATGACCAGGCCATTTTTTACTATACGGGACTGAGTTACTTTAACTGACAATTGGGCGGTCATCCAATGCTGTACATAAATTTAAATTTAGGTCATTTATTTCCTACAAATAGCGCTTTTTTTTGGGTGGTATTTGATCACCACTGGGTTTTATTATTTTTTGCACTATTAACCGCCGTAAGTAGATATACTGCGGCGGTCAGCCCCTCACAGGCAAAGTGACGTTTATAAACGTCACTATCCTGTGAGGCTCTGGGAAGCGAGCGCGCGCCGCCGGAGGCGCGGTCACGGACCCCCCCCCGCGCGTGTGACCAGCGGACCCGATGTCCGCCGGTCACTCTGCGATCGTCGCTGCAGAGGGAGAAAGTCAGGCGGCTTATGTAAACAAGCCGCCTGTCATTCTCCCCTGTGTAGAAACAATGATCATACAGTTCTACTATGTAGGACCGTTGATCATTGTTCCTACAGCTCAAGCCACAGCCAATCACAGTTAGAATCACGCCCCTAGGGACACACACAGCCCCTCCCTCTCAAATAAAGTTAACCCCTTCACTGCCAGTGTAATTTTACAGTAACAGTGCATATGTATAGCACTGATTACTGTAGAAATGTCACTGGTAACCCCAAAAGTGTCAAAAATGTCAGTCAAGGGTCCGATCTGTCCGCCGCAATGTCGCAGTACCGGGAAAAAAAAAAAAAAAAATCGCAGATCGCCGCCATTACGTGTTAAAAAAAAAAAAAATCTTTCCCTTTGTTAGTAAACGCGATAACTTTTGCGCAAACCAATCAAAATACGCTTTTTGCGATTTTTTTTTTACCAAACATATGTAGCATAAAACAAATTGGCTGAAAATGTTACAAAATTTTGTTTTTTACATTTTTTTGGGGGGGAATTTCATGTAAAAAAAATTGTGAAAAATATTGTTATTTTTGCAAAATTGACGCTCTTTTTTTGTTTATAGCGCATGATCAAAAAAATCGCACAAGTGATCAAATACCACCAAAAGAAAGCTCTGTTTGTGGGAAAAAAAGGACGTCAAAGTCATTTAGGTACGGCGTCGCACGACCGCGCAATTGTCCGGTAAAGTCACGCAGTGCCGAATCGCAAAATACCCCCTGGTCAGGAAGGGGGTAAAATCTTCCGGGGCTTAAGTGGTTAATAAAAAAAAAAGACCGACAATTTTGAAAAAAAAAATATATATATATTTTTTACTTTCTACTATAAATCATATCCAATAAAACAATTTAACCCCTTCTGGACCGGAAGGATTTTCCCCCTAATGACCAGGCCATTTTTTGCGATACAGAAACACCTAAAATAACGCAGTGCCCAATCGCAAAAAAATAAGTTCAAATAGTTAAGGTCACAGTAAGAAAGAACCTAGTATACAAATTTATTAGAGTATCAAAAATAGGTTAAATACATCAAAAAGTAAACCGTAAATTCATTGCGACTGATACATGAAAATGACCATATTGAAAAAGTTTCTGTCCACCTTGGGTCTTCACTGCTCAATTTGGACAGAAAATTTTTTCAATATTGTCATTTTCATGTATCAGTCGCAATGAATTTACGGTTTACTTTTTGATGTATTTAACCTATTTTTGATACTCGAATAAATTTGTATACTAGGTTCTTTCTTACTGTGACCTAACTATTTGAACTTATTTTTTTGCGATTGGGCACTGTGTTATTTTAACTGACATTTTTGCGGTCTTGCAACGCTGTACCCAATTAAAATTGATGCTTCCCCCCCCACAAATAGAGCTTTCTTTTGATGGTATTTGATCACCGGTGCGATTTTTATTTTTTGGGCTTTAAACAAAAAAAAGCAACCATTCTAAAAAAAAAAAAAAATCTCTCTCTCTCTAATACAGTGATCAGTGCTAATACTATACACTAACTGTACTAATGACACTGGCTGGGAAGGGGTTACCATCAGGGCAATCAAAGAGTTAAATGTGTGCCTAGCCAGTGTTTATGTGGGTACAGTGTCTCGTGGGGTGCTTTTACTAAGGGATGTGCTTTGCAGGGAAACATCCCTGGCCCGACTCAGCTGTTGGCATACTAGTAACCAGTGAGCTATGAGCATGTGATCTAATGCAAAGTCAATGCAACCAATGAAGCCCCAAAAGGACCTCTTTGATTTCCAGGATGCCAGAAGCCACTGGCATCCTAGCAACCAATGATGCATCCCTAGCCACATTCAGCTACTGGTTGAATACAACCAAATCGAGCCCCACTCAAGGCTAGTTGGTTGCTAGGAGGTTGGCAGACACTGGCACCCCAGAAACCAATGATGCATCCACCGCCCCATTCAGCTGCCAGCATCCTAGCAACCAACAAGCTCTGAGGGTTACTGCAAACCAGTCTGCACCTAATGTAACCAACTGAGCCCCAGTGCTGGCAGCCAATTGTGTCCTAGCAGCTTATGATGCATCCCCAGCTCCATTTAACTGCCGGCATCCTAGCAACCAAGAGTCTTGAGTATTACTGCAAACCAATTTAAAGCCAATGTAACCACCTGAGCCCTGTTCAGGGCTTTGTGGGTGGTAGGGATGCTGGCAGCCAACAGCGCCGTAGGAACAAATTCAGCCCAATTCAGCCGCCAGCATCTTTATAACCAACAAGTTCTGGAGTGTTACTGCTAACGAATCTGAAGCCAATGTAACCATTTGAGCCCGGTGTTCTGCCAAAAACTCCAACGACGTTATTTCCAGTGACTGTACACCAGAAATAAATTGCAGATTTCAACCACTTGGTGTTTTCACACAACGTCAGCAGCCTATACATTCCGCTATAGGCTATAGTGGAGATTGTTAGTCCACCTTCTAGTTGTCTCCGCCTCGGAGGCAGCCATGTTTTTGGTTACTAGTGGGCAGACTAACAATATGCATTAATTATAGCATCTACCGGAGTGTATAGGCTGCTGGTGTTGTGTGAAAACACCAAGCGGTCAAAATCTCCAATTATTCCTGGTGTACACTCACCGGAAGTGACGTAGTTGGAGATCTTGGCAAATTGGAGTTTTCATTAGAACACCGGTTCAGGACTCTGTGGTTGCTAGGATGCCAACGGCTGTCAGGGTGCCAGGAAACCAGACCACACGGGGATGCAGGTAAAATAAAGCAGTTTATTGGAGCAAACAATAAACGCATAGCCAGAGGAAGTGGGAGCAGGAACAAGCCGGGGTCAAGTCAAGAAGCAGGTAGTCATCCAAGCCGGGGTCAAGTCCAGAAGTGGATCGTCTGCTGATGCCAGGTTGTCTACTGATGCCGTGTTGAGAGCCAGGAGAGTCGCCAGCCAAGCCAGGACAAACGGAGCAACACGGAGAACAGAAGACTGCAAGCAGGGATGTACCTTGGAGCACAAAACACAAGGCCTGCAACCCATCAGGTGATAAAGGCAGGTGTGCAGCATCATCACTGTGCAATGCAAAGGCAGCAGGCAAGTGATAATACAATTAGAGTCTATAAGAGACAGCAGTCTGCACATGTCCCATATACAAGATGGCTGCCAACAGGAGGGTAAGGTAAGACCTTGACATTTATCTGCCAGCATCCTATCAAACAACAAGCTCAGAGTGTTACTGCAAACCAATTCAAAGCCACTGAAACCAATTAAGCCCCGTTTAGGGCTCTATGATTGCTAGGATGCTGGCAGCCAGCGGCTTCCTAGAAACTGTAACGGACTCCGGACACCCCGACTGGGTATCTCCGCCAAGAAGCTGCTTCCTAAGCTCTGGAACATGAGATCCAAGAATCTGGCTATACAGTAGTTACCCCAAGAACTCGAGAGTACAAAGTTGGAGTCAGCCAGAATGAAAACGGTTTATTCAAACACAGGCACAAAGAGATATACACGTTGGGACAACCCTCTTCTCCCCCTTAGCAGCCAATCCACATACACATATACATCCCATAATAGGTTGATCTTAAGGCAGACAGAAACAATAGAACAATGGAATACAGGTACTTAACAATAACAAACCCCACCTCACTATCTAGCAAGGGTCTATGAGACACTCCAACACTATTCTAGCAATCTGAAAAGTCAAATTGTCTATCTCTATTTATCTCTAGAGGGACATTGTCCAGAAATATTATTGTCCCATGGGTAAGAGGCCCTTCACTCTTTCAACGGAGGAAAAATGCAGGATGTGGAAACCTTACAAGCGGACCTGAACAAAATAATGGGGTGGGCAACTACATGGCAGATGAGGTTTAATTTTGAAAAATGTAAAGTAATGCACTTGGGCGTCAGAAACACGAAAGCAAGCTATTCACTAGGGGGGAAACCTCTGGGTGAATCTGAGATGGAAAAGGACCTGGAGGTCCTAGTGGACTACAGGCTTGACAGTGGCATGCAATGCCAAGCCGCTGCAAGCAAAGACAACAGAATACTGGGATGTATAAAAAAGGAAATTCACTCCAGAAATAAAGAGATTATTCTCCCTCTCTACAAGACTCTGGTCCGGCCACATCTGGAGTATTCTGTCCAGTTCTGGGCACCGGTCCTCAGGAAGGATGTGCTGGAACTGGAGAGAGTCCAGAGAAAGGCAACAAAAATAATTAGGGGAATAGAGGATATCCGCTATGAGGAAAGACTACAAGCACTGAACTTATTCTCTCTGGAGAAGAGACGATTGAGGGGGGATATGATATCAATGTACAAATACTGTACTGGCGACCCTAGCATAAAGGAACAAACTATTCAGAGAAAGCAGATACAATAAGACACGTGGCCACTCACTAAAACTAGAGAGAAAACGGTTTAACCTTAAAATACGTAAGGGGTTCTTCACTGTCAGAGCAGTAAGGATGTGGAAATCTCTTCCACAAGCAGTGGTATCAGCAGGAAGCATCGATAGTTTCAAAAAAACTATGGTGCCGTATGCAGAACTCCAATTAAAAGAGAAATAATTAAATATCCATATATATTAGATTAATATTACAAAAAATTGACACTACAACTTGCATTGGTAAAAACCGCCACGGCCTTTATTAAATATTATAAATTACCATGTGGGATTTAAAACATGGTATAGCTTGGCCCTAAAGCCCAAACTAACCAACACTGAAATATTAAACATATACATACAGTGGGTACGGAAAGTATTCAGACCCCCTTAAATTTTTCACTCTTTGTTATATTGCAGCCATTTGCTAAAATCATTTAGGTTCATTCTTCTTCCTCATGAATGTACACATAGCACCCCATACTGACAGAAAAACACAGAATTGTTGACATTGTTGCAGATTTATTAAAAAAGAAAAACTGAAATATCACATGGTCCTAAGTATTCAGACCCTTTGCTGTGACACTCATATATTTAACTCAGGTGTTTTCCATTTCTTCTGATCATCCTTGAGATGGTTCTACACCTTCATTTGAGTCCAGCTGTGTTTGATTATACTGATTGGACTTGATTAGGAAAGCCACACACCTGTCTATATAAGACCTTCCAGAGCACAATGCATGTCAGAGCAAATAAGAATCATGAGGTCAAAGGAACTGCCTGAAGAGCTCAGAGACAGAATTGTGGCAAGGCACAGATCTGGCCAAGGTTACAAAAAGATTTCTGCTGCACTTAAGGTTCCTAAGAGCACAGTGGCCTCCATAATCCTCAAATGGAAGACGTTTGGGACGACCAGAACCCTTCCTAGAGCTGGCCGTCCGGCCAAACTGAGCTATTGCGGGAGAAGAGCCTTGGTGAGAGAGGTAAAGATGAACCCAAAGATCACTGTGGCTGAGCTCCAGAGATGCAGTCAGGAGATGGGAGAAAGTTGTAGAAAGTCAACCATCACTGCAGCCCTCCACCAGTCGGGGCTTTATGGCAGAGTGGCCCGACGGAAGTCTCTCCTCAGTGTAAGACACATGAAAGCCCGCATGGAGTTTGCTAAAAAACACCTGAAGGACTCCAAGATGGTGAGAAATAAGATTCTCTGGTCTGATGAGACCAAAATAGAACTTTTTGGCCTTAATTCTAAGCGGTATGTGTGGAGAAAACCAGGCACTGCTCATCACCTGTCCAATACAGTCCCAACAGTGAAGCATGGTGGTGGCAGCATCATGCTGTGGGGGTGTTTTTCAGCTGCAGGGACAGGACGACTGGTTGCAATCGAGGGAAAGATGAATGCGGCCAAGTACAGGGATATCCTGGACAAAAACCTTCTCCAGAGTGCTCTGGACCTCAGACTGGGCCGAAGGTTTACCTTCCAACAAGACAATGACCCTAAGCACACAGCTAAAATAACGAAGGAGTGGCTTCACAACAACTCCGTGACTGTTCTTGAATGGCCCAGCCAGAGCCCTGACTTAAACCCAATTGAGCATCTCTGGAGAGACCTAAAAATGGCTGTCCACCAACGTTTACCATCCAACCTGACAGAACTGGAGAGGATCTGCAAGGAGGAATGGCAGAAGATCCCCAAATCCAGGTGTGAAAGACTTGTTGCATCTTTCCCAAAAAGACTCCTGGCTGTATTAGATCAAAAGGGGGCTTCTACTAAATACCGAGCAAAGGGTCTGAATACTTAGGACCATGTGATATTTCAGTTTTTCTTTTTTAATAAATCTGCAACAATGTCAACAATTCTGTGTTTTTCTGTCAGTATGGGGTGCTATGTGTACATTCATGAGGAAGAAGAATGAACCTAAATGATTTTAGCAAATGGCTGCAATATAACAAAGAGTGAAAAATTTAGGGGGGTCTGAATACTTTCCGTACCCACTGTATATACTGTAGGCTAGCCAAAAAGCTCAGACTACACCAACAAAAATTAAACATCCCACAACCACCAGGACCGTGACAAAAACAGATACAGGGTGGGCGGGAGGGTCAAAACTCCTGAACCTCTTGTATGTTGCTCCCGCTGACTAAATTTTACCGTTTAAATTACCTCTTTATATAGGGGAGTCCCAACGGCTCAAGGTGAATTTTCTGTGCAAATTGGACCAATCATCAAAAGGTAATAATATTAACCAGTAAAATTACTATATTAATAACCAATCAATACTATTATATTTTTTTTTTTTTTAAATAACTGTCATGCCACGTCCCCATAAATGAATGACAGGTACATTTTATGACCTGCCCTTCATTTTTTTTAGATGGGCACCTTAAAGCCCACAACGTACAGGGGGTATACAATGTACTACATACAGGGGGTATACAATGTACTACATACAGGGGGTATACAATGTACTACATACAGGGGGTATACAATGTACTACATACAGGGGGTATACAATGTACAACATACAGGGGGTATACAATGTACAACATACAGGGGGTATACAATGTACAACATACAGGGGGTATACAATGTACAACATACAGGGGGTATAAAATGTACTACATACAGGGGTATACAATGTACAACATACAGGGGTATACAATGTACAACATACAGGGGGTATACAATGTACAACATACAGGGGGTATACAATGTACAACATACAGGGGGTATACAATGTACAACATACAGGGGGTATACAATGTACAACATACAGGGGGTATACAATGTACAACATACAGGGGGTATACAATGTACAACATACAGGGGGTATACAATGTACAACATACAGGGGGTATACAATGTACTACATACAGGGGTATACAATGTACAACATACAGGGGTATACAATGTACAACATACAGGGGGTATACAATGTACAACATACAGGGGGTATACAATGTACAACATACAGGGGGTATACAATGTACAACATACAGGGGGTATACAATGTACAACATACAGGGGGTATACAATGTACAACATACAGGGGGTATACAATGTACAACACACAGGGGGTATACAATGTACAACACACAGGGGGTATACAATGTACAACACACAGGGGTATACAATGTACAACATACAGGGGTATACAATGTACAACATACAGGGGGTATACAATGTACAACATACAGGGGGTATACAATGTACAACATACAGGGGGTATACAATGTACAACATACAGGGGGTATACAATGTACAACACACAGGGGTATACAATGTACAACACACAGGGGTGTACAATGTACAACATACAGGGGTATACAATGTACAACATACAGGGGTATACAATGTACAACATACAGGGGTATACAATGTACGGTTAACAGCAAACACACACACACATCATAGGTTAAACTGGATGGACTGATGTCTTTTTTCAACCTCAAACTATGTAACTATGTAACACAAACCACACATATAGAACCCAGGATAACCGGGGTAACAGGAAAGGCTGAGTCCGGTGTGGTTTTACAGGGAGTCTGATTAGTGCAGACCCGACTGGGGTTCATGGTCACCCTGTGCCCCTAATAGACACAGGGTGACTTACACATAAGAGGGGCCGGGGAAGCTGGACAAGGAGTTTCCCAACCTCTCTAAAGTAATCTGGGTTCCATAAGCCCCACAGCCAAAGTGACTCCTGCCACAGAAACCAATGATGCATCCCTGACCCCATTCATCTGCTGGTGCCCTAGCAACCAACAAGCTCTAAATATTACTGAGAATCACTTTGAAGTCAATGCAACCAATTGAGCCCTGCTCCGGCTTTTTGGATGCATCCTAGCAACCAAGAGCATATACCTGGCCGTCCATTTAATGGCGACCTAGCAACCAATGAGTCCTGAGCAGGAAGCTTTTAAATTTGGTGGCAGTAGTAATAGCGCCACTTAATGAAGGACTTCCTAGCAGCTGGAGGTTCACTTCTACTGGTGGTCCAACCCACGCCGATTAGTAAACTGCTGCATGTCCACTCACTCGTTTCTTTCCTTTAAATAAGCACTTCGTGTTTCATTCCCCCCCAGGCTGGTGATGTGATAAACATTCAGCGATGTCCTCAGTCGCAGGGCACAAGGGAAGAAAGAAGAAAACTACATTTCAATTCTCATTTGCTGCAGCCGGCGTTAAGCTTTGTGCATTAGCTTCTAATGTAGAAGAGTGTTAACCTTCACCCAGAGAGTCCGGCTTCCATCATTATCCCCGAGAGGATTCATTAACTGTAACAAGGAGCATCTTTTACTGTCCACGTCAATATTTCACACCGCCAGAAACCGCCAGCCACGCGCTCAGCATCTACTGCACTATGTATTAAAATACACCCCCCCACCCCCCCCCATATATCAGATCCGATTTTCAGAGACAACGCAAGCTTAATGCAGGTGTCACCTAAACTGCAAAGTCAAGAAAACTGAAGAACAAAAAACTTTTCTTACTGAGAAGCGCAACTTGTATGCAACGTAAGAGAGGCCCAAATCGCTGGCTGTGGGGGTGGAGCCCAGTTGAGGTTAAACGACATGCTGTCCATCCAGTATTGATATTTACACAGCTCAGACCTGAGTTTTCTTTGCTGCAGTTCGGTAACACTTGCAGGTCTTGGCCCTCCGTCAGCCTGTGATTGGATAGGTAACATAGAAGCTGCAGACTGATGAGCTCCTCCCTCTGATCTTTTCTCCTATCATCATGCTGCTTATCACATGTGCCCTGAAATACAAATGACTGGCTTCTTGGGCAGTCTGAGCTCTGCTGTACAGGGGACACCAAGTCAGGTCAGGGACTCTGGTTGCACCAAAAGTGAGACATTGTATCAATCGCACTCATTTTTTATTTATTTTTTTACATTTTTACAAAGCAAAAAGAAAAAAAAAACTCCCAGTTTTGCTTATCACCATTCCCCACAAATTCTGCAGGGATGGTGGGAACCCCTCAGGTGTACATAATTGACATAATAATGGGCACAGCAGGTGTACAGACCAGGGAACTCAGCACAGGGATTGTGGGAACCCCTCATAATGGGTACAGCAGGGGTACAGACCCGGGAACTCAGCAGAGGGATGGTGGGAACCCCTCAGAATGGGCACAGCAGGTGTAGAGACCTGGGCTCTCAGCACAGGGATGGTGGGAACCCTCATAATGGGTACAGCAGGTATACAGACCCTGGAACTCAGCACAGGGATGGTGGGAACCCCTCATAATGGGCAAAGCAGGTGTACAGACCCGGGAACCCAGCACAGGGATGGTGGGAACCCCTCAGAATGGGCACAGCAGGTGTACAGACCTGGGAACTCAGCACAGGGATGGGGGGAACCCTCATAATGGGCACAGCAGGTGTACAGACCCAGGAACTCTGCACAGGGATGGTGGGAACCCTCATAATGGGCACAGCGGGTGTACAGACCCGGGAACTCTGCACAGGGATGGTGGGAACCCCTCATAATGGGCACAGCAGGGGTACAGACCCAGAGTTCAGCACAGGGATGGTGGGAACCCCTCATAATGGGCACTGCAGGTGTACAGACCCAGGAACTCAGCACAGGGATGGTGAGAACCCCTCATAATGGGCACATCAGCTGTACAGACCCGGGAACTCAGCCGAGGGATGGTGGGAACCCCTCAGAATGGGCACAGCAGGTGTACAGACCCGGGAACTCAGCACAGGGATGGTGGGAACCCCTCATAATGGGCACAGCAGGTGTACAGACCTGGGAACTCAGCACAGGGATGGTGGGAACCCCTCAGAATGGGCACAGCAGGCGTACAGACCCGGGAACTCAGCACAGGGATGGTGGGAACCCCTCATAATGGGCACAGCGGGTGTACAGACCCGGGAACTCTGCACAGGGATGGTGGGAACCCCTCAGAATGGGCACAGCAGGCGTACAGACCCGGGAACTCAGCACAGGGATGGTGGGAACCCCTCATAATGGGCACAGCAGGTGTACAGACCTGGGAACTCAGCACAGGGATGGTGGGAACCCCTCAGAATGGGCACAGCAGGCGTACAGACCCGGGAACTCAGCACAGGGATGGTGGGAACCCTCATAATGGGCACAGCTGGTGTACAGACCCGGGAACTCAGCACAGGGATGGTGGGAACCCCTCATAATGGGCACAGCAGGTGTACAGACCCGGGAACTCAGCACAGGGATGGAGGGAACCCCTCATAATGGGCACAGCAGGTGTACAGACCCAGAATTCAGCACAGGGATGGTGGGATCCCCTCATAATGGGCACAGGAGGTGTACAGACCCGGGAACTCAGCACAGGGATGGCAAGAACCCATCATAGTGGGTACAGCAGGTGTACAGACCTGGGAACTCCTCATAATGGGCACAGCTGGTGTACAGACCCGGGAACTCAGCACAGGGATGGTGGGAACCCCTCATAATGGGCACAGCAGGTGTACAGACCCGGGAACTCAGCACAGGGATGGTGGGAACCCCTCATAATGGGCACAGCAGGTGTACAGACCTGGGAACTCAGCACAGGGATAAATAAGCACAGCAGATATGGAGTCCCGGCCCCTTGGGCCTCAGGATGGACACCAGGGGTGTACAGGATAAATATTACATAATATAGAAATAATGAACATTTTAGTAAAAGCACGATTCAAGGAAAAGAACCAACCCCCCCCCCCCCCCTCACACACTGAATTTCCAGTCTCACTGCTGGCACTCCGCTCATACCCGTGTTTGCAGGGCCTCCAGTAATTAATATTGGTTTCAATACGCTGCGTTATCTGCTCCCAGACATAATAGCGTTCAGCGGCTCGTTATATTGCACAATCAATGCGACTTATTCAGTCTTTTCATACAGACTGTTATTCCAGAAAGTCACACAATCCAAATAATCATTACCTGACTGGCTACGTCCAGATTAACCAAATTTTTAGGGAACGGGGAGGTAAAGCGGGGGGGGGGGGGGGGGGTCTGCCCAGAGAATTTTAATGATGCAGCACAAAACTATGTCTGTAGGCTGCAAGTTAGATTTATTGTAATGCTACAAAACAATTAAAGGTGAACAGCGTCCGCAATGCACATCGGCGGTAAACGCTTATATCAGCCTCGGGCCGCCACTGCCGTTTAACCAAACCGATCTGAGCTCGCGGCTAATAATAAACGCAGCGCAAAAAAAAAAGATTAAAGATACAATGGTATCCCGGTTTGCTTCCGTACGCCGGGATTTAGAGGCATTATGTCCATTAGTGACACGATCAGGCAACGCATCGCAATTCTCCGCCAGGAGCCTCCATTAGGGGCGGATGAGCAGTTCAGATAATGTTCCGACCATCCAGTTGGATAATTGTTTGGATAATGATTGCCATCTTGAAGCACTTTATTAGGCATAGAATAAGTGAAACGTCAGAATTATTTCTCCTTGAGTGAAGGTTTTCAGGGCCATCATTGCGGAGCAATGCAGGGTGACTGATAACCCCGAGAGACGACGAGCGCCGAGTTTGTAGGAGAGAAAATCCAGGTTTGTCAAGGAAAAGAAAAAAATAATATTAATAAATTCAAAAATATACAAATAAAAAAAAAATTATATATATATATATATATATATATATATAAAAATGCCATCCTTGCCTGCTTCTGTTCTGTAGATATTGAAAAAGCCCGGGACACACAAATGATTTTTGTAAGGTTTACAGAAGGACTCATTTTAGTTGATAGAAATGAAGAGATTTGTGTTGCAGAAGGCCACTTCCCACTCACATTTTTTGTGTGTTTTTCACTCATTAATGCGCGTTGCACCTAGGGAAGCCCAATCACCCGAGTGGCCAGCCCTACAAGCGACAAACACCCCAAAAGTAGCTCCAGAACACTTTTGGTCAAGGAGCGTCAGGTGTTTTTTTCTTGTGCGCATTTTAACGCGTTTTGTCACGTCTGCTACCCACGTTAATGCCACTGGTACCACCACCCACGTGTGCAGCACGCATTCCGAAACGCGTGTAGAAAACACACAGATGTGAATTCAGCCTAAGGCCCATTCACACTTCCCCATTCTTGTGTAGGTGGCTTAACCACTTGCCGACCGTGCTATAGCCGAAACGGCTACAGTGCGGTCGTCCAGTTCTGGGAGGGCATCAGTTGACATCCTCCCAGACTCCGCCCCTCCCCCTGCACCCTCAGGGTGCACATCAAGCTTGCTCTGTTATCGCTGTGTCCTTGCTGATCACAGATCGAGGTAAAAAGGCCAATCACGGCGGTCCTTTACCATGTGATCAGCTGTGTCCAATCCGGATCGGAGCAGCGAATGTCAGAGGAGAAATCTCCACTGACACCCACTGCTATCCGATCCGGTCCATGAAATCCAGACGGATGGAAACCCTGTTTTCCATCCGTCTGGAGGATTGGATTTGATAGGATCGGATGAAAATGGACAAGCGGTCCGTTTTCATCCGATCTCCCATAGAGGAGAGCGGGGCTCTAACAGCTCAGTCTCTGCAAAGTAAGCAGAGACGGAGCTGTCATCCGCCTGCTCAGCGGGGATCGGCAGATCGATCCCCATTGAGAAAAACGGAGTCTGCCGAGCGCACTGCTCGTGTGAAATGACCCTTACACTGATCATTAGTGCCCTAATTATCAGTGCAGAATTTTAGGGTCATCTTAGAGCAGCCTCATCTATGCCCTTCAGTGCAGCCTCATCAGTGCCCATCAGTAAAGAAGAAAAATTACTTACAAAATTGTAAAACAGAAAACGATGAAAAAGGAAAGCAGATAACTGGCGATCCTGTGACAGGGGACATTTACACTGATAATCAGGGCATTGATCATTAGTGCAGCCTCATCAGTGTCCATCAGTGCAGCCATGTCAATGCAGCCTCATCAGTGCAGAAGAAATATTGCTTACTTACAAAATTGTAGAACAGAAACTTAGGAAAAAGGAAAGGAGATAACCGGCGATCCTGTGACGGGACATTTACACTGATAATCAGGGCATTGATCATTAGTGACCTGATTATCAGTGCAGCATTTTAGTGTCACCTTATCAGAGCAGCCTCATCAGTGCCCATTAGTGAAGAAGAAAAATTACATGATCATGTGATCAGGTATTGGTAGGTTTGGCAGTGTGGGCGGTGCCAAGTCCTGCTGGAAAATGAAATCAGCATCTCCATAAAGCTGGTCAGCAGAGGGAAGCATGAAGTGCTCTAGAATTTCCTACTAGAGGGCGGAGCTGAGTTTGGACTGGATAAAACACAGAGGACACCAGCAAAAGACACGGCTCCCCAAATCATCACTGACGGTTTCACTTTTGAAATGAATTACTGAAATAAATAACCTTTTTTATGATATGATTGAAGTATGGCAATTAACATGTCTCGGTTCAGTATCACTGTGAAGGCCAAGTCCACCTTCCATTGCCTACCACCTCCCATTACCTACCATCCCCAATCATCACCTCCTACTGCCCCCACCACCTACTATTACCCATCGCCTACCATCGCCCATCGCCTACCATCTCCCCCTACCATCGCCCACCATCTCTCCCTACCATCACCCATTGCCTACCATCTCTCCCTACCATCACCCATTGCCTACCATCTCTCCCTACCATCACCCATTGCCTACCATCACCTATCAACACCCCAGTCTGCACTATGAACACATTTTATTTGAACATCCTTTCAGATTGAGTAATACAATATACAGAGATCACACACAGTCTGTACTTTGTATGGCAGAGCTCTGCAGGCTGCTCAGTGAAAATAGCAAAATTCAGATTTCTGTCTAAACACATCAAACACTTGTATATACTATATATCACAGAACAAAGACTTACCTGCTCAGAAAACCCACCAATAAGTTATGAATGATGGCAAACTGAGAAATGTCTGCAGAGTGTTAATTAAATGCAGCTGGGGGGGGGGGGGGGGTCATCACACACCTATTCACAGCACCTGAGTGCTGGCCACTACAGAATATCTGACTGCAATCCAGGTCTTCAGCATTATAGAAGACATTACCACAAACCAGACCTACCTGTGCTAGAGAGCGCCTGACTGCAAGCCAGACCTACCTGTACTACAGAGCACCTGACTGCAAGCCAGACCTACCTGTACTACACAGCACCTGACTGCAAGCCAGACCTACCTGTACTACAGAGCACCTGACTGCAAGCCAGACCTACCTGTACTACAGAGCACCTGACTGCAAGCCAGACCTACCTGTACTACACAGCACCTGACTGCAAGCCAGATCTACCTGTACTACAGAGCACCTGCGTGCAAGCCAGACCTACCTGTACTACAGAGCACCTGACTGCAAGCCAGACCTACCTGTACTACACAGCACCTGACTGCAAGCCAGACCTACCTGTACTAAACAGCACCTGACTGCAATCCAGACCTACCTGTACTACACAGCACCTGACTGCAAGCCAGACCTACCTGTACTACACAGCACCTGACTGCAAGCCAGACCTACCTGTACTACACAGCACCTGACTGCAAGCCAGACCTACCTGTACTACAGAGCACCTGACTGCAAGCCAGACCTACCTGTACTACAGAGCACCTGCCTGCAAGCCAGACCTACCTGTACTACAGAGCACCTGCCTGCAAGCCAGACCTACCTGTACTACACAGCACCTGACTGCAATCCAGACCTACCTGTACTACACAGCACCTGACTGCAATCCAGACCTACCTGTACTACACAGCACCTGACTGCAAGCCAGACCTACCTGTACTACAGAGCACCTGACTGCAAGCCAGACCTACCTGTACTACAGAGCACCTGACTGCAAGCCAGACCTACCTGTACTACAGAGCACCTGCCTGCAAGCCAGACCTACCTGTACTACAGAGCACCTGCCTGCAAGCCAGACCTACCTGTACTACACAGCACCTGACTGCAATCCAGACCTACCTGTACTACACAGCACCTGACTGCAATCCAGACCTACCTGTACTACACAGCACCTGACTGCAATCCAGACCTACCTGTACTACACAGCACCTGACTGCAAGCCAGACCTACCTGTACTACACAGCACCTGACTGCAATCCAGACCTACCTGTACTACACAGCACCTGACTGCAATCCAGACCTACCTGTACTACACAGCACCTGACTGCAATCCAGACCTACCTGTACTACACAGCACCTGACTGCAATCCAGACCTACCTATACTACACAGCACCTGACTGCAAGCCAGACCTACCTGTACTAAAGAGCACCTGACTGCAAGCCAGACCTACCTGTACTACACAGCACCTGACTGCAAGCCAGACCTACCTGTACTACACAGCACCTGACTGCAAGCCAGACCTACCTGTACTACAGAGCACCTGACTGCAAGCCAGACCTACCTGTACTACAGAGCACCTGACTGCAAGCCAGACCTACCTGTACTACAGAGCACCTGACTGCAAGCCAGACCTACCTGTACTACAGAGCACCTGACTGCAAGCCAGACCTACCTGTACTACAGAGCACCTGACTGCAAGCCAGACCTACCTGTACTACACAGCACCTGACTGCAAGCCAGACCTACCTGTGCTAGAGAGCGCCTGACTGCAAGCCAGAACTACCTGTACTACACAGCACCTGACTGCAAGCCAGACCTACCTGTACTACACAGCACCTGACTGCAAGCCAGACCTACCTGTACTACACAGCACCTGACTGCAAGCCAGACCTACCTGTACTACAGAGCACCTGACTGCAAGCCAGACCTACCTGTACTACACAGCACCTGACTGCAAGCCAGACCTACCTGTACTACAGAGCACCTGACTGCAAGCCAGACCTACCTGTACTACACAGCACCTGACTGCAATCCAGACCTACCTGTACTACACAGCACCTGACTGCAAGCCAGACCTACCTGTACTAAAGAGCACCTGACTGCAAGCCAGACCTACCTGTACTACAGAGCACCTGACTGCAAGCCAGACCTACCTGTACTACAGAGCACCTGACTGCAAGCCAGACCTACCTGTACTACAGAGCACCTGACTGCAAGCCAGACCTACCTGTACTACAGAGCACCTGACTACAAGCCAGACCTACCTGTACTACAGAGCACCTGCCTGCAAGCCAGACCTACCTGTACTACACAGCACCTGCCTGCAAGCCAGACCTACCTGTACTACAGAGCACCTGACTGCAAGCCAGACCTACCTGTACTACAGAGCACCTGACTGCAAGCCAGACCTACCTGTACTACAGAGCACCTGACTGCAAGCCAGACCTACCTGTACTACAGAGCACCTGACCGAACACTTGACTGCAAACCAGACTTGCCTGTACTACAGAGCACCTGACTGAAAACCACACCTACCTGTACCACAGAGCACCTGATTGGAAACCAGATCTACCTGTACTACAGAGTCCCTGACTACAATCCAGACCTACCTGTACTACAGAATATTTGCCTGCAAACCAGACATACTTGACCGCAAACCAGACTTACCTGTACTACAGAGCACCAGGGTTAGGGTCAAGGCGCCCCCCCCATCCCTGCAATAAACCATTGTGCCCAGGGCAACCGCCCCCTCCTGCCCACCTCTTGTCCCAGCCCTGGGATCAGGCAAGTAGTAGGGGAGCTGGGGGGGGGGGGGGTGCTCCTGCACACAGAATGCATGAAGGTAAAAAACCTTGAGCCTTCAGAACCACTTTAACCACTTAAGGACCGCCTGCCGCAGTTATACTGTGGCAGGGCAGCCCTCCTGTGCAAACCGACATAGGTATACATTGGTCGCGCGCCTGCAGCTAGGGATCAGCAGTGGGGACTCCGATGCACGGGCCAGGCAGCTCCGATTGCAGCCACCCACGACCGTTCCCCTCTGAGAGAGAAGGATGGTCTGCTGTTGTAAACACAGCTGACTGTTCTTCTCTCTGAAATGATCACGGGGCGCCTGTGATCCTTCTATATAGGTGTAGCACCCTCCTAGGTAGGTGCTGGAAAAAGCATCTATTGCTCCTTCTGCTTTTCACGGGAGCCTGATCTGTTAGGTTGCCTGTTGCATGTCTCCAGGTGTGATTCACTGGGTCTGAGGGAGTGTCCCCACAGTATCAAATGAGGGAGCTTGTTGGACAGTGGAGGAAACCTAGCCAGTGACACATTAGCTTTTATGGGAGTCCAAGTGGGAGGGCATTCTTGCAATGCATCCTGGGATTGCTCATAAAAGGGAAGGGGACATGTAACAGGGCATCTTTGGCGGGAAGCAGAGGCTGTCTCTCCTCCTGCTGTGTATAAGGAAGGTCTTAGGCAGTCGGCCTAGTGAACCAGGCGTGGAGCTGAGCTGCAGAGGATCCAGTGTAGCTGACGTTGGAGCTGCTGGCAGAATCTCTCAGGAAAAACCGTGTCCGTGAGTAATAAGAGACTTGCCAAAGGGTCGGCCCAGGAAAGGGACCACTCCAGTGAAGTCAGGGGATCAAGGAGCTAGCTCACACAGAGAGAATTATAGTAAAAGGGGTGCTGTGTAGAACCCTGAAGAATAGGGATAAGGGGGTGCCTAGTGGCCCTGAAGAGCGATTCACAGAATTATACAAGTCCAGTAAAATTCTTCTTCACTGCTAGTGACAAGGTGAAGCAGGGGCCTTGCCGCACTCAGTTATATCTAAATGTCCCAGCAAATTGTGCATAGTTTATTCAGGTTGGAGTATCCCACTCAGAGAGAATTATAGTAAAAGGGGTGCCGTGTAGAACCCTGAAGAATAGGGATAAAGGGGGTGCCTAGTTTGGCCCTGAAGAGCGATTCACAGAGTAATACAAGTCCAGTAAAGTTCTTCTTCACTACTAGTGACAAGGTGAAGCAGTGGCCTTGCCGCACTCAGTTGTATCTAAATGTCCCAGCAAATTGTGCATAGTTTATTCTAGCTGGAGTATCCCACTTATCCCTTCTCCTATCCAAGTTCTCAAATAAAACTACAAAAAAAAAAACAAAACCAAACCCCTAGACTGTTTCCTGACTGATCCAAGCACTTCAAAGTTGCTAAACCATTGTGTTGTTGCTATGGGTAACCCAGGGGAACCTGTCACCAGCAGCTCCCAAGGGAGCCAAGGGAGTAGTGCTACACAACCAAATACCCCTGGACTGGTTATTGGAGCGAGCCAAGGAGAAAGAGTGAGAAATTGTCCATGTCAAGGTTGCTGTTGGTAACTCAGGGGGACCCAAGAAGTGTACATTTGGAAGTCCTTGCCGGGGGGGGGGCAGTGCTACACCCGTCTTCGCATTTTTTAAAAAAAAATCCAGCATATCCACTCTCTCCTTCCTGCAATGTAGAACAATTATTCATGAAAATCTCCTCTTCCTTCCTTCTTCTCCACCGACACTAAACTCCATCTGCACGCCTCGTATCGCACGCGGTATCAGAGCGCGACCGCGCAATATCCCCCCGTTCCCTTTCAGCGCCCCCCGACGTTAATGCAATTAGTTCACTGGTGGATGTTTGCCGCAATCCTAATAAAGGGAGAGAATTATCGTCTTTGCCACCTAGTTAAATGGCGTTCCCGTCAGCCTTCCGTGCTGAAGGATCTACCCTGTTTAACAAGAATGGAGCGATAGATCTTGGAGCGCGTTAATGGCCGCTGTGTGTCCTTACCCGGAAAGAATAGGAGGCGGGAGTTAATCAACTTGTTAATAACCATTACGAGGGTAAGTTCATCAACCTCGTTTTCCATCCCGCGAGTCATCAAGTCCGGGGGAATAAATCGAGTATCTTCTCATTTTTTTTTTTTTTCCTTGCCGCGCATAAATAGACTTAAGTAGATGGTTCTGAATGCGGTGGAAGAGTTTGTTCCATGTGTCATTCTTTTTGAGGACATCATCTCCCCGTAGAATTCACGCTACATCAGCCACGTCAGCACATGGCAATCGGGATAACTACTTGAGCCGAGCCTCATTGCCTCTAAGTAATCTTCTGCCTTAATTTGGTCTTTGCTTGTTGTACGACTCCCGGGAGAGGCCTCGGCGCAGACGCACTCCAATACGTCTCATCAAAGCAACGACCGGCCAAACCGATAAATACACACTTCAATTATCAGCGTTTAATATTAGCGATTAATACAGCGCTATTCATCCTTCGGTGTCACGTGATACTAGAGCCTGAAAAAAAAAAAAAAGACATCTCAAGTTCAGACAAAAGTGAAATAAATACAAAAAAACTTGACTTTCGGCCTTTCCATCAGTCTTGCACAGGTTTACCGGCTCCCCTTCCTGGACTGAAATGGCTTCCTCTGATTTCACTGCACACTGTGAGCTTCTCACCAACCTCATTTAGCTCTTTCCTCTGCACTGTGAGTCAGCACCTCACCTGCGCACCCCATCCAGTAAATTTTTGCACCCGGGGCTTCTGTCCCTTTGCCCCTTTGGCTAAGATCAAGTGTAGTATCTGTTCTTATCAGTTGGTATGGACCTTGATGGTTAGTATCGGCAGGGGCTGAAATGATCCAGGGCGCCTCAGGAGAATCTGCGGGACTGTGAAGTAGGCACTGTCAGAGAAAGCGGGATGGGTCCACTGCCTCCTGATTTGAATGGGATCCGCCCCTATCAGTTTGAAGGGAGCGAGAAAGCCGTGTAGGCACACACATCGGTTAGTACTGCTCCTGGATGTAATTGGTAAGGAAGTGGGATGGCAATGGGAGGGCCTTTTCCTCCTGGGTTGAATCTGGCCTTTAAGGGGGGCCTTTTTCCCCAGTTGAAGGCGAGCTCTCCCTAAGCTGTCCACGTTCCAAGCCTCCTGGTAGGGATGGGCTACACCGGGTCTGGCCGGGGGCTGAGACCGAAAAAGCCTGTGGTGTACGTGCCTCTGGGGTGGCAGCCCAGGGGTGCCTTAATTTTCACTGGTGAGGGGCAGCTCACCTGAGTTTTTTGGCACCTTGGTCACTGCACCACACACACTTTTTCCGCACCTGCCTCTTGGGACGGGCCTTTTGGCCAGCACCAGAGGAATTTTTTATTCCTGGCCGGGGGGCCTGTCAAGGTCCTGCACTTTGACACTACCCGCACTTCTCCACTTCCCTTTCCCCACTCTTTTTGTTTTTGTTGTGTGTCACGTTTGTCCCTTTTTGGTTGTTCACTGGCACGACAAGTATGGCGTAGGTCCTCGGGCTGGGGTGGGCTGTTTCGGCAGTCCCCCTGGAGAATGGGGTCTGCCTGGCTTCGGCTGGGCAGGCCATAGTGAGTACCTTAGTCCCCGCCAGGAGTCTTGCGCCCCGGGAGATCAGGGTTAGGGCCCTTCCTCTTCGGAGGGGGGCTATGTGTACGCCTTGTGCACTTTTTGTGTGTCTCACGTTTTGCATGTGTGCACTTTTTTATGCACCGGGTGTAAGTCTTTTGAGTGTGTTTCACACACCACGGGAAAAAAAAAAAAAAGAATTTCTGTCCCTTTGCCCTCTGCCTTCTTTGCGGCCTTTTGGCTAAGATCAAGTGTAGTATCTGTTCTTATCAGTGATCCAGTGGGGGGCGCTGTGCTGTCATCTGACCTGACCAAGGTTGGGCGGCGGCTATGCAAACCTGCTGGAGTGATGAGGACCTGAAAAGTTAGTATTGTCAGGAACTTAAACCGGAGCGCCTGAGCGTAATTGGGGGCCGGGAGTAAGTTCTCCCCAAGAAAGCTGGAAGAGTCCATTACCTCCTGATTTGAATGGGCTACATTGTCTGGCCAGGGGCCGGGAGGGCAGAAGGTCCCTGGGGAGTGGTCGTCCCAGGGGTGCTCTTAGTAACACATGGGTATGGGACCCCACAGTGTGAACAGGCACAAGGTCACAGCACCAAATTGCTTTCTTTCTGCACTTTGCCTCATGGGCTAGGCCTTTTGGCTAAAGTCTGGGGCAATTTTTGCTTACCAGGCCCTAGGGCCCGGCCAGTGCACATTTGGCATGGCCACTTTATTATTTTTTATTTATTTCCCTCACTGTTTGTCACTTTCACTTTTGTGTGTGTTTTCACGGATTGTAGGGTGTGAGTCCTCGGGCTTACCCTGAAGTCTAGGGGGAGGATGTGTGGCCCTCAGGTTCCTTTCTCCCCTGCCTCTGGGGGGGGTCTCTCTTCGGGAGAGCCCCCTGACCTAGTATTTGGGCTTGGCTTCGGCTGGCCTGAAGAACGGGGTCTGCCAGGCCGTCTGGCTAGGAAGACCATGGAAACCTTAATCCATGTCAGGAACCTTGCGCCCCGGGGGATCAGGGTCGAAGTCCTACCCCTTCGGGGGGTGGACTAAAGCACACCCTTAAGTGCACTTATTTGTGTGTGTGTGTTTCACATGCACGTTTTTTGTTCACTTACGGGTTTTTCGTTGTAGGTTTTTGCACAACCGGGGACTAATAAAAAAAATTCTGTCCGCTTCCTTGTCCCGGCCCTGCTCCCCAGCCTGGCCCACTTCTTTTATTTACTTGATTACAGTTCTTTCAATCGTGGGGGATCACCATCATCATTTGTGTACTAAGGCCTGCCTAGGAATGCCCACTCCTCCAGACTGGCACCATCAAGGCATTCTGATATTTGCATAACTACTCCCAAGAGCCAGCACACTGCTTGCATCATTGTTGAGAGCTCCTGAGAGGGGTACTGAGGCACAGTGCTGTGATGGCTTCAGAAAGCTATGTGTAGCCAGGACCTGACTACCATTATCTGAAAGTGCAGACTCACCTTCTGTTCTTTCAGATTGTCTTTGTATCCCTCTAGTGTTGGTTTTGGTATTAAATCATCATATTGCAGAGACTGCGAGAACGGCATTGTGGGAACTGTAATCTTCTGTAAATCTAGGACTATGCGGATAGATTGTTTAAGATCTATCCTTCCCAGCAAGCTTCGGAACAGTGGAGCAGCTATAAAGGGATCGGCTGAACAGGCTTGGGGCCTCTTGCTTCCTGGAACCCATCGTGTGCACATCAGTCAGCTGTCCAGAGTGCGAGATCGCAGACTGCGGCCTACTGCACACCGCCCCATCTGCCTGCAGACTCAGCCATGGCGGAACGGATTTGTTCATCGCAGCATTGCAGACATCCTTGCAGCATCGTTGAGCCGGTGGAGTCAGCGGGACACCCTGAGACAGCGGAGTGGAGCCATCTCGAGACCACAGAGCATGGACGATTCCCATCGCCTGTTTCCCCAGGACACTCATTGATGGACATCAGAATTTGGTTAGAGGGCACCTGCTCAGAGTTCAGACCAAAATTGTTACAGTTCTAGTTACACTGAACACAGACACTCTGCAGTTGAATCAGCCATCAGATCACTTAGGATTATAATCAGCTATTCTGCATTACTTGCTATACACTGAGTTGTACTGGAAACTGTTTATTTCCTGAGCTCCAACTGCCGGTGAAGACTTTAGCAAGGCCTTGCAAATAGGACATTATTATACTATTGCTTCCTAAAGGGGACACGTTACTAGTATCTAGATTACCCTATCTCTAATTTAGGATACAGGTGGCCTTTGGCCTGAGTGCTTCATAGTGATAATATATATAGCTATTTGAGAGATCTACGAGCATATTCCCAGAGATTGTGTTTATCAATATCATTTGGTGTTATTACAACCTGTTTCTTTCTGTCTTTTTGATGTCAGTTCAGCTGAACCCTGAAGGTTTATCCAGTTGACTAATACAATTTTACATGCTCATCTTTTAAGTAAAGTTAAAGTTCATTTATACTGTGTCTGTGTGTTACTTAAAGGTATATATACAAACATGTCTGAACCTAGAGTGTCAGGAGGGCTGGACGGTTTACAGGGTCAAAGCAGTGCAGAAGAACATACACTTACCAGCAACCCCCAAGGGGGTAGTGCTTCATGTGTACAGCCCCTCCCACCAGCCGCGAGCTTACTGCTTTGCATAGAAAAGTACAGAGACCCAGTGATCACATTACTGGGCCTAAAATAAAGTATGTAAAGAAATCGGAAATTTTTTTTTTTTTTTTAGTTAAAAATGTCATTAGTATGTTGATGAGGGGGGAGGGGGGGAACCAGGAAAGGCATTTTTACATTTGCATAACTCCTCCCAAGAGCATACCTCCCATCTTTTTTAAAAGGAACGAGGAACACCTATTAGCAAAAGTATGCAGGCATTGGATACACCCCCTGCCACACCCCCTTAAAGGAGAATTATTTTGAAAAAATGATTTATTACCTACTTGCCGACTGCTTACGTTATTTTTACTGCGGCAGGCTGGCTCCTACAGGCAAAACAACGTAGGTCTACATTGCTCGCTTGGAGGCAGATAGGGGGCGAGCCCCCGGCGCACTTCCGCCCCCCGCTTGTCAGCGGGGAAAGCGATGCCTGTGTCAGGCGGCTCTGATTGCCGCCTGACACCCGCGATCGCTCCCCGCTGAGAGAGAAGGACGGTCGGATGTTGTAAACACAGCTGACCGTTCTTCTCTCTGGAATGATCACAGAGCGCCTGTAATCCTTCTATATAGGATCACAGGTCTCTATGGTCATTTCAGAAGCCACGCCCCCCCCCCAGAGTTAGAATCACTCCCCTAGGCTCACACTTAACCCCTTGATTACCCACTATGTTAACCCCTTCCCTGCCAGTGTCATTATTACAGTAACAGTGCATATTTTTAGCACTGATTACAGTAGTAATGTCACTGGTCCCCCCAAAAGTGTCAAAAATGTCAGTTAGGGGTCTGATCTGTCTGCGCAATGTCGCAGTTCCACAAAAAATCGCAGATCGCCGCCATTACTAGTAAAAAAAAAAAAAACAATAAAAATTACGTAGTTAGTAGACGCGACAACTTTTGCACAAACCAATCAAAATACGCTTATTGCGATTTTTTTTTTTTTACCAAAAATATGTAGCAGAAAACAAATTGGCCTAAAACTTTTTTTAAAAATTTAGGTTTTTACATTTTTTGTAGACGTAAATTAAGTTTGGATACAGCGTCACAAAACCGCGCAATTGTCGGTTAAAGTAACGCAGTGCCGAATCGCAAAATAGGGCCTGGTCATTAAGGGGGTAAAATCTTTTGGTCTTAAAGTGGTTAAAGGAGAATTATAAAAAAAAAAATGATTTGTTAAACCCACAAGTGTTTTTTTTTTTTTTTACCACTACTATTATATTGGCTTTTGAAATTTACAAATGTAGCAATTTAGAAATTGGATGAAAGGTTTAGCACCGAGCAACACATACAGTATTTTGAAAGATAAAAATGGGCATTTTATATTCAGCTATATAGACCAGACCAAAATGAGGGACAAGTGTGGAGGACAGAGGGGACTTTGTTCCAAATCAGGGACAGTTGAGAGTTCTGCAAGAGCCAGCCCACTGCTTGTATCAGGACTGAGGGCTGTAGAGAGGAGGACTGCGGCAGGGTGCTGTGATGTGGTCAGGAAGCAATGTACAGCACCCTGCCAGCCCCTCCCACCAGCCATGATCTGCCTGCATTGCATAAAGAAATGCAGAGACCCAGTAAAGACATCACTGGGTCTAATAAAAAAAAAGCATGTAAAGAAAATGGAATGTTTTTAGTTAAAAAATGTCATTAGCATGTTGATGAGGGGGAGGGGGGAACCTGGGAAGGCAAAATATAAGCTGATTAAACTTCAGCTGCTATGTAATTTTCAAAATAATTTTACATAAAAAAATAAAAAACTGCAGCTCCTATTAACCACATTAAGACCGGAAGGATTTGCCCCCTTCCTGACCAGCCCCTATTTTGCGATTCGGGACTGCGTTACTTAAACCACTTCAATACCGGGCACTTTTCCCCCTTCCTGCCCAGGCCAATTTTCAGCTTTTAGCGCTGTTGCATTTTGAATGACAATTGCGCGGTCATGCTACACTGTACCTAAACTAAATTTATGTCATTTTTTCCCACAAATAGAGGTTTTTTTTTGGTGGTATTTGATCACCGTAAGGTTTTTTTCTTTTTTGCTACACAAATGAAAAAATACAGAAAAGTCTGAGTCCCCGTTCACACTAAGGCGACCTGTGAGGCGACCTGGTCGCCTCACAGGTCGCCGTAGGTCGCCTTCCATAGGGAAGCTGCGTACCCATTCTAATAGGAGCTTCTCGGCCTTTTGGCTACGACCAAGTGTGGTAGTCGAAAGGTTTCCGAAAGTACCAGTCCCACTCGGCCTGGGGGTGTTTCCTTAGGGTGCACCCCCTGCTGCTATTGGGTGGGACGCTACTGTAGGTCAACGAGAGGGCGGCGGGCCGGAACTTTGGAGTGCGTTTGGGGGCACCCCTTGCGGGGTAGCCCCTGGTTTTTCTTTGCTCTTTTGGAGGCGGCTAGTACCAGTTGGTACAAAGAAAGATGGCGTCTCGGGGACTACGGGACTCGATTCGTTTCCAGGTGAAGCCTGAATACAAGGGAGAAGTTACTCTGCAGAATGTCGTGATGGAGCTGTTGCTGGATATCCTTGGCCTAGAGGTGAGCGATATTGTGTGCTTGCAAGATTTTGCCCAGCAAGGGATTTATGACGTAACCTTCTCTTCCAATGAGGTTTGCTGGAATGTTTTTGAAGATACGAAGAGGTTGAATATGGTGGAGCTGATAAGAAAATTTGAAATTTCGCCACTGTTTATGCAGGAGGATAAAGTGATTATTGTGCACTTATATAATCCGTTCGCTGACGTGAATCTGGTAAGAGCTTTCCTGAAGTCGTATTGCGAGGAGTTGAGAGGAGGAGAAAAGGTATTAAATAAATACGGGATCTGGTCAGGAAAATATAGGTTCATAGGACGGTTCCAGACTGATGTGATGTGTGTTGGGGGGGTGAGGAGGCCTCCTGCAACATTTAATATTGGGGGTGAAAGGGGGTTCCTCTATTACCCCGGACAGCCAAGTTTTTGCAGGAAATGCATGATGTATGGCCACACCAGTAATGACTGTGATAAAAAGCTAAAATGTAGGTTCTGTGGCAAAGAAAATCACCTATCTAAAGACTGTAGAGAGCGGAAGGTGTGTGATATTTGCCAAAAAGTTGGACATCTGGCGAAACAGTGTGAGCAGTATTTTGCTGCCAAGAGTTGGGCGAATACGGAGGAGAAGGTGTGGAGCCGGATGGGGAAAGAAAAGGAGAAAGAGCAGCGGAGACCTAGGAGGGCCAGACAGGGGGGGGGCACAGCGGGACCCGCTGCTGCGGACCCAAGTGTTGTACCCCCAGATGGCCGGGTCGGTGAGGCTGTGCCGGAAGAGTTGCCTGAGGTGGTGGAAGGAGGGGGAGGTGTCACTTCTGTTGCTGGGAGTTCGGCGACAGGTGACAGGACCCGCTCTGGCACTGCTGGAGGGGTGACAGGCGAAGCTAAGAGTGGTGAGGAAGAGGAGTTTCAAGGAGACCTATCGGGAGAAGATGACGTTGGAGTAGGGGTGGAGACGGAGGTGTCTGCAATCTCCAGCCCCGGGCAGTTGTCTGCAATGATGAGTGGACTGTCTTCTGACGAAGAGGAGGAGGATATACAAGAGATGGACAGTAGTGAGAGTCTGGAAGATGGACAGAGACTAGTAATATCCGAAGAGTTAGTGCCACCTACTCCCAAAAGAGCTCGGGAAGAAGGTGGTGGTGGGGGGGAGGAGGGTGCCCCACGTGTGGCCACAGATGGGGGCTCTGATATGGAGTCCGCCAGTTCCCCGATGGTGATAAGAAAGCACAAAGTACAAGTGTGTAGCCAAGTGGTCGAAAGTAGAATGGATATGCAGGACTAGTAGAAAATTTAATATGGCTATGATGAAGATGTATTCTTTTCTTTTTTTGATGGCATTAATTGTCAGCTCTATTAATGTACGGAGTGTGTGTTCTGCATGGAGGAGGGCGGTGGTATTTGATCATCTGAGTAATATCAAAGCAGATGTGATTTGCTTACAAGAGTGTGGTATTGAAAGGTCGCCATGTGATGATTGGAAGTGGGGAGAATCCTTGTGGTCTCCCGTATGTACAGCTAGGAGTGAAGGTGTGGGGATCTTAGTGAAGAATACCAACATAAGATGTGTGTCACATGAGGTGGTGGTGCCGGGGAGGATGCAAGTCGCTGTATTTGACTATTTGGGGACTCGGTTCCGTGTGGTGAATTGTTACGCACCAGCGGATAGGAAAGAAAGGTGTGCCTTTTTGGATACGCTAAAGTTGTGGTTGCCTGGGAGAATGCCTACAATGCTGGTGGGTGATTTTAACTGTGTGAGGAAAAATGAGGAGAGGCAGGGTGGTGGTGAGGGGAATGGTGTGGATAGTTCCTCTAAATTGTTAAACGAAATAGTGGGGGATTTTCACTTACAGGATGTGGCGTTGGTGGTGGAGAAAGGAGATCTTTCTTTTACGTTCCAGTCTGATAAAGGAACTGTAAAATCCAGGATTGATTTTATTTTTTGTTCCCCTTTCTTGGGTATTAAGGGTTATGAAGTTTGCCCGGTTGCTTTTTCGGACCATTCTATTATTTTAGGGTCCATTGATTTAAAGGTGGGGGTAGAGTTCGGAGGAGGGATCTGGAAACTTAATTGCTCCATGCTGGAGGATGATGAGATTTGTTCTAAGTTTGAATCCTATTATGATTTTTTGGTTTTTAAAAAGAGAGACTTCTCCGATGCTTTGATATGGTGGGATTGGGCAAAGGGGAGGATTTGTACCTTCTTCAAGAAAATAGGGGCAGAAAGAGCACGCAAAAAGCGTGAGGAAGATGTTGTTTTGGTTAATAAGTTAAATTTTTTGTTTAAGTGCAAAAAAATGGGGGTGGAGGTGGACAAAGAAATGAAAGACGTGCGGGATGCAAGAAAGAAATTGTTGAAAGAGAAAGGTAAAGGGATTGTATTTCGTGCAAAAGTGCAGGAGATGGAGGAGGGAGAAAGTTGCTCGAGATACTTTTTTAAGAAATCCTTTGGGAAAAAGAGAGCCTTTTGTTCGGTGTTGGTGGGACAGGAGGAGGTTCGGGGCGAAGAAATGAAGGACGCAATTAAAGTATATTATGAAGATCTATACGGTGGTGAAAAAGGGGCCCGGGTGGAGGAGATTGAAGAGTATTGTAAAGTGGTGGAAGGGAACTTGAGTAAAGAGGAGGCCAGTGCGTTGTTGGATCCGGTGACAGAAGCTGAAGTAGAGGATGTATTAAAGAGCATGAAGAAGAACAAAACGCCTGGAGGAGATGGCTTACCAGCTGAATTTTATTTAAAGTTTTGGCCCAAGATCAAGTCTCAAGTTTTTGAGGTGATTAAGATCTGCATGGAGGAGAAAAGGCTCTCTGGAACGATGAAGGAAGGAGTGATCTCTTTGTTATACAAAAAAGGAGACTCGAGGGAGGTAAAGAATTGGAGGCCTATAACCCTTTTGAATGTGGATTACAAGGTGGTGGCAAAATTGTTGGCAAACAGGATGAGGGGCGTAATTGAGAAGGTCATTGGGGAATGGCAAGTCTGTGCGATCCCAGGGAGGAGGATATCAGACAATCTTATCCTTCTGAGGGATCTTGTTTATTATGCCCAGTGCAATAACCTACCTTTTGCCGTGGCTGGAGTTGACCTCGAAAAGGCATACGACCGGGTATCACATAAGTACTTGATGGTGGTGCTGAAGAAGATGGGCTTTCCTGAGGGATGGGTGGAGATGGTGGAATGTCTTTATCAAGGAATAAGCAGTAGGGTTCTGGTAAATGGGGACCTGACTGAAACCATTGATGTGAAGGCTGGAGTCAGGCAGGGGTGTCCTTTGTCTCCAATCATTTTTGTGTGTGTCATGGAGCCCCTGTTGCGGCATGTGATGCTTGACAAATCGTTCAAAGGAATGTTTGTTCCAGGGTGTGATGGAAGCAATGTCAAGGCCTTAGGATACATGGACGACGTTGCCTTTCTGTGCAGCTCTCCAAGAGACTTAAAGAGGGCGGAGCTTCTTTTGCAGATCTTTGGAAGTATGTCTGGATTAAATGTGAATTGGGGAAAGAGCAACGTCTGTGTTCTAAGTGGGACCTGTGATGTTTCCGGAGGAAAGTTGAAGGAGGTGGAGAAATTGTCGGTGCTGGGCATCCAATTCGAGCGGAATTTGTCAAGCCAGGCCAATACGGAGAAAGGAGTGGAAAAGATCGAGAAGAAGCTTGAACTTTGGAAGACAAGAAGATTGACGCTTTCTGGGAAAACCTTGGTTGTGAAAGCAATTGTGATGCCCTTACTACTGTATTTCGGGGTCATCTTCCCTCTGAGTAAAAGATGGACGCAGAAAGTGACCCGGATGTTATTCCTTTTCTTCTGGGGGTCCAGGATGGAGAGGCTAGCCCGGGAAGTGGTGATGAAATCTGTGCATCTGGGAGGGTATGACTTTCCAAATATAGAAAGATTTATGAGTGTCCAGTGGTGGTTAACCCATAACAAAGCTTTTGTGGCGGGAGGAAAAGTAGCTGGTCTAATGAGGTACCTGATTGGGTGGCCATTGTTAAAATGGGGATGGTGTGAGAGAGACTTGAAAAAACCCATGTCCTTGATTTCGCCTGTATACTATCTCAAGATGAAAGCCTTTTTTGAGTCAGCTGGTCTGTGTGAGTTGGGCCCAAATTCAGTAAAGAAGGAATTTTTGTGGAAGTGGCTAAGGAGACATGAATTGGTTTCTAACATTTCTGGTCTAAACTCAAAACAGGCCGGGGAGTGTTGGAAGAAGGTGCGGACTCAAGGGGTATCAAATAAACAGAGAGAGATCTGGTGGATGGCCCTCCATAATTGTTTACCTACACTGGAATTTCTAAAAGCAAGAGATCTTGTGCGGAAGGAAGAGTGTCCTAGAGTTGGATGTGGAGGGGTGGAAAATACGAGACATATCTTTTGGGAATGTGGTTTTGCTAAAAAGTTTTGGAGGAGGTTGGAAGGATTTGTGCAAAGGGTGGTGGGTGTGGAGGAGGTGACCTTTACTGCAGGGGTGCTTGGTCTGGGAGGTGGAGGAAGGGAGGTGCAACGTAAGATGACTGTGTTTTCTGCCATATGCAAAGAAGTGTTATGGGAAACTAGGTGTGCTTTTGTGAAGAAAAAAATGGTGCTGACTGAGGAAGATTGTGTGGAATGGTGTGTTGCAAAATTGTATTATGTTTTGTTGCTGGAGAGGAGGAGGTTGGGGGTGAGTGAGGCGGATGAGGTATGGAACTTTGGGAGGTGGAGGGAAGGGGGTGAACTGTAATTATTGTTTATGATGTATTGAATAATAATTTTATTAACTTTTTTATGTGATTTAAAAAAGAAAATATATGCCCAGATGATGAAATGAACTCTGCTCGGTGTAATGTGATGTTTTGCTGAGTATAGAGATTCAGTCTGATGGAAAAGAAAAAAAAAAAAAAAAAAAAAAAATCTGTTCTTATCGGTTGGTATGGGCCTTAGCTAGTACCAGTATGACCGAAACCCGGAGCGCTCAGAGTATTGAGGTATGGGGAGTAGGTCATCTGGGAAAGCATGTGGGGCCCGCCGCCTCCTGATTTGAATGGGTTGAACTGTCCTAACCAGTTTGAAGGGAGCAGGAAAGCCGGTCTGGAGGGTGAGCCCGGTGGAACTGCTCCTGGATGTAATGGGCTGAGGAACAGGATGGCGAGGGGAGGGCTTTCTCTCCTGGGTTTTGATCTGGCTTGCTTGTGGGCCTGTCCCCAGTTGTAGGTAAGCTCTCTCTAAGCTGTCCAGGTTCTGAGGTCTGCTGGTGGGGATAGGCTACACTCGGTCTGGCCGGGGGCTGAGATAGAAAAAGCCCGTAGTGTAAGTGCCCCTGGGGTGGCAGCCCAGGGGTGCCTTAATTTCTCACTGGTGAGGGGCAGCTCCCTGTGAGTTCTTTTGGCACCTTGGTCACTGCACTATGCACACCTTTTTCACACCTGCCTCTTGGGACAGGCCTTTTGGCTTGCACCAGAGGAATTTTTTATTCCGGCTGGAAGGCCTGCCTTGGTCCCTCACATGGCACCATTGCACTTTCCCCACTTCCCTTTCCCCACTTTTATGTTTTGTCTGTCTTTTTATTTGGAGTCCGTCACCTGCACTTTCACCTTTTTTTCTTTATTTGCACAGACTGGAGTGTGTGGGTCCTCGGGCCCAGCCTTAAGTCTTGGGAGGGGGTGGATATGGCCTTTTGGCTTAGTTCGCCCTCTCCCATGGGGTCTCCCTTCGGGGGAGCCCTACTTAGTACTCGGTGGGGGCTGTTTCGGCAGTCCCCCTGAAGAACGGGGTTGGTCTGGTTTCGGCCAGACAAACCATGAGTACCTTATGTCCCTGTCAGGAGCCTTGCGCCCCGGGGGATTGAGGTTTCGGGTCCTACCTCTTCGGAGGGAAGACCATACGTTGTCGCACACCCTGTGCTTTTTTGTGTTACTCACTTTGTGTGTGTGTGCACTTTTTAATGCACCGGGTGGAGTCTTTTGAGTGTGTTGCACACGCTACGGGCTTAAATAAAAAAAAAAAAACAAGTCGCTCCGACTTAGAAAAAGGGTCCGGAGCTTCTTTGGGGCGACCCGGAGGCGACCGCCATAGACTTCAATGTTGACCGAAGTCGGATCGCCCCTATGTGAACGGGGCCTTAAAAGAAAAATGTTTTGTTTATGTTATAATATTTTGTAAATAAATACGTTTTTTCCTGCACTAATGAGCACTGATGAGGCCGCAATGACAGGCACTGATGAGGAGGCACTGATGGGGTGACACTGATATGCAGCACTGATGGGCACTGATGAGGAGGCACTGATATGCAGCACTGATATGTGGCACTGATAGGTAGCATTGATATACAGCATTAGTGAGCACTGATAGGTGGCACTGATGGGCAGCACTGATGGGCACTGATAGGCGGCACTGATGGGCACTGATATGTGGCACTGATAGGTAGCGCTGATATGCATCATTGGTGGGCACTGATGGGCACTATTATGAGGCACTGATAGGCAGCATTGATGGGCATTGATAGGTGGAACTGGTGGGCACTGGGCACTGATAGGTAGCACTGGTGGACAATAATGGGCACTGGTGGGCGGCACTAATAGGTGACAATGATGGGCACTGGTGGGCAGCACTGATAGATGGACTGGGGTGCAGCACTGATAGGGAGGGCACCACTGGCAGGCTCCCTGAGCCCTGATTGCCATCCCCAGTGGTCATGGGTGGGCATCCCTGGGGTCATGGGTGGGCATCCCTGGTGGTTCAAGTGACACCCCCCCAAAGGGTCTCCACTGGTAATCAATGATGCTCTGATTACCAGCACAGACCCCCCCCCCCCCCCTGTCAGGAGAGAGCCGCAGATCGGCTCTCCTCTACTCGAACTGAGGAAAGCCAATTAAACTGCTCTTCCTGTACTATGTGACCAGCTGTGATTGGACACAGCTGGTCGCAGACATAGGCTCTTTACTCAGATCGGAGATGCGGTGTGTCAGAGTGACGTCATATGATGTCCGGTCAGGATAATGTAACCACCTTCCCGCCGTCAATTGCCTATAGGGCGGGCAGGAAGTGGTTAATGGACAATTGCACAGTCGTGCGGCGCTGTACCCAAATACAATTGATGTCCTTTTTTTTTGCCACAAATAGAGCGGTGGTATTTTATTTGGTGGTATTTGATCACCTGTGCGATTTTTATTTTTTGCGCTATAAACAGGAGGGACGATTTTGAAAAGAAAAAAAAAAACAATATTTTTCACATTCTGCTATATGATATTTTCAAAAAAAAAAAAATCAAATATCAAAATGTTTTAACATTTTAGGCCAATTTGTTTTCTGCTACATATGTTTGGTAAAAAGAATAAAAATCGCAATGTGTATTTTGATTGGTTTGCGCAAAAGTTATCGCGTCTACAAAGTGGGGGAAAAATGTATGTCATTTTTCAAACTCAGGAATGGTCCACTGTTGTCACCATCAGGAAATCTGCACCTAGAATCCCTATGCAGCTATCACTGGGGTCCGTGTCATCATAAGGTGGCTGCAAAGAGGCTGCAGAAAATCAGAATGCAGACAAATGAAAACGATATTTTATTATAAAATGTTGCAATTTTTTAGGAAACAAAGCAAACTTCCTTTGGTTTTACATCTACTTTCATATAAGAACGCTTTATATTTTCCTCTTTTTTTTTTAAAACCTATCCCAACCATATCCTTCAAAGCCTTTAGAGACCTTCATGTCCTCTGTGCACCCCTCCTCCTCCTCACATAGGAGGTGACATTGTATTGGGTTTCTGACTGGTTAGATGCAAAATCCATAGTATAAGTGGGATTAAGTCCCGGTTCACATTTGCGAATATGCAGCGTGTTCCCGCATCGCATCCGCACCCCTGGCAGTTCATACTGCCATAGGCGATACACTGGAAGTGTCAATTAAAAGTTAACGACACCCCCCCAGATCAGATCGCATATCGCAGTGTGATCTGCAAGTTCGCACAGAATCGGATCGCACTAGTGTGAACCACCATGCAATCCGATTCTGCTGCGGACCAAAAAGAAAAAGGGTCCTGTGCGTGTTTTAGTGCGATTGCGGTGCGAATTCAGCCATACAAACTGTATGGCTGAATCTGCACCGCGCAGAGATCGCATGTAATTTTAGGAGCAGTGCGCTCCGAATCACATGCGATCTCTGTGATCGCACAAATGTGAACCGGCACTAAACTATGTTATCGATACAAGTTATTTGGATGCCCGTTCATATTGTATATATTATATATAATTATGTTGATGTGGTTTCGTAGACTCACCGCCTCCTTATTCTTCTGAAGAAGCAGATTTATTATCCTGGAAACTCGTCATGAATCGCTCTCATCATTCTTTAAGTAGCGGCTTGAGAATCGAAAGATAATGAAATATTTGGTTCCAATGAGCCGATAGATGAGCTGAATGGGAGGTTTGGAGGTTATAGAAGGTTATCGTCTTCAAGATACATTTGTATACATTCACCGGCCACTTTATTAGGTACACCTCTTCAATTGCTCGGTAACACAAATTGCTAATCAGCCAATCACATGGCAGCAACTCAATCCATTTAAGCATCTAGATGTGGTGAAGACGACTTGCTGAAGTTCAAACCGAGTGTCAGAATGGGGAAGAAAGGGGATTGAAGTGACTTTGAACATGACATGGTTGTTGGTGGCAGACGGGCTGGTCTGAGTATTTCCGGGATTTTCACACACGACCATCTCTCGCGATTACAGTAAACTTGTGCAATTTGTTTTATTACGAATTTGTTTTGGAACGAAATTTGGCATATTCCTTCAGTCGGGAGCATCCGAATGAATGAAAGACTCTTTTGATGAATGCGTACGAAAATGAAAGTCCGAAAGAAAGAAAATCCGGAAAAACGAAAACCCGAAAGAACGAAAGAATGAAAACCCGAAAGAATGAAAACCTGAAAGAACGAAAACCCGAAAGAACGAAAGAATTAAAACCTGAAAGAATGAAAACCCAAAAGAACGTAAGAATGAAAATCCCAAAAGAATGAAAACCCGAAAGAACGAAAGAATTAAAATCCGAAAGAATGAAAACCCAAAAGAATGAAAGAATGAAAATCCCGAAAGAACAAAAAACCAAAAGAATGAAAACCCGAAAAAATGAAAACCCGAAAGAATGAAAACCCAAAAGAACGTAAGAATGAAAATCCCAAAAGAATGAAAACCCGAAAGAACGAAAGAATGAAAATCCGAAAGAATGAAAACCCAAAAGAATGAAAGAATGAAAATCCCGAAAGAACAAAAAACCAAAAGAATGAAAACCCAAAAGAATGAAAGAATGAAAATCCCGAAAAAGAACAAAAAACAAAAGAATGAAAACCCGAAAGAATGAAAACCCAAAAGAACGAAAACCCGAAAGAACGAAAACCCGAAAGAACGAAAAAATTAAAACCCGAAAGAACGAAAGAACGAAAACCCGAAAGAATGAAAACCCGAAAGAATTATAGTCGTTCCCCCCCCCCCCCCCCCCATCCCTTGCACCTTTAACATCCTCCACTCTTCTGGGAAGACTTTCCACAAGATTTAGGAGAGTGTCTGTGGGAATTTGTATAATTTGTGAGGTCAGGTACTGGTGCTGGATGAGAAGACCTGGCTCAAATATTGGGCATCCAAAATAAAGATCTGGCCTCCAGCTGACATTCAAGCTCATCCCACAGGTGTTCAGTAGGGTTGAAGTCAGGGCTTTAAAGGCCACTCAAGTTTCTCCACACCAAACTCATCAAACCATGACTTTACGGAGGTGTTAGTTCAGAAGACCTGGCTTGTTTCAATTCCTCCCAAAGGTGTTCAGTAGGGTTGAGGTCAGGATTCTGAAGCCCACTTGGAAGTCCCCCCATCAACTGACCAAACCATGTTTTTATGGAGACGTTGAATGTGAAGACCTGGCTTGTTCCAGTTCATCCCAAAGGTATTCAGTAGGGTAGAGGTCAGGGCTCTGTGCAGGACACTCCAGTTTCTCCACACCAAACTCGTTAAACCACGACTTTATGGAGATTTTGGATGAGAAGACCTGGCTCATTCTAGTTCATCCCAAAGATATTCAGACGGTTTAAGGGCAGGGCTCTGTGCAGGACGCTTAGGTTCGCCCACACCAAACTGGGGGGAACAATGTCTTTATGAAGCTGGCTGTGTACATAGCCATGCTGGAACAGAAAATGGCCTCCCTTGGACAAGGAGGTAGCCAGAGGAGCAAGTACCCCAGATGCAGTGTTTTCACAATGTATGCAGAGATGTCAAGCTATTTCTCTGGTTTGCGAGCGCACAATCTCTTGTCAGGTTGTCATAACATATCTACCATGAAAAAAATACCAAGACTTTTTTTTTTTTTTTTACATGCTCAGCAGTGCCTGCTCTGCCATCAAATTGTCTTGTTCTCATGTGATCTAAGTGTGAATGCATCTGTCATGTATGCTGCACTCTCTACTGGCCAAGCCTCCCTCAATTGTACCCAGTGCCACGTGTCTGCCCGGAGAGGAGCTGTGTCTCACAAGAACCCCTGGCTCAGCCCCTTCCATTTCAAGCTGATGGAATAACCTCTCAATTGCCTATGGGACCTTTAGAAGGTGCAGGTAAGTCAAGGTCTCTTCATTTGTCACTGCATATTCCCAGTCCAGGTCCAATTAATCTGGGCTAGGACAATAGTTGGGGAAGGCCCCAGACAGTGTTTTTTTTATGGGGGGGGGCCTTTTGTTTGCCATTGGCCAGTGCGGCGCTAACCACAGAACCTAATGTCTCCTTAAATTTACAGTCTTCAGTCCAAGGTCCCTCATTGGCGCCAGCATCGTCTAAGCGGCTTTTTCCAGGTGCCAGACTGCAGCCATCTTCCTTGGCCGATGTGGGGTGCATACACAGCACATTCTAAGGAAGACTGCTAGCAGGTGGGTAGGTTTAATTTATTGGACAAGAGAGATTGCATGTCTCTTCTGAAGAGCCTGCCTTTCTTGTTTTGGGTGGAGTAGGGAAGGGTCAGCTTCTTAATTTCTGTGTCCCCGCAGGGGAGATTCAGCTCTGTATTTTGCTTGTGATCCATCAGTAACTGTGTAGTGCTACCCTCGTAAGGGCCGCTGCGCTGGATTTTTGAGTCTTCCCTCTCATGCGCAGCTAGGCAAAAGGAATTTTCCATCACTCGCGCAGTAGTCAAGAACCAGTCCAGGGTGTTTTATTTTGTTTTTGGTTTATTAGGGGATGATCTTCGATTGGAAGGGGAAGATATAGGGTGCCCAGAACCAGGGGCTGACTGGCAACTTTCAGCCCCAGGGGGCAGGTACAAACCAGAGGCCCATGGTGCAGGGACTCAGCCCTCTTCCCACTCTCCCTCTTCCAGGCCTCCTCCTGACCCCCATTCCAGGCGGAAGCTCCACTCCTGGTACTATCTACTCACCGGCCGAACTCAGGGCTGGCCGGAGGAGGAGAGTCTCCAGTGGGGCATGGAACCGGCCTCTGCTCAGACACGGTTTACACCATGCAGGGGGGGGGGGGGGGGTGGGGCTGCGCTCTGTGTCTTTATCCCGCACTCAGTAGGTCAGCAGCGGGGAATTTTTACTTCTCTTCACCAGGAATCCTTTAGGTATGTCTGTGGCAGAAGCAGTGCAGCCTTTTTATGGGTCATCATTGCCCCCACTGCCCCGTGGCCCAGTCCTACCCTGCCCAGAACTGTAACTTCAATGCAACTGAGGACTTGCTAACCTTCTGGCTGCTAAAAGTCACTATGCTCCTCCAGTAGGATAAACGGATCAGCTTAACTAGTAGCGAAAATGTTCCAAACACTGAAAGCAGGTGTCTCTGTGTAGAAAATGCTGATGCACCTGGCTGTTCCTTAAATCTCCTAGCATGAAGTGTAAGGTAGCTTTCCTGGCTTTAGGTGGCTCTAAACTGTCCCTTAGTAGTAAGTGTAGCACCCTCCTAGGTAGGTGCTAGTAAGAGAGTATAGTTCTTGGCTCTGTCTTCCTATCAGAGGAGCAGCAGGCAAATCTATATTGCTCTCTGCCTAGTAGGGAGCAGGATCTGTTAGTGAGGTCTGCTCAGTGTGCTCAGTATGCAATGCATTCAGTCTGAAGAGTGTTTTACGCTTGTCCAATAGGGAGGCATGTTGGCAGTGGGAGGGAACCTGGATGCATAGGCTTTGGTACAGTCCTGGTGATTGGCAGAGGGCAGGTCGCCTCGGTGCATTCTGAGATACTGTATAAAAGCCAGGAGTACATGTGCTGCGTTGTCTTTGGCTGGTGAGCAGAGTCCAGAAGGGAAGGTGGAGGCTGCCTCCTCCTCTGTAGCAGTGGCACGTGGCCTCAGGAGGTAATCCTGAGGGTCAGAGGAACAGGGCTGAACCCAGAGGTCCAGGAGAGCTGACTGAGGGGGAGACACTGGAGACCCTAGAAAAACAGTATCGTGAGTACAGGGGATTGTGTCGAGGGGCCTGACCTGAGGGGGGCCACCCCAAGAGTAGGATAGTCAGTGGACGGGTGTTGGCAGTCAAGAAAGAGAATACTGAGGAGAGTGTCCTAAAGATAACCTTAGTTCATCAAGTCATCTTAGGAAAGAGACTTGAAGCTAAATTCACCTCAGTGGCAAGGTGGATCAACCGCATGGCTGTACTGAGAGATAGAAGTCCTCCAATATTGTGCATAGTTAATTGGGAGTATCCCACTATTCCCTTCTCCCAACCTTAATTTATAATAAAACTCAAAAACAGCTACATACCCCTGGACTGATTATTGGATGAGCCAAAGAGGAAAAGTGAGAGGCTGTGCATGTCAAGGTTGCTAATGGTAACTCAGGGGGACCCGTGAGTGTGGCATCTGGCAGTCCTCAAGGGGACAGTGCTACATATTGCACCTTGCTGCTTCTCCCCTATCAAGTTCTGAGGTGTAGTGGTTGAAAGTACTCACTCAGTCCCTTTGATGAATCAACTTCTGCACAGACCTCCTGGTGAACAGGTCCTGACCTTAGCTCCCAAAATGGCTTCAGCTAAGCCCAGCTGAGACGGAAAGGGTGTAAGGCTTCAGCTGCTTCTTATATCTCTCTCTTCCTCTGGCTCCATTCTTCTGCCCAGAGGCAGTGCTCCCCCCCCCTTCCCCAGCACGAAGATGTCCTCTCCAGGCAACTGGACCCTGCACACTGCTTCCACATTGCAAGGCTCCAGAAAATTTATGGTCTATCTCTCCACCTTCTGGGCCATCCCTGCCCAGAGATTGGAGGAGACTCAATAAATATTCAGGCCTTATCTCTGCTCCTCCACCCTGTCACAGGGCTTACCTTGTTGGAGTCTGTAACGCAGAGATGTACGCTCACCCTTGCAGATATCCACAGTCCAAGGTGACCAGGTAAGAAAGCCACCTGGGCTGTGAATCTGTGCACGGGGGCTTGGCAGGGAAGGTGCTCCAATAAGCAGGACCAGCAGGAATATAATGGAAGGGAAGTCCAGGAATAACTGTAGTCACTGGATGACACAAGTCCGGATAAGGCTCAGGAGATGGGAGGAAGATAAGGTGGCAGGAACAACAAGGAGCAAAGGTAAGGATGGAAGCCAGAGTCAGTCTGGAACACACGCTCAGGAAACAGGAACACAGGAACAAAGTCTGTTAAACAGGGAACAATCTGGAACAAAGATCAGCAATGAACTGACACTGCTCTAAGCGAGAGGCAGTGTTTTATAGCTTGCTTAATTGAGCAATTAGCTTCATATGGACAATGAGAGACAGGAGCATACTCAGGTGTCCAGCCCCCTATTGCTGCAGGCAATACCAGATTAACAGGACTGGATCCATATGAACTGAAGTGTTACTCAGAGGTAGGATAACAGGACAGAATGTCAAAGTACACAGGTTCAAATCACATGTCAGGTACTTAACGGTGACCACGCCTGGCTGTCTGTAAGCCATAGCGAGAACCGTGACACACCCTCTATGTTCTAGAACTCTCCAGCAGTTCCAGAAGCCAGGGGGAGGTAACAGAGACCCAACCTTTGGAGCTCTGCCAACCAACTCTAACAAACTAACTCCAGCTCCTCTGCCTACAGAGAAGCCAACTCGATTTTCATACACTGTACACAGAGGGTGCTACACCGATATTGTATGATGGCTATAGGGATGGAACAAATAGGTCCGTTTGGAGTCCAAAAATAAAATATGGAAAGGTTTTAAGCTGATTTAGCCAATGTTTTTAGCGGACTTGATTATAGAGTTACGTTGTGCTGCATTTGTAGTTACAAAGCGTACTCAGTGAATTGATTTTAATATTAAATTATTACCTTGATAACCCGGCTCTGTCAAAGTGTACATTACATCCACAGCTCCCCTTCCCCCGTGGATACGATTTAACTGCCCTCGCTGCGTTCGGGGTTCATGTTCGGCTTCCGTTTGGCCGCCCTTCTCGATGTTCCGGAGACGATGGAATGTACAACATTTGCACTGATTTGGAAAACTAAATTTCTATTTTATAAATGTTATTTGACCCAGAATGCACCAGGAAAACACAGTTAATTAAATTATCCCGGCTAATTATAAATAATGATGAGATGGTTGGCAGTAAAGTGTACAAAGTTCAGGCAAAGCAGAAGCAGCACAAAGGTAATTAACATGCACGCATTAATGTCTTGTCAGAGATGCGCAGATTGCTCAAGAAACAGACATCTGCTTGAGCACTCAGCAGTAACAAAGTATCATAACCGGGATCACCGAATGTGAGCGCCAGAGGAGGAACCGCTACATGTATGAGTGGATTAAAATACTCTGCTCAGCTGGAGGACTCTGTTCCTTCCTCTATAACTCTCCTCTTCTGAAATACTCTGCACTGCTGGAGGACTCTGCTCCTTCCTCTATAACTCTCCTCTTCTGAAATACTCTGCACTGCTGGAGGACTCTGCTCCTTCCTCTATAACTCCTCTCCTGAAATTCTCTGTTCTGCTGGAGGACTCTGCTCCTTCCTCTATCTAACGCTCCTCTCCTGAAATACTCTGCACTGCTGGAGGACTCTGCTCCTTCCTCTATAACTCTCCTCTCCTGAAATACTTTGCACTGCTGGATGACTCTGCTCCTTCCTCTATAACTCTCCTCTCTTGAAATACTTTGCACTGCTGGAGGACTCTGCTCCTTCATCTATACCTCTTCTAAAAATACGCTGCACTGTTGGAGGACTCTGCTCCTTCCTCTATAACTCTCCTCTACTGAAATACATAGTTGCCAACATTTGAAAAAAAATTCCAGGGACACTTTGCAGCGCAGCTATCAATTACTTACCACACCCACTTCCCTGAAGCTCCGCCCACTCTGCATAATTAATATCCGCCTACTTATCAGATTATAGGGTCTACTTCATAAAGAGAGAATTACAGGTAATTGAAAAGGGAAATGTGGCATCCTTTCCTTCCTAACACATTACCCAGTCCATACCAGTATAGATCCTAACACATTACCCAGTCCATACCAGTATAGATCCTAACACATTACCCAGTCCATACCAGTATAGATCCTAACACATTACCCAGTCCATACCAGTATAGATCCTAACACATTACCCTGTCCATACCATCCTACACATTACCTAGTCTATACCAGTATAGATCCTAACACATTTCCCAGTCCATACCAGTATAGATCCTAACACATTACCCAGTCCATACCAGTATAGATCCTAACACATTACCCAGTTCACACCAGTATAGATCCTAACACATTACCCAGTCCATACCAGTATAGATCCTAACACATTACCCAGTTCACACCAGTATAGATCCTAACACATTACAGAGTCCATACCAGTATACATCCTAATACATTACTCAGTCCATACCATTATAGATCCTAACACATTACCCAGTTCACACCAGTATAGATCCTAACACATTACCCAGTCCATACCATCCTAACACATTACAGAGTCCATACCAGTATACATCCTAACACATTACTCAGTCCATACCAGTATAGATCCTAACACATTACCCAGTCCATATTATACTAACACATACCAAGTCCATACCAGTATAGATATCCAGCATGAGATTTTTCCCATTGAGGATTGAGGTCTGTTTTCATCTTTTACAGCAATATATATATATATGTATATATGCACACACATACACATACACGGATATGTACACACATTTATCTAGAGCTAGAAAACAATATATATGTATCAATTAACAGGTGTACAAATTATATCTACAAAAAAACATTATTAATAGTAGTAATTAATGGAGTGTGAGGCCTCCAGGTGCTCTGCCTCCCCCTGCTGGCGGATTTTGGAAAGTGCACCATGCTGACACCCTGCCTACGGTGACACGTTAAATTTGCGACAGACGGGAAGAGTGAGCGGGCACAGAGAGAGAGACAACCTGCTGCCAGAACTAAAACACCTAGCTGGGATGAGAGCGACACTGTGTGGCACAAAATAAAAAAAAAAAAGGGACAATGTAAATCACCCGGGACAGGCTCCTATTTGCCGGATTTGTCCCGGGAAAAACGGGACAGTTGGCAGGTATGCGAAATACTCTGTACTGCTGGAGGACCCTGCTCTCCTGAAATACTCTGCTCTTCTCTCTTTGCCCCATAAGCATAGGGATAAAGTGCATACGTACAGATTACTGATCATTTTCTTTAGGTAACAAGGGGGCAGGGAGGGCATTTCTACATCTTGCTGCTGATGTGTGTCCTGCAGCTCCATTATCCTTTCCACATGTGCTACAGTCATAACAGTTGGCATGTATTTTTTACAGAGCATACTGTGTATGTATGTATATATATATATATATATATATATATATATATAGCACTGGCCACAAACTCCTGTATATGGGTGTTCAGCAGCCTCATAGTGTAGCATGCTAGGAAAATAAAGTTTTTGGCTCCTTCTGTCATTAGGGGAGCAGTGATTGTTTGGTCTGGTCTGTTCAGGGTTTCACAGGCTAGGAGATTGCTTGCTTCCCCCAGTCTTAGGAGGAAACTTCGAGAGAATAGGAATGGAGATGCAAAAAAACCAGCCTTATTAATTATCATGGTGTAGCACCTTATAGTGTTTGCTACTAGTGGTGAGAGTAGAAGAACCATACATAGCTGGCTCTGGGCTAGACCTGAGTCATTAATTCTGGATCAGGGTTACTAGAGGGCAGGGCAGGATGACTCATCCTGGCAGCTCTCTGGTGCCTCCCCCTGTTTCTAAGACATTGGAGAATGTTCTGGAACTAGTGAGTGGAGGTTAAGAGGGGCTGCCATAAATATTTATGGACCTTCAGCCAATCCCCAGGAGTTGGCCTGGTAGGGGACTGAGAAAACCCATAAACAGATATGGGCCATGCCAACAGGGGTGTCGGGTGGAAGGTGCTGAGGGAGGCTGTTGGTGGCACTTGAGGGCCCCCTTACGGGAGGTGGTTTACCTCGGGCTGAAGTTCAGGAGGCTGGCCTGTAAGGATCCCACCACAGGAGGCAGTTGGAGGAATTCAAGCTGGAGAGGCAGCAGAGAGAGCAAGAAGACAGCGAGTAGATCAGCACGGTGCAAGGGAAGACAAGGGGAGAGAATGCCATCTGTAGCAGGTCTCTCTTGAGGATAGCGGTGTGTCAAGTCTTCATCCAACCTTGCCCTGGGGAGTCTCCATGTGTGTTTGCCAGTCGAGCAGGACTGGGGCAGAGAGTCAGTCAGGAGGACTGGGAAGAAGAGCAGCCAGGGGCGGCTGGTGGCAGCCAAGTGGGCTAGCATTCTGCAAGCAAGTGGAGCTGGGATCAATGGCCACAGGAAAGCAGATGTGTTATGCTGTTTCACAAAAGGGACTGAGAGAGTCCCTGTCTGTAATAGGCCTTTGCTGAACTAGTGATATACGGTTAGTTCCGCTGAGATTGAGCAGCAGGTGCTGTACAAAGGAGTCAAGTTTGTGCAATAGGAAGAAAGAAGAGGATCTTTGTAAATAGGAAAGAAGTTGTCTCTTGTTCTGTGGACATTTCCAAGTTGGGCATCCCATAATTCCCTACCCCATCCAAGTTGTCATACCCTAATAAAACAACAAAAAACAAGCCAAGGACTCTTTTCTGCATTGAGTAAATGAAGGAAATGCTGCGTGACTAGCTGTGCAGCATTGGGGAACCCTAACTTCAGCAACTCCTGTGGGGGTAGTGCTACAATGGTCTAGCCAATCCTGGGAAGATATGCCCAGAAGGTGGCTGGGGAAGTAATAAATAGGCTGGAGCCCTGGAGAGATTGTTCTTTCCTCAGCAAGAAAGGTTCCAATCCTTAGGGGGCTGTTGCCCCTGACGCAGCCTCTGAACTACGGTATGTTGCTATTCTTGCAGATTCTTACACAATTCGCGGCTGACACCTCTTCTTCAGAGCTAAATATTTTTGGGATATTTTTGTTTGGCTTTAAGCTCAATGTGTTTTGTGAATAGATTACTTTTTATTGCCTAAATACTTCCCATCCACGCTATAGCGAGAAGGTCGGCTACAGCGTGGACCTTAATTACCGAGAGGGAATCCATGTACGTCCTCCCATGCATGAGCTGCCTGTGTGCTCCCTGGGGAGCGTGCGTGGCTCGCTCTGTGATCAGTGAGTCTATGAGACTTGGCTGATCACAGATCAGAGTAAGGGGTCGATCATGCTGTCAGCGTGAGGAGAAAAAAAAAAATAGATCACCAGCTGCTGTTAGAGGGACATCGGTCCCGAAGAGGAGAGGATATTCTGTGCACCAGTGCCACCTACCAGTGCCCACCAGTGCCACCTACCAGTGCAGGTCAGTGCCACCAGCCAGTGCCCACCAGTGCCCAATGCTGTCTCTTGGCCTAGGCCAACAAGGCCCAGGCCTAGGGCGGCACTTTGCAGGGGGGCAGCAAAAAAACTGCACCCGCACAAAATAACAGCCTCTTCCTGGCTCCCTCATGAAAAGGGTCCCCTCTGGCTTGCGCTACACTTTTAGTATAGTTCCAGTCTTATGGGGCAAACTGGGCCGGAGAGAAGGGTCCAGAAGACAAATCAGTCTGGCCCCTCCATAAAGCGGTCACAATGCTACCTCCTGGTATGATAATACCAGCCGGTGAGGACATTCAGACAGACCACAGGCCCAGTGGTGTATTTAGGTTTTGTGCTGCCAATGGTGGTTTCTGATAAACTGCACTGATGGGCACGAGGCGGCACTGATAAGCTTCACTGATAGGGCTGCACTAATATGCTGCACTGATGGCCACTGATGAGGTGGCAATGATAAACTGCACTGATGGGCACTGATATGATGCACTGATAGGCTGCACTAATGGGCACTGATAGGCTGCTCTGGTGGCCACTGATGGTGCTGTACTGATGGCCACTGATGAGGCTGCACTGATGGGCACTAATGAGACTGAACTTATGGGAACTGATGAGGCTACACCGATGGGCACTGATAGACTGTGGTTGTGGTCTGTGGTTTACAGATGACCGGGCGGGTCATAAGCAGGAAGGGGTGTGGCCTTTATAATTAGGGGGTTCCCAAGTTTAGTCAGGCCTAGGGTAGCACAAAACCTAAATACACCACTGCCAGTGCCACCTATCAGTGCCCACCAGTGCCACCCATTAATGCCCACCAGGGCCACCTATCAATGCCCCGTCATCAGTGCTGAATCAGTGTCACCTATCAGTACCACCTATTAGTGGCCATCAGTGCCCATGAGTGCCACCCATCAGTGCCACCTATCAGTGCTGCCTTATCAGTTCTACCTTATTAGTGCCCATCAGAATCGCCTCATCAGCGCACATCAATGAAGGAGAAAAATTATAAAACTATAACTATATTAAAACTATAAAAATTGTTTTTTTTTTTTAATTTTCGGTCTGTTTTTTTGTTTGTTCAGCAAAAAATAAAAACCCCAGTAGTGATTAAATACCACCAAAAGAAAGCTCTATTTGTTTGAAAAAAAAATGATAAAAATTTTATTTGGCTACAGTGTTGCATGACCGCGCAATTGTCATTCGAAATGCGAAAGCGCTGAAAACTGAGAATTGTCCTGGGCAGGAAGGGGGTTTAAGTGCCCAGTAGGCAAGAGCTTAATGCACAGGGCCGGTGCACCCTCTTTTGTTCTTTTTATGCACAGTGCGTATGGATCCACCAGCCAGAGATGGGCAGCAAGGCTAAGTGGTTGCTAGAAGTCCATGACCTGGGTTGTGTGGTGGAGATGCCTGGAAATTAGAGGAAGTTCCTCCATTAGCACTGGTGTCATACCCTAGTGCGGATGTAATATTAAAATCTAAGTAGGTAAATAAATAAATATTAGCCTTGAAAATTGCCAAAATTAATTCTCAAGATTCCCAGTCCCCCTTTGGACTTCAATAAGGTTCTATTTTAAGTTTTGGTTTTCGGGACTTCTCTTAGGGTTTGATAGATAGACCCCCTGAAAACCGAACCCGGGCACATTCGCTCATCCCCAGTAACCTGCATAATATATTTCCTAACCCATTGCACAGCTCACTGGTAAATCTAACTGAAAGAACTCGCCCCGAACACAATCGCTGAAAAGCAGAAACTTATTCAAAACCAATAAAGTTAAATATTTTCCCTGTGTTTATTTTATTGCCTCTTCGTGGACTTGTGAAGCATTTTATGTACCAGGAACAAGTGATAAAGCAAGAAATATTAAGCCGGAGGGACAATATGTGCTGATTGCTTGGAGAGAATTGTACTTAGAGTTTTATTGTTTCTATCAATAAACTAAGGCTTTAAGGTGGATCTGTTGGTTTTGCTGTTTACCAGGACTTGGCAGGCTCAGGGCATCCATGTTTCCCATGTCTAGGGCAACACTAGGTGAGAAATAAACCTGGAATGAACAGTAACTACAAAATTAAATCAGTCTGAGGAAACCCCCCCCAAAAAAGTCTCTGATCTTTTCACGGTCTCTCTTGGCAACATCATCACATGCCATGAAGGAGCAGAAATTGCTTTGTGGACTTTTTTGAGATGCCAGCTCAGAGATGGTGCAATCATGGAAATCCTTCTGCCTGTTCTTGGTTCTGCTGACAAATGTCTGACACAGATCAGCCACTGCTGCAGCCTCTCACAGTGTAACTGTTAGGCCTGCCAGAGACCCCAACCACTCCTCTGGTTTCCTGACCAGTAGTCTTGTTATCCCGGTATCAGGTGGAGGAGCAGATAGGGTCCTGCAGCCGAAATATCGGGACCTCCAATGAAAGTGCAACCAGCAACTTAGGGAACTACTAAGAAAATGACTCATGGTTTGGAGTAGATCGGGAGCCAGATCCCAAGGGAGCGAAGTCCAGAAGAGTAGTCCAGAGCAAGCCAAGTTCGATAGCCAGAGCTGGTACAGTCCAAAGGGGAGATCCAAAGAGAGGTCAAGAGCGAGCCGAGATCGATAGCCAGAGCCGGTACAGTCCAAGGGGGTGATCCGAAGAGAGGTCAAGGTCAGAAACGAGAATATATCATACACAGCAGACAAACGGGAAGCAAAACCTATACTTATGCCCCGTACACACGTACCGATTGTCGGCCGTAAATATTCGGCCGACGACCGATCGGCCAATTGTAGGCTTGTTAGTATGATGCTTCCGACAGCCGACAGCGCACTTTCGGCCGAATAGAATCTGATGTGCATGCTTTAAAATTTTTGTTGGCCAACACCAGAACGGCTGATTGTTCGCCAGTCAGAACAGAATTCGGCCGACAATCAGCACATTAGCAAGACTGGGCATGCTCAGAAAAGAAAAAACACACGGAAAGTTAACCATCACATGACATCACTTCTGCAGTCGGCTGTTGTTGGCCGACAAAATTCGTGTGCAGTCTTTTGCAGTTTTCAACAGACACGACAGCCCTGGACAAAAGACGGCGACGATCGGTACGTGTGTACGGGGCATAAGACACTAGCAGGAAGTAGAAGAGGGTATATATAGGTCAGGGGATGAGGTAACCGACTACAGCTGGCCACTGGGTGGAGCAAGAGTCTCATACCAAAAGGTAGGCGATAGTGAGAATCAAGCCCAGAATAGGAATCACCCAGTGGCTCAGTCAGCAGGGAAACGATCCAGGACATACCAGACCACAATATCAATTCCCAGCCAAGGTGTGACAGTAACTTTCTGGAAACTTATACAGCCACTGGTTGAATGGATCCTTCTGTTTTTCTCAGTGATGGCTTACCTTGGCTAAACCCAATTACAGAGACACACATGTGGCTTGAAATTGACTATAGTGAAAAAATATCCCTGCAGAGAAATAAAGCGAATAGAACAACAAAAGCAGTAAAAAAAATTCAATAATGCAATAAATACAGATGTAACAAGGCAAAAAACCTGTTATGAAGAACAGCATAACTGACATGGTGGCCTGACTGAGAATAAAGGATGCACTATTAACCCACTGGCCATTGGGTCTCATTACAGTATGCCACGGTTGGGGCCCTAGAGCTCTTGCTGGTGCACTCACTCTCTCCCTCAAGAGTATTGGTAATTGGTGTTGTACCTATTGGAATAGTGACCAGTGCTGTATTTTGGCCTAGGCTGACAAGGCCCAGGCCTAGGGCAGCACTTTGCAGGGGGGGGGGCAGCAAAAAAGCCCCCTACCCGCCTCCACCTGAGACTCTATTGGCCACTGGTTGCTAGAGCCACCTGGCATCTAGCAACCAGTGACGTCATGGCCGAGACTCCCTGGCCCTGCCCATAATTCAAAGGGAAGGAGGATTTAACTTCTCTCTCTCTCTCCCTCCTCTCTCTCTGTTTCTCCTTCCCTCCCTCTCTCCTCCCTCCTGTCTCTCTCTCCTCCCCTCTCTCCCCCCTCCCCCCTCTCTCTCTCCTCCTTACCCCCTCTCTCCTTCCTCCCCCCCTCTCTCTCTCTCCTTCCTCCCCCCCCCTCTCTCTCTCCTCCCTCCCCCCCTCTCTCTCTCTCTCCTCCCTCCCCTCTCTCTCCTCCCTCCCCTCTCTCTCCTCCCTCCCCCTCTCTCTCTCCTTCCTCCCCCTCTCTCTCTCCTCCCTCCTCTCTCTCCCCCCACTCACTCTAGTCTCCCCTCTCTCTCACCCCCACCCCCTCTCACAACCCCTCTCATGAGATCTCAGGGGTTCATGCTGGAATTTGTATTTCTTCAATTTTGGAGGGAGTCACATCTGTTAAATAGGAAGGGGTGGGGAAGATTTACATAAGAGGGGGGGGGGGCGCCCAAATTTTAGTCTTGCCTAGGGCCATTCATGAGGTTCTATGAACTAAAAAAAGCAAAAAACATGTCTCTAACTGCTCTTTTCACGGTCTCTCTTGGCAACATCATCACATGCCATGAAGGACCAGAAATTGCTTTGTGGGCTTTTTTGAGATGCCAGCTCAGAGAGATGGTGCAATCATGGAAATCCTTCTGCGTGTTCATGGTTCTGCTGAGAAATGTCTGACACAGATCAGCCACTGCTGTAGCCTCTTACAGTGTAACTTTCTGCTAAATTATACAGCCACTGGTTGAATGGATCCTTCGGTTTTCCACAGTGATGGCTTACCTTGGCTGAACCCAATCACAGAGGCACACATGTGGCTTTAAATTGGCTATATTGAAAAAATATCCCTGCAGGGAAATAAAGCGAAGAGAACAAAAGCAGTAAGAAAAATTCAATAATGTAATAAACACAGATGTGACAAGGTGAAAAACCTGTTATAAAGAACAGCATAACTGACAAGGTGGAATAACTGAGAATAAAGGATGCACTAATAACCCACTGCCCAGTGGGTCTCATTACAGTCTGCCACGGTTGGGGCCCTGGAGCTCCTGCTGGTGCACTCACTCTTTCCCTCAAGAGTATTGGTAATTGGCGTTGTACCTATCGGAATAATGACCATTTATGAGGTTCTATGAACTCATTTATGCTAGAAAAGAGATTTACCTGTTCTCAAATCCCAATAGCTTGTTCATGTATTTGAACTATCAGGTGCTAAAGGGGTGTGACCACATATTAACACTACAAATTCTGGATGGACCCTCTGCACACTGCTATACCCTTTCCAGCAAACTATGCAATGAAAAACAGGGATATTTAGTTCACATATATTGTAATACATGTTTAGGCTGACCAACTGGGTCAAAGTAATCCCTCTTCTGGCCAGTCCTACTTTGCTCTGCCACTGCAAATGCTGCGGTGGACACCACGCCAACATGGGGCATAAAGACCCAAGGTGGGGTAGAGCAACTAGGTTCAGATCTGGTTATCCCAGGAGTTGTCAGTGATTTCTAATCTTAAATGCTCAGTTTCCATATGTTAGGCACATTTTTGAAACCGGAGGACTTTAACCACTTGCCGACCGCTCACATGGAGCGTACTGCGGCAAAGTGGTTCGTCATCGTCCAGCGACGTAGGTCTACGTCGCTGGACTCCTCCCCCTGTAGGCGGCGCTCGCGCGCTGCCGGAGGCTCGCTCCCGCTGTATTCAGTCACAGCGGGAGTCGGGCCAGGGGAGGAGCGGAGGTGATCACCTCTGCTCTTCCCCAATCGTCGGGGAATAGAGTGTGGAAATCCACCCGCTTGTGTAAACAAAGCGGGCGGATCTCCTAAGTCAGTGGTCCTCAACTCCGGTCCTCAGGGCCCACTAACAGGCCAGATTTTAGGTATTACCTTGGGGAGATGCAGACTAGAGTACTGCAATCACTGAGCAGCAAATGATATCACCTGGGATGTATTTCAGTTATCTTGCAAACCTGGCCTGTTAGTGGGCCCTGTAGGCCAGGTTTGAGGACCACTGTCCTAAGTGACAAATAGTGACAGATTGCAGGATTCAGCATAGCTGAGCCTGCGATCTGTCCCTGTGTCACTCAGTCACCTCCCCCCCACACACGTCAGTAAGCACCAGGCATACATTAACCCCTCCCTCTCCAATAAAGTTAACCTCTTCCCTGCCTGTGTCATTTTTACAGTAGCAGTGCATATTTATAGCACTGATTACTGTAGTAATATCACTGGTAACCCCAAAAGTGTCAAAAATGTCAGTCAAGGGTCCGATCTGTCCGCCGCAATGTCGCAGTCCCGCAAAAAAAAAAAATCGCAGATCGCCACCATTACTAGTTAAAAAAAAAACAATAAAAATGACATAAATTTCCCGTAGTTAGTAGCTGCTATAACTTTTGCGCAAACCAATCAAAACACGCTTATTGTGATTTTTTTTACCAAAAATATGTAGCAGAAAACAAATTGGCCTAAAATGTTAAAAAATTTTGATTTACATTTTTTTGGGGGGAATTTCATATAAAAAAATGTGAAAAATATTGTTATTTTTTCAAAATTGTCGCTCTTTTTTTGTTTATAGCGCAAAAAGTAAAAATCGCACAGGTGATCAAATACCACCAAAAGAAAGCTCTATTTGTAGGAAAAAAAGGACATAAATTTAATTTGGGTACAGCATGGCACGAGCGCGCAATTGTCCGTTAAAATAACGCAGTGCCGAATCGCAAAATATGGCCTGGTCAGGAATGGGGTAAAATCTTCCAGTATTAAAGCGGTTAAAAATACGCTCATTGAGAATTATTTTGTCAAAGACATGTAGCTAAATACATTTTGGCCTAAATATATGACAAAAATTGAATATATTGGATATTTTTTAACTGTCAAAGTAGAAAAATATTGTTATTTTTTCAAAATTGTCGCTTTTTTTATTAATATCGCAAAAAATGAAAATCGCACAGGTGATCAAATAGCACTAAAAGAAAGCTCTGTTTGTCGGGAAAAAAGGCCGTAAATTTTGTTTGGGTACAGTGTTGCATGACCGCGCAATTGTCAGTTAAATTTGCACAGTGCCGAATCGCAAAAAGTGGCCTGGACGTAGGTCAGCAAAATCCTCCGGTTGTAAAGTGGTTAAAAACCTTCTGTAAAAAAAAAAAAAAGACAAAAAAAGACAAAAAAACAAAACAAAAAAACATTCCTTGCATAAAGCTGAAAGAGTCCACCCATTTATTTTAAAAATCAGGTACTTACCAGTCCATGGATTCCAGGGACTCCTTCCCACAGCTGATTCTACTCACTGCTGCGGGTCCCCACCACCCTGGATTTAGGAGTCAGCCATACCTTCCTGAGAAATCACAGGCGGTTCCCAACGGTGCAAGCACCAGATTGTGTGGTGCAGGCCGACTGGTCCTGCAGCTGTAGACATGGCAGGGGGGTAAATGACCAAGTGACATCATCCTTGCCTAGATGAAGAATGAAGAAATGAGAACAGGCACTGACAAAGCGGCCAACGGTACTTGTCCCTTTCCCAAAAAAACAACAACCTGCAATTCACTAGAACCTTCAGGGCTCCATTGCAAGAAACCATGAAGGGCCCCCTGGACCCCTGGCTGGGGCCCTTCCCTTCAAGCCTGGGGCTCTTCCCACTGATCCTGGAGCCCTTTACTCTTGTTGCGGGGCCCTTTATTACAATCCCGAAACGGGACCTTCTCACAAGTTCTGCAGTGGGCCCCCTTCCTTCCATCTTGGGGCCTCCCCAAGGTGGTGGAATGCCAGGGCCCGGCTGCAAGTGTGACCTTTTCGATCCTGGAAGTTCACCCACCGGTGTCAGTAGTTTTTATTTTTTGGTATTTTAATTGTATTATTTTTTATCATTTTATTTTATTTTTTTATAATGTCACTGACTATGACTCTGTCCATTCAGAGAAGGAAGGAGCTGGTAAATGACATATTTACCGACCCCTTCCTGGTTCTCTATTGTGACACATCCCCTGCAGCAGCCGGCAGGAGAGGGGAGGGAGCACACAGGGGCCCAGAGACAGCAGAACACAAGTGAACTGGATAGGAGGAGTGACGGGGGCAGCATACAGAGGAACCAATCTCCTCCATTTTCTTCCTGCAGCTACAAGAGGAAAGAAGAGGACAGTGATTTCTCTACATGTTGCCCCCGCTGCCCCTCCTATCCAGGTGTTTGGGGGAGCCGCACAGGCCCCCTGGAGCATGGGGCCCGGTTGCAATTGCAACCCCTGTAATTACGCCCCTGGGCGGATGGAGAATCTTCACTTTTTGAGTGAATTTTCACTTTAAGAAGATAGCTTTTACTATACTTGAACTTCAGCTTTAAATAAGCCTATATTTTTTTTTTTCATAGAACTAGTGGTAATATTGAGGCCAGTAACCTCCGAGATAATTCACCGCGGTGATGAGCAATATCATTTTAGGGCCATTGCCGATAATGGGGATCTCATTGGCTCCAAACCATTACAACAGAGGACAAATGAAATACAAGGTAGCCGGGGCCATCTGTCGAGAAGGTAGATTGGAATATTCTTCACAGGCCTGTAATGTATATAATAATGTTTACTGTGTGAATTGGCTAATAGAACCTCGCAGCTGCACTTTTCATAACGGCTTGTAATGGAAGCGGCTCGGACAGGTGGGCTGTTAAAATTCTCCTTTCCTAATGTGCCGCCGAGAAATGTACCTAATGATTGACGAATGGAAATAGCAGCGTACAACATGCCGGGAAATGGATCGAGCCTCCCTTCACACCTTCTTGTTAAAATACTGTGGCATGAAAACAGTAGGGATGGAGCATAGAGATTGAGAACTTTCACGGACAAAATTTTGGCAAAAATGCGGACATTTTGGGAAGCCAAAATCAAGGTGATTTTAGATGGTTGGAAAAAGGTCCATGAGCTACCTGGGATGAGTGATTTTTAGCAAAACTGGTTTCACTTCAAAAGTGTAGATTTTGCTGTTGCCAACATTTTTGGTAAAGCAGAAGCTCTCAATACAGCAGATTGCACTGTTTGGGGGAAATTTGTTTGAAAAATAAAATCACCCTGCCGGTTCTTATTGTGACAAACCCAATCGCCTGTCACTTAGGAGATCCGCGTGCTTGTGTTTACACAAGCGGGTGGATCTCCAGACTCGATTCCCCGACGATTGGGGAAGAGCAGCCGTGATCACCGCCTCTCCTCCCCTGGCCCGACTCCCGCTGTGACTGAATACAGTGGGAGCGAGCCTCCGGCGGCGCACGCGCGCCACCGAGAGAGGGGAATGTCTGGCGACGTAGGTCTACGTCGCCAGACGTTATCGAGCCACTTTGCCGCAGTAGAGCTCCAGTGAGCAGCGGTAAAGTGGTTAAAAAGAGAAATAAAAGACAAAACATTTGTGTGTTGATCTAAAAATGATAAATACCCTTTTACCTCCCTTTTATAAATGAGTACCTTCCCTTCTCAGCTGCATAAGAGTTAGGGGAGGAGAAATAGCAGTACACTGAACTCCCCAGTAAAAGGCTGTGAAGGCGGGGCGTGTCAGGACAAGTCTGATCATTGGAGGGAAGCTGGCTGATTTCCCAGCATAGCTAGAGAACTGAAGCTAGAGAACTGACCACCATGTGTTCTCCTGCTTAGTGTGGTCAGTTTGTAATAGGAAAGCAGGGGAGCTAGCCAGGGATTTCACACAAAATAAGCAATAGAAAGAGAACAGGAGACTTTTTCATACAAGTACATGGTACAGCAGGCATATATCAGAAATACAAAGTGTTGGGTTTATATATATATATATATATATATATATATGTATATATACAGTGGGTACGGAAAGTATTCAGACCCCCTTAAATTTTTGACTCTTTGTTATATTGCAGCCATTTGCTAAAATCATTTAGGTTCATTCTTCTTCCTCATGAATGTACACATAGCACCCCATACTGACAGAAAAACACAGAATTGTTGACATTGTTGCAGATTTATTAAAAAAGAAAAACTGAAATATCACATGGTCCTAAGTATTCAGACCCTTTTCTGTGACACTCATATATTTAACTCAGGTGCTTTCCATTTCTTCTGATCATCCTTGAGATGGTTCTACACCTTCATTTGAGTCCAGCTGTGTTTGATTATACTGATTGGACTTGATTAGGAAAGCCACACACCTGTCTATATAAGACCTTCCAGATCACAATGCATGTCAGAGCAAATGAGAATCATGAGGTCAAAGGAACTGCCTGAAGAGCTCAGAGACAGAATTGTGGCAAGGCACAGATCTGGCCAAGGTTACAAAAAGATTTCTGCTGCACTTAAGGTTTCTAAGAGCACAGTGGCCTCCATAATCCTCAAATGGAAGACGTTTGGGACAACCAGAACCCTTCCTAGAGCTGGCCGTCCGGCCAAACTGAGCTATCGGGGGAGAAGAGCCTTGGTGAGAGAGGTAAAGAAGAACCCAAAGATCACTGTGGCTGAGCTCCAGAGATGCAGTCAGGAGATGGGAGAAAGTTGTAGAAAGTCAACCATCACTGCAGCCCTCCACCAGTCGGGGCTTTATGGCAGAGTGGCCCGACGGAAGCCTCTCCTCAGTGTAAGACACATGAAAGCCCGCATAGAGTTTGCTAAAAAAAACACCTGAAGGACTCCAAGATGGTGAGAAATAAGATTCTCTGGTCTGATGAGACCAAAATAGAACTTTTTGGCCTAAATTCTAAGCGGTATGTGTGGAGAAAACCAGGCACTGCTCATCACCTGTCCAATACAGTCCCAACAGTGAAGCATGGTGGTGGCAGCATCATGCTGTGGGGGTGTTTTTCAGCTGCAGGGACAGGACGACTGGTTGCAATCGAGGGAAAGATGAATGCGGCCAAGTACAGGGATATCCTGGACAAAAACCTTCTCCAGAGTGCTCTGGACCTCAGACTGGGCCGAAGGTTTACCTTCCAACAAGACAATGACCCTAAGCACACAGCTAAAATAACGAAGGAGTGGCTTCACAACAACTCCGTGACTGTTCTTGAATGGCCCAGCCAGAGCCCTGACTTAAACCCAATTGAGCATCTCTGGAGAGACCTAAAAATGGCTGTCCACCAACGTTTACCATCCAACCTGAGAGAACTGGAGAGGATCTGCAAGGAGGAATGGCAGAGGATCCCCAAATCCAGGTGTGAAAGACTTGTTGCATCTTTCCCAAAAAGACTCCTGGCTGTATTAGATCAAAAGGGGGCTTCTACTAAATACTGAGCAAAGGGTCTGAATACTTAGGACCATGTGATATTTCAGTTTTTCTTTTTTAATAAATCTGCAACAATGTCAACAATTCTGTGTTTTTCTGTCAGTATGGGGTGCTATGTGTACATTCATGAGGAAGAAGAATCAACTTAAATGATTTTAGCAAATGGCTGCAATATAACAAAGAGTGAAAAATTTAAGGGGGTCTGAATACTTTCCGTACCCACTGTATATATACATATATATTTCTTTTTTTTTTTCTTCAAAATTGTTGGTCTTTTTTTTGTTTATAGCGCAAAATATAAAAACTACAGGGGTGATCAAATACCACCAAAAGATAGCTCTATATTTTTTTTTGCCCAAAAAATTTAGCAGAATATATATTGGCCTAAAATGATGAAGAAATTAGATTTTTTTTTTTTTTTTTTTACATTTATGTTTTATAGCAAAAAGTAAACAATATTGTTTTTTTTTTTTTTTCAAAATTGTCGGTCTTTTTTTGTGTATAGCACAAAAATAAAAACCACAGAGGTGATGAAATACCACCAAAAGAAAGCTCTATTTGTGGGGCGAAAAAGGACATCAATTTTATTTGGGTCCAGTGTCGCACTACCGTGCAATTGTCAGTAAAAAGGCTGTGCGGGGGGGAGGGGGGGTGTCAGGACAAGTCTGATCATTGATCTGAAGAGAGCAGGATGATTTCCCAGCATAGCTAGAGAACTGAAGCTAGAGAACTGACCACCCTGTGTTCTCCTGTTTAGTGTGGTCAGTTTTTTAATAGTAAAGCAAAGGGACTAGCAGGAACACCAGGGATTTCACAGAAAGAAAGCAATACAAAGAGAACAGGAGACTTTTTTCATACAAGTACATGGTACAGCAGGCACATATCAGAAATATAAAGTGTTGGGTTTATATATATATATTTAAAATTGTAGGTCTTTTTTTGTTTATAGCTCATAAAATAAAACTGCAGAGGTGATCAAATACCACCAAAAGAAAGCTCTATGTTTTTTTGCCCAAAAAATGTAGCAGAATACATATTGGCCTAAAATGATGAAGAAATTCGATTTTTTTTTTTACATTTTATAGCAAAAAGTATAAAATATTGTTTTTTTGTTTTTTTTTTCAAAATTGCCGCTCTTTTTTTGTTTATAGCACAAAAAATAAAAACCACAGAGGTGATCAAATACTACCAAAAAATAGCTCTATTTGTAGAAAAAAGGACATCAATTTTATTTGGGTACAGCGTCACATGACCGTGCAAAAGTTAAAGTTTTTTTTTTGGTTTTTTTTTTTTCAAAATTGTTGATCTTTTTTTTGTTTATAGCGTAAAATATAAAAACCACACAGGTGATCAAATACAATCAAAAGAAATATCTATTTGTGGTAAAAAAAGGATATACATTTTTAGTTGGGACCAGTGTCGCATGACCGCGCAATTGTTAGTTAAAGCAATGCAGTGCAGTATTGCAAAAAATGGCCTGGTCAGGAAGGGGTGAAGTGGTAAAAGAGAATCCGTGGGCTCTCTGAATAATTAGATAGGAAATTAAAGTCGACATATAAGACAAGAATCCCTTTAAAGGCAGACATTTATTTTTGCAAGGTTGTTGGAAAAAAGAAAAAAAAAGTCAGAAAGTTTTTCTATAACCCGAAATTATTTGTTCAGGTCCGTGAAATGGTCAAATCTGTTCTTGGCTCCTTTCTCAGGCAGCCTTATATATTCATTTTTCTCAAAAACCTAAATTATCCCCCTTTTTATTTGAGAGCTCCCATCTCTGGGCACCTTTATGAGCTGCAAAAAGTACAAAATATGTATGTAAATTAAATAACTTTTATTCTGCTTCAACAGCTGAGGGCCGCTTGATAAATTGTGCGGCGCGCTAAGACGTTCCACCAGACAATTCGGGAGCCTTTCAGACGTCGTGAATAAGGCTTTGCCTATTCTCTGGGCTAATAAATTCCTGTGATTTAAGCTCTTTAGTGCAATTTCCTCCTGAGCTGCAGCGGTTACCCATTTTCTTCATCTTTTGTGGTGAAAATGGACCAAAAAGGCCCTCAAATCCCCCCTTTTGTATGCTCTTCCATACAAATCATTTCCCTTATTTTTTTTTTTATTTTTTTAATCCTGAAAATTATGAATATTACCTTAAAAGGTTTTAGAACTAATCTTACTGTGAACCAAAATCAACAAACAAACCTAAAAATTTAGCAAAACGCTACTGGAAGTTCAGAAGTGGTTGGAGAGCTGTAAGGGGGCCTATTTCTAAAATGATTTCTGCTCAATTGGCCAATTGAGGCTTTTCCACTGCTGAATGATTTACTGTGCAGCATCTTCTTAGTTACCGTATAAGATTTCAGGAAAATTTTGTTTGGCTCCTCTGTCAGCAGTGGAGCAATGGCTGATTATTTTGACCTACTCAGTGCTTCGCAGACTGCTGGTCTGATTATTTCCCCCTGCAATTGGTAGTCTGGGGCCTGGAGCAGGAGCTGAAGTGGTAGTTTTGTTTGAAAGCTGTCTGTAGGCAGGGGAGGACTGGGGCAGGGGGGCAGGGGGGCAATTGCCCCCCTGGGCCATTCTGATGCCCTGTAAAATGGCTGCACCACTTCTGTCACAGACATGCCTAAAGGATTCCTGGTGAAGAAAAATAAAAAGTCCCCACTGCTGACCTACTGAGTGTGGGTTGAAGACAAGGACAGAGCGCAGGCCTCTCCCTTAGCATGGATGGTGTAAACTGTGTCTGAGCAGAGGCCGGTTCCATGCCCCACTGGAGACTCTCCTCCCTGGCCAGCCCCAGCCAAGCTGTCCAGCTCCCCTTACCACCCCCTGCTGGTCAGGTCAGGAACCCGGATTCAGCCGGTGAGTAGAGAGTACCTGGAGCAGGGCTTCAGCCTGGTATGGGGGTCAGGAGGAGGACGGGAAGAGGGATAGTGGGAGTGGGGCCGAGTCGCTGCACCACTGGCCTCTGGTTTGTTCTTGCCAGTCTGCCCCTGTCTGTAGGGGACATATTTTTAAAACCGTGCATGCTCAATTGGCTGGTTGATGCTTTTCCACTGCCAAAAGATTTGTTGTGTAGCCACCTTCTAGTAAGGGTACAAGATGTCAGGCAAATTTAGTTCCTCTCCTCTGTAGCCAGTGGAGCAATGGTTGATTATTTTGACCTGCTCAATGCTTCACATGCTGTTGATCTGATTCTTTCCCCCTGCAATTGATAGTTTGGAGCCTGGAACAGGAGTTGGAGTGGTAGTTTTGTTTGAAAGCTGTCTGTAGGGGGCGTATTTTTAAAACCATGTATGCTCAATTGGCTGGTTGATGCTTTTCCACTGCCAAAAGATTTTTTGTGTAGCCCCCTTCTAGTTAGGGTATAGGATGTCAGACAAATTTAGTTTGGCTCCTCTTCCAGGGTTCTGGAATAACAGTTGGAGGAAAAAAACAGAAGGGCAGAATAAATATTTGTGGGGACCAAGCCGATCCCTGGGCAGGTGTGCCCAGTAGTTGGCTGGAGAGCCCACAAATATTCTGAGGTCTGGAGAAGGAGTTGGAGTTGGTCAGACCAACAGCTAAAGCTGTTAATATAATTATTTCCCCCCCCCCCCCAGTAATTCTAGAGAGTTTTGAAATCACAGTGGGAGGAAAAGGCAGAAGGACAGTCTGAATATTTATGGGGACCCAGCCAATCTCTGAGGAGGTGTGCCCAGTAGGTGACCAGAGAGCCCATAAATAGTCTGGGTCCTGGCGCAGGAGTAGAAGTTGGTCCTGGGTCCAGTTATGTAGGAGGAGCTCTCTGATTAGGGGCCTCTGCCCCTGAGACAGTCTACTGGAATGCTGTTTGAGGGTCATCAAGGCCCCAGCTGTAGTATAGCATGTGTCTTACACTGAGGAGAGGGCTGCAGTGATGGTTGACTTTCTACAACTTTCTCTCATCTCCTGACTGCATCTCTGGAGCTCAGCCACAGTGATCTTTGGGTTCTTCTTTACCTCTCTCACCAAGGCTCTTCTCCCCCGATAGCTCAGTTTGGCCGGACGGCCAGCTCTAGGAAGGGTTCTGGTCGTCCCAAACGTCTTCCATTTGAGGATTATGGAGGCCACTGTGCTCTTAGGAACCTTAAGTGCAGCAGAAATCTTTTTGTAACCTTGGCCAGATCTGTGCCTTGCCACAATTCTGTCTCTGAGCTCTTCAGGCAGTTCCTTTGACCTCATGATTCTCATTTGCTCTGACATGCATTGTGATCTGATAGGTCTTATATAGACAGGTGTGTGGCTTTCCTAATCAAGTCCAATCAGTATAATCAAACACAGCTGGACTCAAATGAAGGTGTAGAACCATCTCAAGGATGATCAGAAGAAATGGAAAGCACCTGAGTTAAATATATGAGTGTCACAGCAAAGGGTCTGAATACTTAGGACCATGTGATATTTCAGTTTTTCTTTTTTAATAAATCTGCAACAATGTCAACAATTCTGTGTTTTTCTGTCAGTATGGGGTGCTATGTGTACATTCATGAGGAAGAAGAATGAACTTAAATGATTTTAGCAAATGGCTGCAATATAACAAAGAGTGAAAAATTTAAGGGGGTCTGAATACTTTCCGTACCCACTGTATATATATATATATATATATATATATATATTTTTTTTTTTAATGTAAGCTTTATTGGGTTTTTAGTATTCCATACAATACAATGTTCGAAAAGGTGAAGGCATGGAACCAATTACATTTGTAACTTGAATATACACATACAGTATGTTATCAGAAAAGCAGCTTAATGTAAAGTATATCATACTATAACAATAACAAAGGGAGGGCCATATAAAGTGTTTGATTTACTATAGAACAAGGTGCGATTGATCCGAGCCCTCAGTTCACAGGTGGCTGGGTGTGGAGCTGGTAAGAAAGGAGAGGAAGGAGAAAAAGGAAATAACAGGGGGAAGACTGGCAGTGGCCATACAGCCGTAGGGGTGTCAGTGGATGGGAGGGAGTTCTTGCCAGCTACGGTCATGTAATAGAGTGGGGAGAGGTGAAGAAGGCATTGGAGGGAGAGATATAGCTGGTGTATTTATTTGATAGTTTGGTGGAGACGTAGATGAACGTTATGGGGGGGGGGGGAGATATATCCGGGGGGAAGGGGAGGGAGGAGCACCCTCCTCCATCCACGAAGGCCTGAGAAGGAGGGCGGGTGCCCCAATAAGCACCTTCCAAGGTGGATAAGATTTTCCCAAAATGTAGCATTACTTAACAAGACTGTATAATATGTATACACTTCTGAGAAGAGGAAAAATGAAACAATTGTGAGGTAAAAATACATATGTCAATAAAGGGGGGAACAAAAGGTCCTGTTGTGGAGTCCAGGGGAGGTGGTTGTAGCGGAAGGGAGAGAGGTGAGCAATCGATTGAGCATTTGTGACCAGTTCCGAGGGTTAATAGAGCTTAGTTGGCCCAATAAAATACATGAATCTCCCATGAGGGCTATCTTCTACTTATCAATGACAGTTGTGTCGATATCTGTGAGGCTGCCTTAGGGTTATTGGGGAGGCTGAGGCAATCTTCTATTGAAGGAAGTTGGCAGGTGGGTGATTTGGTCTTTTGTGGACAGGGTTTTTGCAATGAAATGGGGACAAAACCGAGTCTAGTTTTTCCTTGCGCAGTAGATTAGTAAGTTCTTGTTTGACATCTGATAACACGGGGGGGGGGGGGGGTGTTGAAGGCCTCAGAATGGCGCGTCTTGCCGACATAAAGCAGATCAATAGCTAAGCTTTGTTGTGCTGAGTAATTGTCCATTGGATTTTTGAATGAGCTGTTGGGGCGGTATCCAGATATCCAAAGAGTAAGGAGAGAAGGTCTTGGAAGGAGTACGTCCCATGACAAATTCAACAAAACTTTTGATTTGGTCCCAGAATTTTGAAATGGGGGGTAGGACCAAAGCCTGTGAAGCAGTGTTGGTCCAGCTTGACCGCATAGGGGGCATAGGTGATTGTCATGTGTTGATCCATCAGATTTGTGGGGGATATAGGCTCTGGGCATGATCTTAAGCTGTTCCCTCCAGAATTAGTTTGTGACAAAGGTGCATGTGGTGTTGTAGCCTGCCAAAATTTTTTCTACCGCCTCCGATGATTATAGCGCCTTACACCATGCAGACACTGATGTAGAGTTGAGTGGTTTACTTAAAAGTAAGTGGTTTGTAGATGGTTGAGATTTTGAATTGCTGGGTTTCCAAAAGGACAAGCGGAATCTTTGGAGTTTGTCTCGACACAGATTTGCTACATGATAGATAGCTTGAAGAACATAGAGGTAATGGTGAACAGGGAGATCAAAGCGTGACAATATTTGGGATGTCTGGAGAGGTGCTCCTGTGGGCATGTCAAAGCGAACCTGTGGAGTCTATGGGAAGCCCATTCAGCATAGCCAGCGTACTGTTTTGCTTGAGGAAAGGCAGGGTTCCCCTGAATTGGAAAGTGTGGGGATACCCAGGGGGGATAGATTTTGTTTTCGTCTCATTTCCCTCCAAGCCACTAGTGTATCATGGATTAGCAAGTTTTGTTGAATGTCTGGAGGGAGGGACCATAGCTTACTGTGTAGAAGTGCTGGTAAGCTGTATGGACTTGTCATTTGGGACTCCAGCTCATAGTTGGAGTATTTCGAGCTTTGAGATATCCAGTCAAGGCATATTTTTAATAAGCAAGACAAGTTGTACACCCTTATGTTGGTAAGGTTAGCTCCCCCTTTGCTCCTGGGCAGGCAGAGCTTGGTCAGAGAAATGCGTGGAAGGCATTTGTGCCAGAGAAAATTTGACAGTGCCTTATGTAGTTTTTGCACATCTAAATGGCGTAATAGAAGAGGAATGGTCTGGAGGGGATAGAGGAGTTTGGCAAAACTGATCAATATAAAGAGATGGAATCTGCTGAGGAGTGAGAGTGGGAGGTCTATCCACGTCTCCAGTTCACCTATAACCGTGGTGATTGAGGCATTCGCCCATGGGGGGGATCTAGTGTGGTGCAGAGGGAGAATTTCACTTTTGGAAAAGTTAATACGTAGGCCTGAGCAGGTTCCAAAAGAGGTGAAAATGTCCTGGATGTGGGGCATGTCTACTTTGGGGTTGGAGGTGAAGATTAAAATGTCATCTGCGAACAGAGCTAGACAGAGTTCTTGGTGTCCTATGTGTATGCCATGTAGATTGGATTGGAAGAGTAAGTAGCGGGATAGTGGTTCCAAGGCCAGACTGAATGAGAAAGGCAAAAGGGGGCAGCCCTGTCTGGTCCGCTTGTGGAGCCTGATTTTGTCTGAAAATTGACCTGCCGCCACAACATTCGCTGTAGGGGCCAACTACATAGCAGAGACCAGGTGCACAAAAGGACCAGAGAAGCCATACCGTTGAAGGACTAGAGATAACCAATAAAAACTGACATAGTCAAAGACCTTTTCCGCGTCTAGGGAAATTATGGCACAGTCACTGTCAGGGTTGGTTCTGCCATGTTCTAAGGCCAGGATGACCTTGCGGATGTTGGATGAGGCTGAACGTCTTTGGTTGAAGCCTGCCAGTGAGGGATGGATAAGTGAGGGCATTATTTTGGCTAATCTGCTGGCTATGACTTTTGATAATATGTTGGAGTCTATATTAAGAAGGGATATGGGCCTATAGGAGCTTGGTTCTACAGGGTCTTCACCTTTTTTGGCTATGAATTTTTAATATGTGCCTGATATCCAGATGGAAGGTATTTACCCCCAGCTAGGATCTCTTGGTAGATTTTGACTAAAGTTGGAACTGTTATGTCCACAGTCTTTTTGTAGAGTTCTGGGGTGTAGCCGTCTGGGCCTGGGTCTTTCCCATTGGCAAGAGTGGAGATGACTTTTAAAACTTCCTGGTCTGTGATCAGGGCATGTAATTGGGATAAAAGCGAGGGGTCTTTTTGTGGGAGAGTGACTTGGTCTAGGAAACTTTGCGCAGTAGTCATATCTATTGGGTCTTCACCATACAGTGAGGTACTGTATAGTAATGTTCTAGGATTGTACTAATAGCTTTGCGGATGAAGTGATGGTGCAGTTCAGTTTTTGAGGGCAGATATGTTTGTGGGTGAATGGGTGCCCTTGCATAGTTTAGCAAGTAGTTTGCCAGGCTTGTTACCAACTTTATGATACTTCAGTTCGAGGTGTGATTTGTGAATATGTTCCTGCACGTCAGCTCAGAGGTCAAAGTTGTGTTTAGCTTCTCGTAATAGGTTTTGGTGCGAGGGGGAGTTGATCTGCATCAACTGTGATTGGGCCATCATAAGCAATTGCTCACTTTGCGATCGTTTTTAAGAATGTTTTTCTTGTGGCCGGTTGCGAAGGCGATAATCCTACCACGCAACACCGCCTTGCCCGTCTCCCAAAATAAATTGGGTCACTGCTAGGAACTGTGTTTGTAGCTTCGTAGTCTGCCCATGACTGTTGGAGGACCCTATTGAGATTTTGGTTGTGAGCGAGATAGGAGGGAAAGCGCCATGTTTTTGTAGTGGGATAAAGTTGTGTAAGCAAGCTGATACGAGGTCGTGGTCCGAAATTGCAATTTTCGTGGATGTGGGTTTTAGATGTAAAAGACAGAAGTGCAGAGTTGAAAAGGAGGTAATCAATTCTAGACATGGTGTGGTGGAGAATAAAAGGTATATTCTCTGGCTTCTGTGTGGGCTAGTCTCCAGATGTTAATAAGTTGGAGTGCTTCTGCTTCCGCAAATGTTGTGAGAGGAGGGATCGAGGAGATAGGATGGGGGGGGAGGAGGGGTGGGCGTCTACCTAGTGACTTGTCTTCCACAAAGTTCATGACTGCGTTGAAGTCTCCTCCTACTATGAGAGGTAGGTGTAGGTAAGAGGATAGATGTGAGGATACTGTTTGGAAGAAATTTTTAGTGGGGGAGTTGGGGGCATAAATATTAACGATGACCTAGATCTCTATTCGAACTGCGTATATGTACAGTAAGGAGGCGGCCTACATCATTATGTTTGACTGAAACTACCTCACAAGTGAGGTTCTTGTGGAGGAGACGCAGAACTTCCGCTTTGCTTTTTATGGATGCTGAGTCAAACACTTGGCCCACCCAAAGTTTACGCATACTGTTGAAATTCTCCAATGGGAGGAGTGTCTCCTGGAGGAGAGCAATATCTGTTTTAAGTCGCTTCAGGTGGCGAAGAATCACCATCCTCTTGTTGGGGGAGCGTAATCCTTTAACGTCCCAAGAGGTAATCTTCATGGTATTGCTGGATGTAATAGGAGTGGGGCTGGGAATATGTGCACTGATAGCTATGTGTCAAGGGTTGGTTTTGGTGAGGGATGCTAAGAGTTTCATTAGGGCACCAGGGAGGGAGGGAGATGAGGGGGGGAGGGTGGATGGGGTGTACTAGCCAAAGGGATAAATAGAGACTGGCAAGGGCGAATGAGGATGATATGAGAAGATGAAAAGAGGAAGGGGTATATGTAGAAGAGAGAGATGTTCTTCTCTGGGTGGGAAAAAAGGAAGGGGATGTTCTTCTCTGGGTGGGAGGGGGGAAGGCTGAGGAAAAGAGAGACTCTACTATGAAGGGGAACCTCTGATATTTAAGGGGGGACTTTGATGTAATGCGAGACCTCTGATGTAAAGGGGGAGGGGGAAGGCTGATGAAAAGAGAGACTCTACTATGACGGGGAACCTCTGATATTTAAGGGGGGACTTTGATGTAATGGGAGACCTCTGATGTGAAGGGGGACTCTGATGTAATAGGGGACCTCTAATGTGAAGGGGGGGGCTGATGAAAAGAGAGACTCTTCTATGAAAGGGGACCTCTGATGTTTAAGGGGGGACTCTGATGTAATGGGAGACCTCTGATGTAATGGGGTACACTAATGCGAAGGAGGGACACTACTATGAAGGGGGACCTCCGATATGAAGTTAATTTCATCTAGGCAAGGGGGTGTCAAACTAAATTTAATCGCGGGCCACATCAGCATTATGGTTGCCCTCAATGGGCCGGTTATACCTGTAAGATTAGATGTCTAGAGCACCTCATGCCTCCTTACACCCTTACATGAGATATCAAGACTCAAGAGCCCTCCCACCATCAGAAGTCATGAGTCACCCACCCTTCCTTACATCACAATGCACCCCCTTACCTTGTGCTGCTGACAGTAAGAAGATGCGGGTGGATCTGGGAAGAAGAAAGTGTAGGGTCTGCTGGAGAACCAGAGGAGGGCCAGAGTCTGCTGAATGCTGAGACCAAGGGAGGCAAAGGCAAGGTGGTGTTGCGACTGCACAGAGAGGTGCAGGATCTGTAGGGGCAGTTCTGCCCTCCTCTCTGCTGTGGGCTGCTGAGTAAGAGGGGGGATGATCAAAGACAAGCCTTTCTGCAGGATCTTGGAAAAGAGTTCTGTCCTCTCTGCTGCCCATTACTAAGACAAGGTGATGGTAGAAACAAGGGGGGTGCTGCAGCTGCAGGAGAGGTGCGAGGGCCACATGAAATGGCATGGGGGGCCTCATTCGGCCCACGGGCCTTGTGTTTGACACCTGTGATCTAGGCAGTTGTGTTCATCGTCCCAGGATCAGGATTCCCATTGATATTTAGAGTTTTTACATTGTACACGTGGGGAGGGGGGTATTTTGGGTACTTTTATAGGGTGCCCCTGCTTAAGGTTAAGCAGCGCTGACTTACACCGAGGTCTCTCTGTAAGCTAAGAGTCCGTGGAGTGTTTTCCTGTAATGCTGCGATTTCTCACTCGCCTTGCTAAGCAGAACTCTCTCATCTGGAAGAGATCGGAAATCTTATTAAAGGCTACAAGAGAAGCTGACTAAGAAGAAGAGGGGGAGGTTGTCATATGTATTGGCCCCCACCACGATACCACGCCATTATCCCAGGAACATTTTCTTGTATGGATCCCGTGTTCTGGTAATTATACGCAGCTGAAGGCAATCTTTCTGCCGCCGTTTCACCCCCCCTTCTCCCCGCTGTCTTCTCATCTCCCACCACATCTGTATCTTGAGGGCCCACAAGATACACATTGTGGAGTACAGGTGCACCAGAAGATAAATTCCGCAAACAAAAAACTCCATCGACAGCAGAATCCGCGCCGCGGAAGTTGTTCCTTCCATGCATTACAGCGTAATTTCACTTAAATAAATTACACGTTCAAGGCCAGTCACAGCTAAACGCTTTACTATACACAGATGCTGCCTGCGCGTTTTCCCAGTTGCAGGGGTAAAAAAAAAAAAAAAAAAAACCTTTGCATTCAAATAAAATGGAAATACATAACGTTTTATTATATACATACAGTGGGGGGAAGGAAATAATGATTTGACTCCCTGCAGATTTTGTAAGTTTGCCCACATACAAAGAAATGAAGGGTCTATATTTTATATCATAGGGGTATTTTATATGATAGAGACAGAATATCAACCAAAAACCCAGAAAAAACACATGATACAAATGTTGAAGTTCAGTGAGTAAAATATAGTATTTGTATTTGATCCCCAAGTAAAACATGATATAAACTGTTAGCTGCGAACATATATCATTCAAAACAGTGACATGTGTATAAATAATCAATCAAATAATCAAATACGTGAACCATAAAATTCGAAAACACTGCCACCAAAAATATATTTGTATATAAATATGAAAAATAAAAATAGTCCAAAAAAGTTCATGAACTAAACTGAAAATCCAAAGTGATAAGTATAGATAGTCCGGTGAGATTCCAGTGACTTCAAGATAAAACAAACACCAAAAAAAAGGTCCACCACCTCTGTGTTCCACACCCCTTTGCCAAGTCACTCACCCCCACTTAATGCCCTCCACTCTCATGGAATGGGCAAAAGACACTTGGATGTTCTACCTTAGATCAAGAGTACACTGGCTGGTAGATCACTGATGCCTAGATAGCATTCCTTCCGCTCATAGCATGAAAAGAAAGAGAAGAATTTAGGGATGATCGAACGGTTCGGGCCGAACATTGACTGTTCGAGGTTCGGCCGAATTTAGAACTTTTTGCTGAAAAAGTTCGGAATTCGGCAACCATAACCGACCAAAATGCAATGGGCCATGAAATGGGCTTTAAAAGCCTGTGATTGGACCAGAACCATTAGCAAAAGCCAATTGAGGGGGCAGGAGAATGCTAGGAATGTGATTGGAGTGACTAGGGGGTCCATAGTCCAATCATTAGTGAATACGCCCCCCAGTATATAAGATCGCCCCCGCAAAATTCCTAGCATTGTTATACAGGGACATGGAAGAGAGTGGAAGCAGTTCTGTTAATTTTACTTTAAAAGTGTCATTTAGCATTTATTAGTGTGAGGAAAGGGATATCTAGTGTAGTTAGAGTGCTCTTTTACACTTTAGTTAGCTTCAAAAATTTAGTTTCTGTAGGGAAAGTGTGAAGTGTCAGGGTGACCGTAATGTAGTGTAGGGTGAACTGACAAAGACTGCTATGGCAGGGTGACCAAACCCTTCCATATCAGGGTGACCGCTATAGAGAAAAGATCGTTTCTCTGAAGTCACTTTCGCTGCAGTAATATGGCTTCGCTCCCGTCAGCTTGCTTTTTGGATGCAGATGTCTATAGGGATTTTTTTGAGCACATGTTTGGAATCAGGCATGACATCTGAACATGTGTATAGGGGGTATATATATATACACACACATGTCTGTATATATACACCTGCACATATATAGGTGTGAAAGGAGCAGAAAACACTACTTGCGCTAATGAAATAATTAACACCAATATAGTTACGCTCCTATCACACCTATATATGTCTAAGTGTAAAATACATATAAGTATGTGTGTATATATACCACTATACACAAGTTAAGATGTTTTGCCTGCCTCCAAAGAACCCAAGAAAATGCCCAAAAAAACGCTAGCGTCAAAAAAAAAAAACGCCCAGGTGTGTTGTTGCAGGCATTTTTTTGGGGTTTTTGGAGGCAGGCAAAACATCTGAACTTGTGTATAGTGGTATATACACACATACTTATATGTATTTTACACTTAGACATATATAGGTGTGATAGGAGCGGAGCCATATTAGTGTAAATGATTTCATTAGTGCAAGCATATATTTCTGCTACTATCACACCTATCACACCTATATATGTCTAGGTGTATATATACATATAAGTATGTGTGTATATATACCACTATACACAAGTTCAGATGTTTTGCCTGCCTCCAAAGAACCCAAAGAAAATGCCCAAAAAAACGCTAGCGCCAAAAATAAAAAACGCCCAGGTGTGTTGTTGCAGGCATTTTTTTGGGGTTTTTGGAGGCAGGCAAAACATCTGAACTTGTGTATAGTGGTATATATACACACATACTTATATGTATTTTACACTTACACATATATAGGTGTTATAGGAGCAGGCAGGAGAATGCTAGGAATGTGATTGGAGTGACTATCCTGTTGTATAAGTGACCTAATACAAACAATTTTTTTTTATGGTTCTGGACATGCTACAGAGCTGAAACTTCACAGGTACACCTTTTAGACCCCCCAGATACCAAATCCAAAGAATTTTTATTTTTTATTTTTTCAATAATTGGCTCTCTATCAAAAATGACAATTTTTAAGAACTTTTTGATGTGTGATTAATAGTCCCTGGGGCATGACCCAGAACCCTAGGCACTTTTTAGGGGCATTTATTGGGTTTTAGGGCTTCAAAATGGTGTTTTTTGATTACCGAAGTTCGGGTCCCATTGATTTCAATGGGGTTCTGAAATCCGGGCTGAACTTTCGGGAGGTTCGGATGTTCTGGCCGAACCGAACTTTTGAAAAGTTTGATCATCCCTAAGGAAGATACCACTAGTGCAATCACGTCTGAAAGACCTTTTAATGAAGTATCAGCTTCCAATGTTTACACTCACATGGAACAATCCTTGTAAAAACACGTAAAAGAATAACGGGGATAAAGGTGCTCACTCAGATCCTGCTGCCGCGGCGTAGTGTACCGCTGGAACCGAGGAGACACCTCTGCTCACCCAACCAATCCTTCCGGTACGTTGTGTAGCCAAGCCCCTGACATTTCGTCACTTCCTGACTTTTTCGAAGGGGATGGAGCAGCAGGATATATACTTTAACTTATTTATAGTCATTTATTATATTATAATTTATGATTTTGTGTTTCAAACTTTATCATACCCGAGATGTTATAAAGAAGAACGCACAGTAAAAAAAATCATATGTAAATAGTTGGTTTGGGCTGCTCGTTCTTAACCGGTTGCCGACCGCCGCAAGTACATATACTGCGGCGGTCAGCCCCGGCCAGGCAAAGTGACGTATCGGTATGTTACTCGCCTGTCACTTGCTTGTGAGCCAATAGCGGGCGAGCGCGCGCCCACGGAGGCGCGCTCCTGCCCCGGCTCGTTCCCTGGGAAGTCCGTGTGCGTGACATCGGGTCCGCCGGTCACTCGCGATCATCCGCCGTGGAGGGAGAAAGGCAGGCGGCTAATGTAAACAAGCCGCCTGTCATTCTCCCCTGTGTATGAATAGTGATCATACGGTTCTACTATGTAGGACCGTTGATCACTGTTCCTACACCAGTAGCCATGTCCAATCACAGTTAGAAACACGCCCCTAGGGACACACTTAACCCCTCATTCCCCAATAAAGTTAACCCTTTCCCTGCCAGTGTCATTTTGCAGTAACAGTGCATATGTATAGCACTGATTACTGTAGTAATGTCACTGGTAACCCCAAAAGTGTCAAAAATGTCAGTCAAGGGTCCGATCTGTCCACCGCAATGTCGCAGTCCCGCAAAAAAAAATTGCAGATCGCCGGCCATTACGCGTTAAAAAAAAACCCACCAAAAATGACAAAAATCTTTCCCTTAGTTAGTAAACGCAATAACTTTTGCGCAAACCAATCAAAATACGCTTATTGTGATTTTTTTTTACCAAGCATATGCAGCAGAAAACAAATTGGCCTAAAATGTTAAAAAATTTTGATTTTTACATTTTTTTGGGGGGAATTTCATATAAAAAAATGTGAAAAATATTGTTATTTTTGCAAAATTGATGCTCTTTTTTTGTTTATAGCGCAAAAAGTAAAAATCGCACAGGTGATCAAATACCACCTAAAGAATGCTCTGTTTGTGGGAAAAAAAGGACGTCAAATTTGTTTGGGTACAGCGTCGCACGACCGCGCAATTGTCCGTTAAAGTCACGCAGTGCCGAATCGCAAAATAGGCCCTGGTAAGGAAGGGGGTAAAATCTTCCGAGGCTTAAGTGGTTAAGAATTACATGCAAAATAATGGTACCGCTTTCAGCACCTAAAATCCGAAACAATCATACCGCCAGGGAGGTTTAAATCCTTGTAATGTACAGAGATCATAAAAGAAGAAAATGGTCGCACACCACCATGGAATCCAATGACGAAAAGTTCCGTTATTCACATAAGTGGTACAAGGTACAGCAGGGTAGGACAGGACACCCACCTTGAATCATGGACTATGATTAGCCTGAGCGGTCTTATCCCTCTTCAATGTACAGAGATCACCCAGAGGGGAATGTTTTTTTTCTCAACAAAAGCGGAGTTACACTTTAAGGTTTATATACAGTTTAAGTCCTTCCTAAAGTTTGCACAATATCCTTCTATATATATATGATGCAGTTTAAACCTCATTGTGTTTGCATTCTTTTTTCTTTTCTTTTTAACAATCCAGCATTGCTTCGCTACTTTTAATCTTCCTTTACGATTTTTTTTTCCCCTACAACATAAAACGGACATTTAAAGAAATGCGGCTTTCTTGTCTGTAACAAGCAAAGTAGTCATAACGGCAATTACAAACTTTAAAAGTGATAATCAAAAGTTAAAATGCATATTAAGCTAAAGACAATGGAGGCACTTACCAAACGTTTGTGTGATGTCTCCGAGGAGGCTGCGCTCGGCTCAACAAAAAAAAAAGAAAAGAAAAAAAAAGGATTGATTTGCAGTTTAATTTTATATAGAGTGGCGATTATATTGTTTTACATGCAGCGTTTTTCTGAAATGATAGTCGTTTTGCAAGATACACATCCAATATGAGATAGATCTTCTCACCATTTAAATGTCATGGAGGATAATTTAAGTATCATAATCCGGTTAACGTTTTGGTGCGGTTGGCGGTTAACGCCATGCAGGAGACGATTCATTTTCTCCATGAATTCGCCTGAGCGGGAGAAGAGGCGGAATTACTGTTTAATTGACCCTTTGACATTGGTTTCACAGCCAGTTATTGTCAGCAGAAAATCCAAAACGTGTGCCGTAATTATATGTCTATTGATATCAAATCTACATGTTACGGCTTAGGAATCACGAGAGAACAACGTTGCCTTTTTTAATATGAATATTTCTGGAAAAAAAAAATCATTGTCTATATACCTGAACCCAAGAACAAAAGGTAAACCTTGTTCTTTGGCTCCTTTGTAATCAATAGAATGTTGTGTGATTATTTTTGGCTGTTCTGGGTCCCACTGGCTGCAGGCTTGACTGCGTCCTTTTGCCTTCTAGTGGAATCTAGAATGTAGAAGGCTGGAAGAGGCAGACCCTTCACCTGGATAGTTATGTACTATCAGCCAATCACTGGAGGAGAATTCCCAGTAGGTGGCTGAGGAGTGCATAAATAGTCTGGTGCCTGGAGCAGCAGGGTTCTTGTCAGTGGCGGCTGGTGCTCAAAATTTTTGGGGGGGGCGCAAACAGAAAAAGGTAATATGCATTGCTTTGCGGCAAAAAACGCTGTAAAAAATTGCGTGACTTTGAGGTCGCAAAAGTGTGAAAGGGGCCTTCAGTAATTAAGGTACAGTGTGCCCCCTTTCAATGCAGAGAGACCAGCGGGCCCCCTTTCAATGCAGAGGGACCAGCGTGCCCCCTTTCAATGCACAGTGACCAGCGTGCCCCCTATTAATGCACAGTGACCAGCGTGCCCCCTTTCAAAGCACAGTGACCAGCGTGCCCCCTTTCAATGCAGTGACCAGTGTACATGCCCCCTTTCAATGCAGTGACCAGTGTACATGCCTCCTTCAATGCAGAGATCAGCATACATGCCCCCAATGCAGTGACCAGCATACATGCCCCCAGTGCAGTGACCAGTGTGCATGCCCCCTTCAATGCAGTGACCAGCATACATGCCCCTAATGTAGTGACCAGCATACATGCCCCCAATGCAGTGACCAGCGTGTGTGCCCCCAATGTAGTGACCAGTATACATGCCCCCAATGTAGTGACCAGTATACATGCCCCCAATGCAGTGACCAGTATACATGTCCCCAATGCAGAGATTAGCGTGCGTGCCTCCAATGTAGTGACTAGCATACATGTCCCCAATGCAGAGATCAGCGTGCGTGCCTCCAATGCAGTGACCAGTATACATGTCCCCAATGCAGAGATCAGCGTGTGTGCCTCCAATGCAGTGACCAGTATACATGCCTCCAATGCAGTGACCAGTATACATGCCCCCAATGCAGTGACCAGTATACATGCCCCCAATGCAGTGACCAGTATACATGCCCCCAATGCAGTGACCAGTATACATGCCCCCAATGCAGTGACCAGTATACATGCCCCCAATGCAGTGACCAGTATACATGTCCCCAATGCAGAGATCAGCATGCGTGCCCCCTTACTTACCTGGAGCAGCAGCGGCGGCGACCAGCTCCTCCTCAGTCCCCCGAACGGCTTCTTCTGCTCAGTCCCGGCGCGTCTCCTCCAGTACTTCCGGTCTCGTCTCCTCCTCGGCCAATGGCACGGGGTTTGCCTTGCGGTCAATCAGGAAGCGCGTATCGGACACACTTTCTGATCGGCCAGGAGGAGGATCGGTGTGACAATAGCGAATTTTCATTCGCTATTGTCACACAATGGGTGGGCTCGGGACACACTGCTCTGCGCCCCGGGACCACCCTTTCCATCATCCTATTAGAGCCTCTGGCTCTAATCAGGTGATGAAGAAAAAAATCCCCATTAAACTCCATGCGTCCGGCGCCCCTGCATGCAGATTAGGGGGCCGGACGCATGGATGGGGGGCGGCACCCCTGCGCCCCTAACGAGCCGGCCGCCACTGGTTCTTGTCCAAGAGGAGAAGACCCCAGCCTGAAGCTTCCATGTGTCATGTATGACAGTTTTCATTTAACCACTTCCCACCCAAGGACGTGTCCGTACATCCTTGGATTTACATAGTTACATAGTTAGTTAGGTTGAAAAACGACACAAGTCCATCTGGCTTAACCAATAAAAAAAAAAACACAGTAATGAAAACCCAACCATACAATCCCATAAACATCTCCTGGGCTCTTCGGTGCCATCGCCGAGGTCAGGAGCGATGGCCGCCTTGGACCGAGAGAGAGGAACTGACGTTGTTACCCTCGCTCTGTAACCCCCGGACGAGTATTCGTTACTTCCTGGTTCCACCCCTTTGTTTACCTGGCCACCAGTGGCCAGAGAAGCAGCCGATCGGACCAATCTCGGTCCGATCGGTTGCATGGGGGGCCAGAAGAGAGATTTGACCCCAAATCTCTCCAAAAAGAGGACCTGTCATGGCCCCTGCTGTCAGAAGGGATGTTGCAATAAAGTTTGTACAAAAAAAATAAAAATGTTTGTATAAAATAAATAAATAATAATAATAAAAAAAATGTAAGTGCCCCCATCCCACCGTGCTTATGCGTAAATACGAATGCCTACGTTACTCTACTGCTGCTGATTTTGGAACTTCTTTTACTTGAAGTCCCAGGGTTTGCTTGTTCTCCTATTGTTTGACAAGAGGGGAATTATCCTGAAGAGTGTAGACAAGGCAAAGAGTGTCCTCTAGTTTCACTGTGCACCAAATCCAGAGTATCCTAAAGCCCATCCTACTTCCTAACCAAATCACTGAGCAATAAACCACATAAAGACATTCCTTGCCTGATCATTGAGTTGTGAAGCTGTCCAAAATGCTGTGTGTCGGACTGCTTGTAAACTCATTTGGGAAGAGAACCTTGGGCAAATCAGCAGGGCCCGTCAGAGGTTAGCACTCTCTGATATATGGCAACTTGTCCCTCCTTAAAGTGAATGTAGACCCAAAATCTATTTTACAGTGTGTCTGGTATTACGCTTCACTCTCTACAGTTTTCTTAACCTCTTGACACCTCATTCTAAGTGGGTGGTTATACTTGTAGGTGGCTTCCCGATTATGTGAATGCTATTACTGGCTAATCGGGAGCCCATCCCGAACGTAGGCACACTCAGCTGCTGGACAGTGGCGTTACACTACTTCTAGCTGTGGCCTTACAGTAGGAAAGAACCCACTCCGAAGCTGGGTTCCTGAACCAGATCCCTGCCCGCTCGCCCATTTGTATGTCAGGAGGGAACAAATGAAGCCCGGAAAACAATTGATACCGAAGTATCCACCCCCAGTGGGTTTTTAGGCAGCACAGAAAACAGTAAATCAATGAAAAAATATGATAAAAATATATACTTTATTGACAAATTATATATACATACATTAAAACCCCAATAGGGGGAAACATGAAAGCTCCAGTTGGCTCTAATGTAATTAGATCTCAATAACTCATAACATAACATGACATGATGACATGATGGATTATCACAACAACCCCAGAATGGATACTGGGGGAGCACACACCCCAACGCGTTTCAACCTGTGAGAGGTCTTCCTCAGGGGGACTGTCTTGTCATGAAGGTGAGATCTATTGGGAAACAAGGAGCAGATAAAAACGTTGTATCCTCTACATCCAGAGGGAAGCGGCGCCTCCCACCCTGGGTGGCTGAGCCGGTGTAAGGGTCTACAAGGAGTCACCAAACCATACCAGCATGCGGGGGAGTGCACGACACCCAGCTGCAGGTGTAGGGGACCTGTTCTTTACCAACTACCGCAAGATGTGAAGGTTTAGAATGCTATTACTGGCTAATCGGGAGCCCATCCCGAACGTAGGCACACTCAGCTGCTGGACAGTGGCGTTACACTACTTCTAGCTGTGGCCCCACAGTAGGAAAGAACCCACTTCGAAGCTGGGTTCCTGAACCAGATCCCTGCCCGCTCACCCATTTGTATGTCAGGAGGGAACAAATGAAGCCCAAACCCACTCACCAGCTCTTCATCTCAGGCAAGGACAGAAGCCAATACAGCTTTACACTTGAAACACAGAAGCCTTGCATCTTGCTTGGTCTCAGGCCCGGGCCCTAAGGTAGTCCTACGCCATGACCAAGGAGGACCACATGGCAGTAGCCCAGTTGTTCAAGTGTGTGCATTAAAGATTTTCTCTGACCACCTCACTACCAGGTCTGGAGTCTAAAACTGGCCATACACTGACTGAAATTTGATCAGTGTGTGGCTGTCCCTGCTTGACAGAAGTCAATTGTTTTATTAACAGACTGGACCAGGCAGCAGGAATGTGGATGACACCAAAGTCAACAGGAACTTGGGTCTGGAGAATACTTGATGAACAACCGATTGGACCAGGTAGCAGGATTTTGGATGATACCAAAGTCAGTGGGTACATGCGTCTGGTTGATACTGGATGAAAAATAGACTGGACCAGGCAGCAGGACTGTGGATGACACCAAAGTCAACAGGAACATGGGTTTGAAGGATACTGAATGAACGATGGACTGAACCAGGCAAGGGGACTGTGGATAACATCAAAGTTAACAGGAACATGGGTCTGGAAGATGTTGGATGAACAATAGACTAGACCAACTAGTTCTAGGAAATAGCTGGGAGATATGGAAGGTGCAGGGAAGCGGAGACGAGCTGTGCATAGGAAGCTGATCTCATCCGGGATGCACAGGAGTACACGAGCGCTGCCAGGGACTGGTGGGATTTCCTGGACTGACTTTATTCTTTTTTATTCTGGATACTGACTCACACTCATGCATCTCAATCTCCATCTCCACGTATGCACACATATCTCACCCTCTTGTACCTGCCTCCTAACTGGTCCTGCTTAGCCAGAGTAGCTGTCGGGTTCAGAGCACATCATCTGTCTGTTTACCCATCTGGGGTTCCTTACTTGTGGACTGACAGCTTGGCTCATATACATCTCGATCATTCTGATTGGAGTGGGACTTCCTACCTACCATACACCTAGTATGCTCCAAGTTGCTGTTGGCAAATTAACCCTATACATATAGGGCTCCAAACTGACATACTATACCTACAGGACTTGCATATGGTTCCAGAGATATAACCCCTATTGTAGCCTTTTTGCCCTTGCTTCCCAATAATCCCATCCTGGCATAGCTGTGTGAGTGTGGACAGAGTCATGCCTGCAGAAGCTGCCTGTCTGTGGTGACAATGTTGTCATTTGAATTTATTGGAGGAGGAGGAGGTATTTTTCTTACATATTTTACATATTTAAAGCTGTTTATATATTTGCAACCCGGTTGATTCCTCTTTGATAAAAATCTTTTGGACGTTTAGTCCTCTTTTATGAATTGACTAGACCAAGCAGCAGGACTGTGAATGACACCAAAGCCAACAGGATCATAGGTCTAGAACATACTGGAAGAAAAACAAACTGGACTGTTGATGACACCAAAGTTGATAGGAACACGAGTCTAGAGAATGCTGGATGAATAATGGACTGCACCAGGCTGCAGGAATATGGATGACACCAAAGTCTGTGGAAACATGGGTCTGGAGAATAGCGGATGAACATCAGACTGGGCCTGGCAGCAGGACTGCGGATGATAGCAAAGTCAGTAGGAACATTGGTCTCCAGGATATTGGATGAACAACAGACTGGTTCAGCCAGCAGAACTGTGGCTGACACCAAAGTCAGTGAAAATATGGGTCTGTAGGATAATGAATAAACAATGGACTGGACCTGGCAGAAGAACTGCGGATGATAGCAAAATCAGTAGGAACATAGATTTGGAGGATACTGGATAAACAACAGCCTGGACCTGGTGGGTAGCAGGACTGCGGATGATAGCAAAGTCAGTAGGAACATGGGTCTCCAGGATATTGGATGAACAACAGACTGGTACAGGCAACAGGATTGTGGATGACACCAAAGCCAACGGGTCTGAGGGACACTGGACGAACAACTGTCTGACCCTTGCAGCAGGACTGTGAACAACACTGAAGCCAGACAGTGCCATCTTAAGAGCCTTATAGGCCCCTGGGCAATGCAGTGCACTGGGGCCCCCTGCCTACATAATCACCCACGAGAATATACTACAAGAGAGTACAACTACCTGCAGTATATACCTTACTATATACATATTACAGGGAACACTATATACTACAAGAGTCTCTTGTAGTATATAGTGTTCCCTGTAATATGTATATAGTAAGGTATATACTCCAGGTAGTTGTACTCTCTTGTAGTATATATTGGTCCCTGTAATATGTATATAGTAAGATATATACTCCAGGTAGTAGTTGTACTCTCTTGTAGTATATAGTGTTCCCTGTAATATGTATATAGACTATATACACATTACAGGGAACACTATACTAGAAGAGAGTACAACTACTACCTGGAGGATATACCTTACTATATACATATTACAGGGACCAATATATAGTAAGGTATATCCTCCAAGTAGTTGTCTCTTGTGTCGATCGATGGAGAGATAGAGTGTGAGAAAAAAAAAGAAAATCAAGCAGCCTGGCAGCTGGCTGCCTTACCTTTCACAACGGCTGCATAAGTGCACATGAAGGGAGAAGTTGGGTGGAGGCGGAGCCAGTCTTCTATGCGCGTAGAAGAGGACGAGCCGACGAGGAGGATCCTCCTCCGCTGTGCATCATGGATCTGCTCTGCTAACGTCACTGGTTGCTAGATGCCAATCGGCCTGGCCTTAGCAACCAGTGTGCACTGCAGACAGCAGACTGAGACTCGAGCCACCGGCGGACAACAACGGGGGGGGGGGGGCGGCGGGGCCCGGCGGACAACGGGGGGGCCCTAGACCACCAAGTAATCTGGATTCTGGCCTCAGGCCTGTTGACAGTAATTGCCACCATGTCCATGTGTGTGGGGCCCCTTGGCAACCGCCGGGCATGCCCATTGGAAAAGACGGCCCTGAAGCAAGAAAGAACACAGATCTAGAGTGTAATGGATGAATAGTGAACTGGACCAGCCAGCAGAACTGTGGCTGACACCAAAGTCAGTTGAAATATGGGTCTGTAGGATAATGAATAAATAACGGAGTGGACCTAGCAGCAGGACTGCGGATGATAGCAAAATCAGTAGGAACATGGGTTTGGAGGATACTGGATAAACAACAGCCTGGACCTGGTGGGTAGCAGGACTGTGGATGACACCAAAGTTAACAGAGATATGGGTCTGGAGGATGCTGAATGGACAACGGACTGGACCAGGCAGCAGGACTGTAGATGACACTAAAGTTAGCAGGAAAATGACCAAATTACACCAGAACAGGCAGGAACAAGGCTGAGGCCACAGAGAACTAAAGTGCAGGCTGAAGGTTGGGACAGGTAGCCGACAAGCAAATGCAAGTAAACAGCAGAGATTGACACATGGAGTTCAACCCAAAGAAGGAACGAGCAAGAATTAAACTCATAGAGGAAGGCTCAGTAAGTCAGTAGCAGGCTGAAAGTGCTGCTTGGGTGCCAGGCATGTGAGCGCATTTCCAATAAATGTACATGCGCCAGGGCTGTCTTTAACACAGGGCAAAAGGGGCCCCTTGAGCTCACACTGCCCCGCAAAAAAGTTAATAAGTGGATTTAGGAGAGCCCAAGAAAATGCTTGGCCAGGGTCCGATTGATATTAAAGTGGAGTTCCGGCCACAAAATTTTTTTTTCAATAAAAATACCACTTACCTTTTAGAAGAAATACTTACCTTTAAAATTTCTTCTCCAGCGTTGCCATCTCGGATATGGGCAGCTGAAGCCAGCGCGTCCTCTTCTGCCTCCTCTTCCGTGTCCTCTTCTCCCAGAATGTGCCTGCACCGGCCCCACTCGTCACTTCCGGTGCGGCGCCGCATTCATCCACAGCTCCTGGGCATGCCCAGAAGCTGTTTAGCAGGGAATGCAGCGCCGCACCGGAAGTGACGAGCGGGGGCGGTGCAGGCACATTGATTCCTGGGAGCGATGACGTTCAGCTCCCAGGAATCAACGCAAAGAGGAAGTGACGGCGCGGGCCGCGGCCGCAGAGGGAGGAAGTACAAGAAAGGTGAGTATATTTTTCTTCAATAACAAGGTAAGTAAACAAAAAAAAAAATCGTAACTATCCATTTCTTTTTCAGGCGACAAATAGGAAGCGGATGGCCCAAAATCGATTATGTCGATTTTGTGGCCGGAACTCCGCTTTAGAGATGGCCCTGACATGCGCCTAATGATGTTGTGGCTGTAAAGAGGGTGCAACTGTGGAGGATCCCGGAAGTGTCACTGGCCATGCCACAGAGGAAGCCAGGTGGCACTAGAGAGAGGAAAAGTAAGTGACTGGTTACAGTATTTAGGCCAGATCAAAAAAAAGATTTCTTCTGAAGGAACACTTCATTCTTTTTATATATATATATTTTTTTATCTTGAGATGCTTTTTATTTTCCACATATTTTAGCCTGTCAGTGGCAAGTGCTGCTCAGGAAGTTAAGCTCTGACCTTCACATAAAGAGGTGTTACTAAGCAGCAAATCAATTCAAATGCTGAATCGGATTCCTTAATCCCGGACCTCGCTGGGAAAAATTATCAAAACACTCCGGATAAAGCAGGATTAAAGCTTCAGCCTCTTATCGATAAGGGTATTCTAACGATTTCTCTTGTGTTGTGTACATGCTGCATAAGCAACATGGTCTCCTTCTTATGGTACTTACAGGGCGGCGTGTGCTCGGAGCAGAAGGCTGCTCGGATTATCAGAGGCCTCGAGTGCTGCCGACATGGAATGTTGATAAGCAGAAATCAAGCTGATATTTGGTGTTGTCAATGTATTATTATATCTGTACTGCCCTGGGCTCAATGGAGGGAAAACAGACATTTCTATGCAATTACCAGATCTCTCCTTCCACGCTTTTTTACGTCCCTGGAAATTTTTGCAATGTTTCTAGTTTTCATGGATGGGTTGGTGACCTGGTAAGACTACGCAAGGAATTACAACCTTCTTTGCTTCAGGAAAAAATCTGATACATCAATTTACTTCTTCATGTAAACTTTCTCCACTTACAGTGGGGATCGAAAGTTTGGGCACCCCAGGTAAAAATTTGTATTAATGTGCATAAAGAAGCCAAGGAAAGATGGAAAAATCTACAAAAGGCATCAATTACAGATTAGACATTCTTATAATATGTCAACAAAGGTTTGATTTTATTTCCATCATTGACACTTTCAAAATTACAGAAAACAAAAAAATGGTGTCTGCAAAAGTTTGGCACCCTGCAGAGTTAATATCTTGTACTGCCCCCTTTGGCAAGTATCACAGCTTGTAAACGCTTTTTGTAGCCAGCCAAGAGTCTTTCAATTCTTGTTTGAGGTATCTTTGCCCATTCTTCCTTACAAAAGTCTTCCAGTTCTTTGAGATTTCTGGGCTATCTGTCACTCACTGCTCTTTTAAGGTCTATCCATAGATTTTCAATTATGTTGAGGTCAGGAGATTGTGAAGGCCATGGCAAAACCTTCAGTTTACGCCTCTTGATGTAATCCCCCATGGATTTCAAGGTGTGTTTAGGATCATTATCCATTTGTAGAAGCCATCCTCTCTTTAACTGAGATGTCATCAAGTTACTATCCAAAATTTGCTGAAATTTTATTGAATCCATTTTTCCTTCTACTCGTGAGATGTTCCCTGTGCCACTGGCTGCAATACAACCCCAAAGCATGATTGATCCACCCCCATGCTTAACAGTTGGACAGAGGTTCTTTTCATTAAATTCTGTGCCCCTTCTTCTCCAAACGTACCTTTGCTCATTCCGGCCAAAAAGTTCAATTTTAACCTCATCGGTCCACAGAACTTGTTTCCAAAATGCATCAGGCTTGTCTATATGTTCATTTGCAAAGTTCAAACGCTGATTTTTGTGGCGAGGACGTAGAAGAGGTTTTCTTCTGATAACTTATGATGGGGCACTAATTGGCAGTGATAGGTGGCACTGGCGGTTACTGGTAGGTGGCGCTGGTGGGCACTGGTAGTTGGCACTGGTGGGTGGCGCTGGTGGGCACCGGTGGGAGACACTGGTGGGCACTGGTAGGTGACACTGGGGGCACAAATAATTCCTCTCCTCTTCGGGACCGATCTCCCTCTGACAGCTGATCGCCGACTGCTGTTTACTTTACATGATCAACTGTCATTGGCTAAGATCCCCCCCTCCCTTTGCATAATGACACAGGGCGGGGCAAACTACATTCCGTAACATGACACACTTGTACCTTAAACCTCCCAACAATAGACAGTCTTTAGGAAGGGTTGCTGGAGAAATCCCCCCCCTCCCCCAGCAGCTAATCCACATACACATATACATCCCATAATAGGTTGATCCCAAGGCAGACAGCAACAATAGAACAATGGGATACAGGCACTTAACAATACCAAACCCCACATATAGTGCCTGTCTTTCATTCCCAGTGATGGTGACTACAGTCACAGGGCCATCTTGAGTAGGAGCAGGTGATTCATGTAGCTTTTTACTTCCTGGAATCCATCTGCCTTTGGCTCAGGCATACAGCAAGGAGGGTGTGCTTACCCGAAAAGCCCCTCCTCCCCTCTTCCCATTAAGACTCCTGGGATGTATGACATAGTTTTGGCCTAAGCCAGAAACCAGGAAGTAACTGAAGAAAAAGCTTAAAGTTGTAAAGTCTCATTTTTTAACACAGCGTACCTTCAGAGGTCTAGTAGAGTCCATGCCTCGACAGGATTGACTATTTTGGTGGCAAAATAGGGACCTACTCAATAGTAGGTGCATGGTCATAAAGTTATGGCTGATCAGTGTATATAAATTGTTTGGGCTATGTGGTGCCCCGTGTGGGGATCACAATTTAACCAGTTCCGGACCGCCCACCGCATATATACTGGGGCAGGGACGACCCAGCTGCGCAAAATCACATACATGTAAGTGATTTTGTGCAGGAGATGTAGGGGGGCGAGCATGCGCCACTGGAGCTCCGCTCTCGTTGTGATTGGACACAGCAGGAGCCAATCAGCGGGTCCAGGGACCGCAATGGCCTCTGAGACCTGCTGATTGTTCAGAGGAATGACAGAACGGCGGTCTGCCTATGTAAACAAGGCAGACCGCCATTCTGTCAGGGTGCAAAAGGGAGATCTTGTGTTCCAGCCAAGCTGAAACACAGATCTCTCTTTTCCTCTAGTGCATCCATTCCCCCCACAGTTAGCAAGCACTCCCTAGGAGCACACTTAACCCTTTGATCACCCCTGGTGTTAACCCCTTCCTAGCCAGTGTCTTTTTTACAGTAACAGTGCATTTTTTTTTAGCATTGATCACTGTATTGGTGTCACTGGTACCCTCAAAAGTGTCACTGGGTGTCAGATTTGTCCGCCGCAATGTCGCAGTTCTGCTAAAAATTGCTGATCACCGCCATTACTAGTAAAAACAATAAAAAAATATAAAAAGTCTATACATGTATCCCATAGTTAGTAGACGCGATAACTTTTGTGCAAACCAATCAATATACACTTTTTAGGATTTTTTTTTTACCAAAAATATTTAGCAGAATACAAATTGGCCTAAATTGATGAAGAAATTAGATTTTTATACATTCTTTTATTGGGAATGTTTTATAGCAGAAAGATATAATATAATATATAATATATATTAAAAAAAAATATTGTTTTTTTTTTTTTTTAAAATTGGGGTTCTTTTTTTGTTTATAGCACAAAAATAAAAATCACAGAGGTGATCAAATACCACCAAAAGAAAGCTCTATTTGTGGGAAAAAGCGGACATCAATCTTATTCGGGAACAGCGTCGCACAACCGCGCAATTGTCAGTTAAAGCAATGCAGTGCCGAATCGCAAAATAATGGCCTGGTCATAAAGGGGGCAAATCCTTCCGGTCCAGAAGTGGTTAAAGTCCAACTCTGGCAAACTTAAAAATAGTCCCTTTGCAGTGGGGCTGCGACTTGTCACCCTAGTCTATGGGAGAGGAGAAGTTTTTTTACTTACCTGCTCCTCCATTCCCCCCCCCAGCAGATAACACTGCCCCATACTCCGGAGGTGGACGTCACATTCAATGCAGGGCTAATTGGTCCTAATGATGTCAGGGAAAAGGTGTTTTCTGAAAGCAGTGGGCCTGTGTGTGAGATCAGGTGCTGACTGGCAACTTTCGGCCCAGGGGGCAAGTACAAACCAGAGGCCCATGGTGCAGCGACTCGCCCTCCCCCCCCCCACTTTCCCTCTTCTGGCCTCCTCCTGACCCCCATTCCAGGCTGAAGCTCTGCTCTATGTACTTTCTACTCACCGGCCGAATCCGGGTTCCTGATGTGACCAGCAGGGGGCAGTTGGGGGAGCTGGGACAGCTTAGTCGGGGATGGACGAGGAAGGAGAGTCTACAGTGGGGCATTAAACCGGCCTCTGCTCAGACACAGTTTACATCATCCATGCAGGGGGGGTGGTCTGCACTCTGTCCTAGTCTTCATCCCGCACTCAGGCGTAGGGGCTAGGTCAGCTGTGGGGACTAGGTCAGCTGTGGGGACTAGGTCAGCTGTGGGGACTAGGTCAGCGGTGGGAACTAGGTCAGCTGTGGGGACTAGGTCAGCGGTGGGGACTAGGTCAGCAGTGGGGACTAGGTCAGCGGTGGGGACTAGGTCAGCAGTGGGGACTAGGTCAGCGGTGGGGACAAGGTCATTGGTGCGGACTAGGTCAGCGGTGGGGACTAGGTCAGCGGTGGGGACTAGGTCAGCGGTGGGGACAAGGTCATTGGTGGGGACTAGGTCAGCGGTGGGGACTAGGTCAGCGGTGGGGACTAGGTCAGCGGTGGGGACTTTTTCTTCATTCTTTAGGCATGTCTGTGGCAGAAGGGGTGCAACCTTTTTACGGGGCATTAGAGCGGCCCGGGGGGCAATTGCCCCTCTGCCCCCTGGCCCAGTCCTCCCCTGTGTGAGATCATAGATTGGGTCCTCCTGCCAGAGAAAAATACAATGCAGCATGCACAGTACCAACAATCAGGTGTGGGTTTTTTTTTCTGGAGCTAAAGTGGTTAGTGATAAAAGGTGGAGCTTTCTTGCAAAGTGTTTTTGGTGCTGTATATATTGAAATGTCAGGAATTGATTCATATAGACTTGGAAAATTACTGAAAGTTCACTTCAAATGACATGTCAGGAACTGATTCATGCAGACCTGGATTAATGCATGTATTCAGCAGCCCTAATGATGAGATGAATAGGAAGGAAAGAAGATCAGAGGGTCTTCCCTTCCGAAATAAGGACAGCTCGGGGCTTGGTATGTTGCCACCATAGAGCACCCCATCACGACTTCATGATAAATAAACTGACAATGGAAATTGCATACAAATTCATCTGATTTAAACAGCCCTGGTAGGAAATGGGGAACATGCTTTGTATTTCCTCCGTCTCTGGCCGTTGGTATTAATTATCAGCCTATGATGTGTGAAGGGGGCCCGGCACAGATCTTATTAGACTCCTAAGCGGAGATGTCTGACCTTGATGAGATGTATTGTTAACCTTGTGATACATATACAATTTCGAAGAGGGCCTGACGTGAATACGCTTCCTCCATGATATACAATGTAAAATTCATGAGTATGAAAATAACAAAGTGCATTGGCTCTATGAATGAATATGATGCCTTTTCTTCTCTAGCTGGAAGGATATCTCGGATATGGAGATTCGGCTTCTTGTAAAAAGTCTCATCCCGCTCTGACTTCATGAACGCCTGCATAGTTGATGACTCCCTGTATTATACATATTCACCGCCGGCTCTGTTTATTCTTCTTTTTATTGTCAGTATTGTATTTTTTTTTTTTATGACTGGGTGAGTCTCTGCACTGGTAAAGTAGCACTGGAAACACTGTTGTAGCACCCTATAGTGTGCTAGATAGGGTTGTACATAGGTGTTTGAGTAAGTAAATTGTTAGACTAGCCTGTTTGAGTCTGGGTCAGGATGAGTGATTTAGGGAGGCTGGATGACTCATCAGTCAACATCTCTGGTGCCTCCCCCTACTTACTGGAACCACAGAGAAGTTTCCATAAGAATGGGAGGGAGGTTAAGAGGAGTGGTCTGGGTTGTTGAGGAGGGCCCCAGCCAATCCCCAGCAAAATGGGTTAGTGTAACGGAACTCTGACCCATGCTGTACTTGTGGTCTTCCGTCAGTATATGGCTTCCCCCCAGTCATGAACATAGGTATCAGATTTTCCCAGCCTCCCCCATACAAAGCTAGCCGACAACTTAGCTTGTACTGGAATCTCCTTTATTGAACAGTTTCACACCCAATTTATAGACACATGAGCACATCCCCCTCTTGATCAAATTACCCCATCAGGTCAGGGGTTGCCTGATTACATTATCATATGCAGATACAATTGTATACAGAAATAGAATTAACATACCTAAAGAACAACCAACACAAACAGTATACTATTTCCACTCAACTAACAGATGACAATTATTCAATCAATCTGAGCCAATTAAGTAGCAGACGGCCATCCTCGCTCCTGAAATAGAATACACATTATCTCAATGCACATCTAAGCATTGCTTTGATTATTTAGGAGTCACAGACTTCATGGCAACAGGCTATAGGTCTCACAGTGTAAAGTGGGATTAAATCTTCATATCTCTTGAGAGATATTGTTGATAAATATTACTCTCCCATTTGAAGTTATCCAAACCATAAAGTATCTGTCTTTCACTCCCAGTAACGGTGAGTACCGTCACAGTTAGCAGGGGGTAGGTCAGAGTCAGGCCAGCAGGGGCAGTGTGGAGTTCGGGTGGAAGCTGGAGATGGAGTGCTGAGGAGGCTGTCGGAGGTCCTTGAGGGTAGCCCCCTAGTTTGGAGGGGGTGACCTCAGGCCTGGGGCTCGGATCCTGGAGGGATCCTCTCAAGACACATGAAGGAGCCCTGTCCAGAGGCACGGGAGCAAGGGTGAGGACAGCAGGAGCCAGCTAGCATGTCCAGAAGATCTACAGGTAGAAGATAGCTGGGTGGCTGGTGATTGGGACAGTCCAGGAGTACTGTGGGAAGTAGCCAGGAGGGCTAGAGAAAGGGTCAGCTGCAGCTAGGTGCCTAAAGAAGTGGTGCTGGGATCAGTAGTCACAGTAATGTAACTGGACACTGGACTTTTTCTACACACCAAAGGGGCCCATGGTCCCTACCTGTAAAAGGCTGTTGCTGGATCTGGCTAGATGCCTTGTCGGATCCCTAAACAGTGTTCCAGCTGGATCTGAGTTGTTCTGCAAGCAAGTGATGTGCTGGAGGAAGAGGAGTGTATACAGAGAGAATATATAGTTAAAGTATTCATATCAAGTGGGCATCTCAAAATACCCCATCCCCATCCAAGCTCAATACCCCTAAATAAAAAAATAAAAAAACAAAGCTGCTGTTTTCCTGTCTCAAGTGAGCTGTGGAAATTCATTGTGCTTGGCTGTGCAGGGTGGGGGATTCCTATTTACCAGCGGCTCCTAGATGGGATGTGCTACGCTGGATTGGATGGGGTGGTAATAGTGGGGATATCATTGACTAAATATAGCCAATGATCAGTGGCATCGCTATGGGGGTGTAGGGGTGACACTCGCTAGAGGGGTGACATCATTAAAGCGGAGTTCCGCCCCCTCCAAAAATTAAAAGTCAGCAGCTACACATACTGTACACATACTGTAACTACTGACTTTTAATATTAGGACACTTACCTGTCCTGGAGTCCAGCGATGTCGGCACCACAGCCGAAGTTTCCATCGGCTGTCGGGTGCTCCCGCCGCCATTGCTGGTCAGGGAACCCGGCAGTGAAGCCTTGCGGCTTCACGGGCGAGTCCCTACTGTGCATGCGCAAAGCGCGCTGCGCATTTGGATTGGCTCTGCGGTGGCGGGTAGGAGGAGGGGTCCTCACTTTGCCGCGGTGCCGTTCCCGGAAGTATGGAAGGGTATCTGTCAAACAAAGGTACCCGTTCCCCCATCCCCCCTGAAAGGTGCCAAATGTGGCACCAGAGGGGGGGAGGAAGCAAATGAGCGGAAGTTCCACATTTGGGTGGAACTCCGCTATAAGTAGGAAGTGATATCCGACCGCAATGGTGTCACCCTCCATCTGTGACAGCGCAAGGGGTCAGCCTCAAAACCAGCTAGTCCAGCGCCCTACAGGGCACTATTGCAGGCTAGACAGAAGAGAGCATAATGGGGGGGGGGGGTTGGCACCACGTTTTACCGCACCAGGTGACACCAACCCTAGTGATGCCACTGTCAATGATGTCACCATTGTCACCGCCCCTTCTTTTATATAGCTGATGTCAACTTGGAGAGCTGTCATTCAGCAAGAAAAAGCATCTGAATTGGTACTGTGCGCCCATTGGGTCTTCTCTTTTGGCAGGCAGCCAGCATCATGACTAATGATGGATTTACAATGGGGGACTTTTTTGGGGGATTTTCATTTTTTTTTTTTTTATAAAGGAAGGACCTGTCAAACATATGGGGTCTTTATTAATTTTTTTTTTCCAATAGGCATGGGTACACAGAAGTGTTGCATTTATAATTTTGCTCAATATATATTCAAATGTATATATATTTTAGCTCATATTCATGTATGAATTATTTGGCAGTTAATTTGGGTTATACACGGACACAATTAAGGCACACATTCAACAAGCAGCGCCACACCTATTTCTTCCCATAACAAACATTTCTCTTTTTTGTTAGCACCTGAAAAACCCAATTTTTCCATATTTGTACAATTTTCCCCAATTTTGAGGGGTAAGGTGAATGTGGTTTTCAGACTCCCAGCTTATCTGTTTTATACGTTGTATCCAAAAAACTGCTTACTGGTTTTATGAACTTTTATATATTGATTTGTAGATCGGTGTCTTTACTGACCTATTTTCATGCATTGATTTGTAGAGCTATATATTTACAGGTTGTTTTTTATGCACTATCACCACTGCACGTTTGCACTTTATGTTTATGAATTTATGTTTATGGATTTATTTACTATTAGCACTGCTTATAATTTGTTTACATTTGCTTACTAGCTGGTATAAAAGTTTGATTAAGTGGCTGCTGTTACTTTATGTTCTATCACCCAGAGCAGACTTTTTACGATTTGATTTAGTATACATTGGTTAACCTGATAAAAACTCAAGTCCTCTTAGCCATACCATACATCTCATTTGTGTCACAAGTGAGGACCGCTACCTAGGAATTAAAGCCGGCCAACTCTATCTCCACCATCAGAAGCTCTGATGAAGACCTTTACGATGATTGCCACCCACATGTGACACAACTGTTTGATTTATCCAACTACCCTCCTTTGGCATTCGCCCCCCAGCAATGCTTTTGACTTTGGTCTTGGTATTTTCCTTTAATCTGAGGCTAGGAGTATTTAAGCCTCTAACCCAGCATTTCTCAACCTTTTCAACAAGGGAACCGTTGAAATAACCTTCTGGTCTCAGGGATCCCCTACTAAAAATTACTATAATTATAACTCATGATAAATTAGTGTGATGGTCAGAGGGAAGAATGCTCCTTACTCTTGTCATCATTGGAAAGAATTACCCCCTTACAGATAGCTAAAAAGATCAATGGTGTCACTGGGAACTCATCTGAGAGGCAGTATTTGCTCATTGCTCAAGGAACCTGTAACGGAACCGTCGACCAACACTGTGTGTCAGTATATGGCTTCCTTGCAGTCATGAACATATATACCAGATTTGCAAAGCCGCCCTTATATAAAGCTAGCCAACAACTTAGCTTGTACTGGAATCACACTTCATTGAACAGTCACACAGAATTTATATACAGTATGGACCTCCCCCTCCTGATCAGATTACCACACACGGGTCAGGGGTTGCCTGATTATATTATCATATGCAGATGAAATTGTATACAGAAACAGAATTAACCTGAACTAATTATCTAGCCATCTGGGCATAACAATGTGGGCTCATTAACATTTAACAATGGGACAGGCAGTCTTAACACAATCCACATTCCAACTCAATAGATAGACAATAGGACAAGACTTGCCAATGACAGTCTGCCCGTCTCCTACATTGAAGTACATGGAATACACATCTACGTATTGCTATGATTATTTAGGAGTCAGACTTCATGGCAACAGGCTATAGGTCTCACAGTGTAAAGTGGGATTAAATCTTTATATTCCTTAACCACTTAAGCCCCAGCCCTATTTCGGACACTTTTTGTTTAAAAGTTAAAACCAGTATTTTTTCCTAGAAAACTACTTAGAACCCCCAAACATTATATATATATATATATATATATATATATATATATATATATATATATATATATATATTTTTAGCAAAGATTCTGGAGAATAAAATGTCGGTCATTGCAATATTTTTTGTCACGCGGTATTTGCGAGGCGGTCTTTAAAATGGCATTTTTTTGGAAATATTTTGAAAAATCACATTTCACTGCATTTAAAAAATACTAATCAGTTAAGTTAGCCCATTTATTTTGTATATTGTGAAAGATGATGTCACGCCAAGTAAATAGATACCCAGCATGTTACGGTTTAAAATTGCGCCCCCCCCCGTGGGATGGCGACAAACTACGGTCAATAGAGATCTCAATAGGCGACGCTTTACATTTTTTTAACAGTTACCAGTTTAGAGTTAGAGAGTAGCTCTTTTTTTTAAATTATTGCTCACGCTCTGGCGATCGCGGCGATACCTCACATGTGTGGTTTGAACAGCGATTCCATTTGCGGCTTGACTTCTGTATACGTTTTTTTTGTGCGCGAGCGGTGACGGGGGCGGCTAAAATTTTTTTTTTTCTATTTATTTATTTCTTTTTTTAACTTTATTACAGGTTTTTAAATAAAAAAAAAAAATCTGATCACTTTTATTGCTGTCACAAGCAATGTAAACATCCCTTGTGACACCAATATGTAGTGACAGGTACACTTTATGGAGGGATCGAGGGTCTAAAAGACCCCAAACCCCTCCACTACACTTCCATGTATGCAAAACGCCAAAAATTGCGTTTTTGCATACAGCCGTTTTTTAAATTTGCCGCCTTTTGCAGCACAGTAACCCGGAAGTGACGTCATGGAAGCCACCTCCGGGTTACGTCATCGGAGACCCGATCTAATCCGTTTCCGGCATTGATCGGGACTCCATCCAGCCGGCGGACGTGCCGGCTGGGTGTTCGGGGCTCCCGGTGGGACGGGAGCCCCGAGCAAAGTCACGGAAGGTGGCGGGAGGGGGGGGGGGACGTCCCCCCCGCTCACCCGGGTAACGATCGAGCGGCTCCCGGGCCGCATCGGTCGTTACCGACGGAAAGTCGACCGTTGGCTCTAAACCACGGTACCGGGATGGTGCCTCTAGCTAGAGGCATCATTCCGGTATACTACCGCAAAGTTTGCCGACGTAGTCCTACGTCACTTTGCTGTAAGTGGTTAAGAGATATTGCTGACAAATATTACTGTCCCACCTGAAGCAATCCAAACCATTAAGTATCTGTCTTTCACTCCCAGTGATGGTGAGTACCATTACAGAACCGCTAGTAACCTCTGGAGGAACCCCAGGGTTCCGTGGAACCCTGGTTGAGAAACCTTGCTCTAACCCCAACCAACAAAGTCCTGCTGGTCCACTGGACTCATCAACATAATGACAAAGAATGATGACGCTGATGATCTACCTACATTCCTCTTGTCACCATATCAATAACATCATCAAGAGTGCCGACTTACCTTAGAGATTGACACAAAGTCCTATTAGCTCTACTGTAACCAATGTGATTCCCTAAATTATTTTCAGATTGGTTTTTTTTTTAGGTCATATAAAGCTTTTGTAGGAATGCATATAAATATGTCCAACATATACATAAAAATGTTGTATTTTGCAACTTTGTGAACTACTGCCCTTCTCCAAAATAGTCAAATTTGTCCCCTGGTTGTTCCGAGCACAGAGCGGGCGCTCGAGCAGAAACTTAGTAATTATTGTATATTCATGAATAATTTCGGCTGCGGCTGAAATCATCGTTTGCTGTTTAGCAATCAACAGCCCCTTTTTTCCCTCTATTTCTGCGTTTTTTTAGTGCATCATAATCAATGATAATTACACCTTTTTTCACTCAATGAGTGTTTCACTGGAATCATCAGGAAAATCTAAATTTGTGCCGTGAAGGAAGGGCTGGGAGGAGAACAACAGAAAAGAAACCTCGGAGCTGAAAGAAACTCACAAAAGGCTAATTGAAAGGCCGTGATTGCTCTGTCCTTAAAGTAAGCAAACCGAACCAACGTTCAGTCTGCCGGCAACTTTGTCCAACATCAAAAGTTTGCTTTCAGGGCATCGAACACACCGATTTGCAAGTTCAATAAAGGCTCAGAACTACGGATGATCCAGGTGTCCCTGGGTTCAGTTCAAGGCGGGTTCAGTGAACTTTACTTACGTTTGGGCGCCAAATCTGAACCCCACTGAAGTCAATGGGAGTCAAATGTTAACCCCTATGAGGGCCTACTATACCCAGAGTTACTATTCATTATATATTAAGAGGGCTATACTGAAAGTAATGCAGCTGTGGGCATAACGTTTTTATTACCTTACATAGGTCAATTGAATTTCACATGTTGGTAGAATAGGGCTGCCCATACACTATATTACCAAAAGTATTGGGACGCCTGCCTTTACTCACACATGAACTTTAATGGCATCCCAGTCTTAGTCCATAGGGAACAATATTGAGTTGGCCCACCCTTTGCAGCTATAACAGCTTCAACTCTTCTGGGAAGGCAATCCACAAGTTTTAGGAGTGTGCCTATGGGAATGTTTGACCATTCCTCCAGAAGCGCAATTTGTGAGGTCAGGCACTGATGTTGGAAGAGAAGGCCTGGCTTGCAGTCTCCACTCTAATTCATCCCAAAGGTGTTCTATCGGGTTGAGGTCAGGCCAGTCAAGTTCCTCCACCCCAAACTTGCTCATCTATGTCTATTTGGTAACTATGATTAAGCACTGATACAAGTGTGAAACGCGTCAGCTGTTTTGTTCCTGCACCACTGTATGCTGTATGAATTTTACCCTCTTTAATAAACGGGAATTGCATTGGAGTGCGGCCATCCAGACATCTTTTTTGTTTCTACATGTCTTTATGGACCTTGCTTTGTGCACTGGTGCGCAGTCATGTTGGAACAGGAGGGGGCCATCCCCAAACTGTTCCCACAAAGTTGGGAGCATGAAAATGTCTTGGTATGCTGATGCCTTAAGAGTTCCCTTCACTGGAACTAAGGGGCCAAGCCCAACCCCTGAAAAACAACCCCACACCATAATCCCCCCGCAACCAAGTAATTTGGACCAGTGTACAAAGCAAGGTCCATAAAGGCATGGATGAGCGAGTTTGGGGTGGAGGAACTCATTATTGAACCCTACGGACTAAGACTGGGATGCCATTAATGTTCATGTGTATGTAAAGGCAGACGTCTCAATACTTTTGGTAATATAGTCAACAGAAACCATCCAAGATTAAAGCTATGTTTGGGCAGGCTGAATGTACCAAGTTGATCGATCAATCAACTTGGGTACAACCAGCCTCTCGGATTTTACTTGCAATTATTGCTAGCAGCTGCTACAGCCGCCAGCAAGAATTACTGTCTTTTCCCAGCAGGGATAGCTTCCCATGCCTGCCGCCGGGAGAGGATTTTCCCCATCAGCACTATGTATGTTAATGGGGGAATCATGCAAATTTCTTTCCTGCAACCCGTGGTTGCAGGAAAGAAATTTGCACCATCTATGGCCTGCCTTACTCTTCCTCTATATAAATGTACCACCAGGGGCTGACTGGCAACTTTCAGCCCAGGGGGCAAGTACAAACCAGAGGCCCATGGTGCAGTGACTCAGCCCCCCTCCCACTCTCTTTCTTCCCGGCCTCCTCCTAACCCCCATTCCAGGCTGATGCTCCACTCCAGGTACTCTCTACTCACTGGCTGAATCTGGTTTCTTGACCTGGCCAGCAGGGGCGGTTGGGGGAGCTGGGACACCTCGATCAGCACTGGCCAGGGGAGGAGAGTCTCCAGTGGGGCATGGAACCGACCTCTGCTCAGACACAGTTTACACCATCCATGCTCGGGGGGTGGACTGCGCTCTGTCCTTGACTTTATCCCACACTCAGTAGGTCAGCGGTGGGGACTTTTTACTTCTCTTCACCAGGAATCCTTTAGAAATGTCTGCGGCAGAAGCGGTGCAGACTTTTTATGGGGCATCAGAGTGGCCTGGGGGGCAATAGCCCCCCTGCCCCCTGGCCCAGTCCTCCCCTGTGCACCACTATGCATTGTCTCTATCACAAGCAATTTGCACCATTGTTGAACCTCTAAGTGGGTGCTTCTAGGAGGTTCTAAAGGGCTAATGGTTTTTCTTTTGCTGTGTTCATGCCCTCAAGTTAATTAGGTCAGCAAGATGTAAATTGTTACAATGTTTTGGACTGAAACAAACTGAGCATGTCTATATCGAGGCAAGTACACTTCATGTTTTTTATTCTTATATTTGAACGGCTCATCCAGCTGATCACCGCTGTGCCATATTACCACCACCCCCCCCCCCCCCCCCTTCCCTAGCCTTGACCATCAGGAAGGACCATTTTACCTTGTCAAAATTCCAGGACTGAAGGTTCACCTGTCACGTGCATCAAGTTTTCAGACCTGGGAACTCCTCCACCTGCCAATTAATGCATAGAATGTGCAGCAAGAGACTCGAGAGCTCCCTAACGCCATGGAGACTCTTTCATTCCTCCAACTTGAGAACCATTAGTTAGCAACCATCAAAAGCACTCAGATCAGTTAAAAATAAAGTATATAATCTGATTATTGGTACTGCGAGCTACAACTCTACTATTATTATAATGGATTTCACAGTATGTGTGCTTTAAACGGACTCAACAGGCACAGTTAGCCTTCTGCATGGCTTTTCAACTCACTTCACAAATATATTTTAACCTATAAAAAAATAATTTAATAGACATTTATTCCAGGATGGCCCGGTGAGGAACAGATAGACAGAATGATAGATTATTTTCACCCATCCCTTATGAACTGGTTACCCTCTTGATACTAGAGGATATACACTATATTACCAAAAAGTATTAGGAGACCTGCCTTTACATGCACATGAACTTTAATGGCATCCCAGACTTAGTACATAGGGTTCAAAATTGAGTTGGCCCAACCTTTACAGCTTCAACTCTTCTGGGAAGGCCGTCCACAAGGTTTAGGAGTGTGTCTATGGGAAATGTTTGACCATTTTTCCAGAAGCGCATTTGTGAGGTCAGGCACTGATGTTGAAGAGAAGGTCTGGTTTGCAGTCTCTGCTCTAATTCATCCCAAAGGTGTTCTGTCGGGTTGAGGTCAGGACTCTGTGCAGGCCAGGGGTTGGGCTTGGTCCCTTAGTTCCAGTGAAGGGAACTGTTGGGTTGAGGTCAGGACTCTGTGCAGGCCAGGGGTTGGGCTTGGTCCCTTAGTGCCATTGAAGGGAACTATTGGGTTGAGGTCAGGACTGAAGGTCCTCCACCCAAAACTCGCTCATCCATGTCTTTATGGACTTTGCTTTGTACACTGGTGTACAGTCATGTTGGAACAGGAAGGGGCCATCCCCAAACTGTTCCCAGAAAATTGGGAGCATGAAATTGTCCAGAACATCTTGGTATGCTGACACCTTAAGAGTTCCCTTCACTGGAACTAAGGGGCCAAGCCCAACCCCTGAAAAACAAACCCACACCATAATCCCCCCTTCACCAAATGATTTGGACCAGTGCACAAAGCAAGGTCTATAAAGACATGGATGAGCAATTTTGGGGTGGAGGAAATCAACTGGCCTGCAAAGTCCTGACCTCAACCCGATAAAGCATCTTTGGGATGAATTAGAGAGCAGACTGTGAGCCAGGCCTGAACTCACAAAAGAGCTTCTGGACAAATGGTCAAACATTCCCATAGACACACTCCTAAACCTTGTGGACAGCCTTCCCAGAAGAGTTGAAGCTGTTATAGCTGCAAAGGGTGGGCCAACTCAATATTGAACCCTACGGACTAAGACTGGGATGCCATTAAAGTTCATGTGCGTGTAAAGGCAGGCGTCCCAATACTTTTGTTAATGTAGTGAATATGGGGGTATTAGTGGAGCTAATGGGCCCCATGTTTAACTTAGAAGGTATCAGCTTATTCCCCTTGATGTGCTAACCTGGTTTCTTGGGTGAGGGTTGGGGTGAGGTAGGGATGTTAATGTTTTAAGAATTGTGGTTAAACAAATGGGGAAAAAACCCTTCCAGTGCATTCCTGAGATAATACCAGACCCTCATTGGATGATGCATTAAAATTCTATTACCATTTGGATCATGATCTTGTTAGCATAGTTCATGATAAGCAGGAGTTCTTTAAAAGGATGTTCCTGATGTGTGGGTGTTACAGCACTGGACAGATAGAAGTAAAATTGGTTCTGACGGATCTACCGAAAAGTGAATTTTCCTAGAAAGATGCATATTCAGATTGAAATATTCTGGGGGTGGATCCTGTTCTGATCTTAAGCTACTACCACTCGGATAGCAACAAACGAGTGCTAACCAGATGGTAAATTCTTGGATGCGTAAAGAGAAGCACCTGGTACAAAGGTTCATCTCACTTGAAGGACTTTTTGGAAATGTAATGGGTATGAACACCAGATACAGCCAAAGCGTTTCGGGGGAAAAAGCCAAAAGCCTGCCCCTTCTTCAGGGCTTGAGCAGTCAATATTAATATAACTACAACCAACAGAATGAACTAAAGCCGGCCATAGAAGGTTTGAATCTCCGCCAGTTCAGCAGGGCGCAGATTCAAACCATGTATGGGCAGGCTGATTGTACTCAAGTGGACTAATTGATCAGCTTGGGCACAAGCAGCCTATAAGATTTGTCATGTGATAATTGCCAGAGGCTATAGCCGCTACCACCCCCCCCCCCGCCAGGAGAATACAATAGCTCTGCAGGAGGTATTCTCCCATCAACTCTGACTGTGTTGATGGGGGAATCGAACCTGTGATTGCAGGAAAGAAAATTGCACCATCTATGGCTGGCTTAAGGAACCTGTGTTAAGGTTTGATGAAGATTAGTGTCTCCTGATGACATTATGAGCTGCTGTTCTATGTTATTGCTGTCAGGAGACACTAGTCTTCATCAAGAATTGACATGGGTCCCTTAATGCATTTTGTCATGATTTTTTTAACATTTACTGCTCAAGCTCTCACAAAGAGGGAGGCTTTTTGCCCAGAAACAAGTGGACTGTATTTGATGGTTCTAACCAGTGGTCCCCAAACTTCAAGCCAAGGGGCCGAATGCAGCCCTTTGCTTGCCTTTACCTGGCCATCTAGGCACCATTCCTTCCACTGACACCAACAATGGGGTATTATTGCTGCCAATGACACCAATGATGGGACTTCATTCCTCCCACTGACACCAATGATGGGGCTTCATTCCTCCCACTGTCAACAAAGATGGGACTTCATTCCTCCCACCCTGACAGTAACAAAGGTATAATATTCCTTGTGCTAAAACCAATGATGGGGTATGGTTTACTCCTGCTGATGCTGGGGTACTTTCTTCTCTCAGTGGCCACATCCTGGCCCCCCAGAGAAGCCTGAAGGACAATTAACGAGCCCTTTGTTTAGAAAGTTTGGAAACCTCTAATCTTAACCATTAACCACTTGCCGACTGCTCACAGTATATTTACTGTGGCAGTCAGCCCCTCACGGGCAGAGTGACGTAGATCTACGTCGCTAGCCTGTGAGGGTCTAGGGAGCGAGCGCGCGCCACCCGAGGCGCGCTCCCGCTCCTGCGTGGTCACGGACCCCCCTGCACGTGTTACCGGCGGACCCGATGTCTGCCGGTCACTCTGCGATCGTCACTGCAGAGGGAGAAAGTCAGGCGGCTAGTGTAAACAAGCCGCCTGTGATTCTCCCCTGTGTAGAAACAGTGATCACACGGTTCTACTATGTAGGACCGTTGATCACTGTTTCTACAGCTCAAGCCACAGCCAATCACAGTTAGAATCACGCCCCTAGGGACACACACAGCCCCTCCCTCTCAAATAAAGTTAACCCCTTCACTGCCAGTGCATTTTTACAGTAACAGTGCATATATATAGCACTGATTACTGTAGAAATATCACTGGTAACCCCAAAAGTATCAGAAATGTCAGGCAAGGGTCTGATCTGTCCGCCGCAATGTCGCAGTACCACAAAGAAAATCGCAGATTGCCGCCATTACGCGTTAAAAAAAAAAACAACAAAAATGACAAAAATCTTTCCCTTTGTTAGTAAACGCGATAACTTTTGCGCAAACCAATCAAAATACGCTTTTTGCGATTATTTTTACCAAACATATGTAGCATAAAACAAATTGACCGAAAATTGGGGGGAATTTCATATTAAAAAATTTGAAAAATATTGTTATTTTTGCAAAATTGACGCTCTTTTTCTGTTTATAGCGCATGATCAAAAAATCGCACAGGTGATCAAATACCACCAAAAGAAAGCTCTGTTTGTGGGGAAAAAAATACGTCAAATTTGTTTAGGTACAGCGTCGCACGACCGCGCAATTGTCCGTTAAAGTCACGCAGTGCCGAATCGCAAAATAGGCCCTGGTCAGGAAGGGGGTAAAATCTTCCGGGGCTTAAGTGGTTAAATATTTCAAAAAGTCCTTCAAGTAAGATGAACTTTTATACCAGGCACACCTGCGTAAACTTCCAAGAACTGACATGATGTGCGAACCCTGGCTTAAATTTTTACCACTTAAGGGATGAGGCCTTCTGGGGGTTGAAACCACACCCAACCCAACATTTAAATTCAGGGGTTTGGGAGAAACAGATGGGTTGGCAGGTTTCATGTTCTTTTTTCCTATTTGCCATAAGCAGGGCTGGGATCTTGCATATTTTTTTTTTAAATACTTCTTAATTTATACTTGATTTTTCTTTTTTTTTCCTCTTCTCTTACTTGTATTCTCTTATGTAATAGTAAATAAGTTGAATTTGGAGCATCTCCCTTAAGCCTTGACCATTCAAAACCATTTACATTTCTAGGAGTTGCAGAAATGAACACACAAAGACCAATTGGGTGCGAGATTAGACCTCTTATTCCATGTCATGGGATCGTATTGATTCATGAACAGAGATATTAATGTTCTCACATGATCGTTACAATTGTCAATATTTCTAAACTGTGACATTCTAATATTTCATCTATTGGATTACTGGTCGTTCAATAGTTCAATGCTCTATATAATAATACTGTATAACCAGCATTGCACTTTTTGAATATTTAATTTAAACAATGAAAAAAAATTGATTTCCATTAATTTTGAACCTGGTATTCCCTTAAAGTGTAGCTAATATTGAGGTTTTTCTTTTTTAGAATATTTAATGTTTGGTCAATTTGATAAAAGTTACTAACAGGGGTGTTCCCAAAGCCAGACATGTTTTTAGATGGAGAATAGAAGGGTTAGAATTGGTGCCTCTGCTCCCGCTGTGGAGATTTGTACTGGGGACCACTGAAACCGAGACAGAAAGTCTGTTTGTCTGATCAATGTTTATAAACAATGTTACTTTGTATCTCTCTATCTCCTGTCTGATCAATGTTTACAAACAATGTTACTTTGTATCTCTCTATCTCCTGTCTGATCAATGTTTATAAACAATGTTATTTTGTATCTCTCTATCCCCCATCTGATCAATGTTTATAAACAATGTTACTTTGTATCTCTCTGTCTCCTTTCTGATCAATGTTTATAAACAACGTTACTTTGTATCTTTCTATCGTCTGTCTGATCAATGTTTATAAACAATATTACTTTGTTTCTTTTTAAGAGTCGGTTCACACTGGGGCAACACGACTCTGCACGACTTGGGGAGACGGCTTGTCAGTCCCGTGCACCACGACTTCGGAGCGACTTGCAGGGACTTCACATAATGGAAGTCAATGCAAGTCGCTCCGAGGTCGCCCCATAGTAGTACAGGACCCTTTTTCTCGGAGCGACTTGTGTCGCTCCTATTAGAACGGGTCCTGTGCTAATCAATGGACCGCGACCGACCGCGACTTGTCAGGCTGACAAGTCGCCTGACAAGTCGAGCTAGTCTGAATGGGCTCTTACTCTAATCTGATCAATGTTTATAAACAATGTTTGTTATTTTGTATCTCTCCATCTCCCATCTGATCAATGTTTATAAACAATGTTACTTTGTATCTCTCTATCTCCTGTCTGATCAATGTTAATAAACAATGTTACTTTGTATCTTTCAATCATCTGTCTGATCAATGTTTATAAACAAAGTTAAATTGTATCTCCCTATCTCCTGCCTGATCAATGTTGATAAACAATGTTACTTTGTATCTCTCTATCTCCATCTGCTCAATGTTTATAAATAATGTTAGGGTCCTTTCACACGGGGCGGACCATTTTTTGATCCGCTTTGGCACTTTTTTTTATTTTTTTATGGACACGGATGACATTTGAGTCATCCGGTCCGTATGTCCGTTTATCATCCCATCCGTTTGCGGATGATAAAACGGAGATAATGTATGTCAATGGGATTGCGGATGTCAGCGGATGACAACGCTGACATCTGTTTTTGCATCCGTTCCTTTTTTTTTAAACGGTAGAAAAATAGGGTTCTTTTCCATTCCAAAAAATGGAACTGATAGGAAAGGACGCAAATCGGATGTCAGTGGATGGTCATCCACGGACATCCGCAATCCCATTGACATGCATTATGTCTGTTTTTCGTCCGCATAACAATGGGATGAAAAACGGACATACGGACCGCCCGTGTGAAAGGACCCTTACATTGTATTTCCCTATCTCCTGTCTGATCAATGTTTATAAACAATGTTACTTTGTATCGCCCTATCTCCTGTCTGATCAATGTTTATAAACAATGTTACTTTGTATCTCCCTATCTCCTGTCTGATCAATGTTTATAAACAATGTTACTTTGTATCTCCCTATCTCCTGTCTGATCAATGTTTATAAACAATGTTACTTTGTATCTCCCTATCTCCTGTCTGATCAATGTTTATAAACAATGTTAGTTTGTATCTCTCTTTCTCCTGTCTGATCAATGTTTATAAACAACGTTAGTTTGTATATCTCTTTCTCCTGTCTGATCAATATTTATAAACAATGTTACTTTGTATCTCTCTGTCTCCCATCTGACCAATGTTTACAAAACAACATTACTTTGTATCTCTCTATCTCCCGTCTGATCAATGTCCATAGCCAATGTTACTCTGTATCTCTCTATCTCCTGTCTAATCATTTTTTAGAAGCAATGTTACTTTTTATCTCTCTCTCTATCTCCATTTGAATATTATTTATAAACAATGTTGTTTTGTATTTTTTCTATCTCCATCTGAACAATGTTTATAAAGCATTTTGCTTTGTATTTCATAGACACACTGATATATTACTTAGCATGCTACAGGTAACATGAAAAAAATCTGATGCTGTGTTCACTTTAAATAAACAATCCTCTGGATCTACTGTGGGTATAGGATTGTGTATTTGGGATTGTATGGTTGGGCTTTTTATTACTGTTTTTTTTTTTATTTATTTTTTTATTGGTTGAGCCAGATGGACTTGTGCCTTTTTCCCAACATGTAAAATGGGTAATTGTGCAGTTAGAGTCAGCTCAGTGCCAGAAGTGAATCACTGAATAATTCTGATAACTTGGAATGAACAAGCTGCATGTGCTGCTTCTAAAGAAGCTCTCTGCTGCCCCCTGTGGCTTCTCTCAGTACACTGCAACATCCTCCTGAATCCTTCTCCCTTCTCCATTGTAATTGAGATAAAATTTGAAAAAGGGAGCCATGGAAAACCACACACAAGAGTGTAAACCTGAGCACCGACCAGTGAAACACAGATCTCCACTTATAATTCTTTACTGTGATCAATCTGCCAGGAGTGCCTTTATATTTTGCTTACACAGCCTCTTTAATAGCACATAGAAATCACTGTAGCGTGGCTTTTATTACACGTACCTTAATGTGTTGTGTTTAGATTCAATTTAAGTTTTATATTCAATTCACCTGCCCGATGCTCGGTCTCCACCACATTACTCGGTGCTGAAAAAGAGGACTTTATAATGAATCCAATGTCATTTGTCAGCCATTAAACTGAGATTTTATTTTATACCCGCTTCAAGGTCTGCAGTACAGAAATGCACAAACAATCCGCCGCCAAAGACAAAAAGATTTCACACTTCTTTCATTTCTGTATACAGAATGAGATAAATAAGTACAGTATACATAGCGAATGAATCCCCAACATGGCACCAATGTGACACAGCCCTGACCATGGGGGCATGCTCTATATACAGTATACATATCACCAATGTGACACGGCCCTGACCATGGGGGCATGCTCTATATACAGTATACATGTCACCAATGTGACATGGCCCTGACCATGGGGGCATGCTCTATATACAGTATACATATCACCAATGTGACACGGCCCTGACCATGGGGGTATGCTCTATATACAGTATACATATCACCAATGTGACACAGCCCTGACCATGGAGGCATGCTCTATATACAGTATACATATCACCAATGTGACACGGCCCTGATCATGGGGGCATGCTCTATATACAGTATACATATCACCAATGTGACACAGCCCTGACCATGGAGGCATGCTCTATATACAGTATACATATCACCAATGTGACATGGCCCTGACCATGGGGGCATGCTCTATATACAGTATACATATCACCAATGTGACACGGCCCTGACCATGGGGGCATGCTCTATATACAGTACAGTATACATATCACCAATGTGACATGGCCCTGACCATGGGGGTATGCTCTATATACAGTATACATATCACTATTGTGACACAGCCCTGACCATGGGGGCATGCTCTATATACAGTACAGTATACATATCACCAATGTGACACGGCCCTGACCATGGGGGCATGCTCTATATACAGTATACATATCACCAATGTGACACGGCCCTGACCATGGGGGCATGCTCTATATACAGTATACATATCACCAATGTGACACGGCCCTGACCATGGGGGTATCCTCTATATACAGTATACATATCACTATTGTGACACGGCCCTGACCATGGAGGCATGCTCTATATACAGTATACATATCACCATTGTGACACGGCCCTGACCATGGGGGAATGCTCTATATACAGTATACATATCACTATTGTGACACGGCCCTGACCATGGAGGCATGCTCTATATACAGTATACATATCACCATTGTGACACGGCCCTGACCATGGGGGAATGCTCTATATACAGTATACATATCACTATTGTGACATGGCCCTGACCATGGGGGCATGCTCTATATACAGTATACATATCACTATTGTGACACGGCCCTGACCATGGGGGCATGCTCTATATACAGTATACATATCACCAATGTGACACGGCCCTGACCATGGGGGCATGCTCTATATACAGTATACATATCACCAATGTGACACGGCCCTGACCATGGGGCCATGCTCTATATACAGTATACATATCACCAATGTGACACGGCCCTGACCATGGGGGCATGCTCTATATACAGTATACATATCACCAATGTGACACGGCCCTGACCATGGGGGCATGCTCTATATACAGTATACATATCACCAATGTGACACAGCCCTGACCATGGGGGCATGCTCTATATACAGTATACATATCACCAATGTGATATGGCCCTGACCATGGGGGCATGCTCTATATACAGTATACATATCACCAATGTGACACGGCCCTGACCATGGAGGCATGCTCTATATACAGTATACATATCACCAATGTGACACGGCCCTGACCATGGGGGCATGCTCTATATACAGTATACATATAACCAATGTGACACAGCCCTGACCATGGGGGCATGCTCTATATACAGTATACATATCACCAATGTGACATGACCCTGACCATGGAGGCATGCTCTATATACAGTATACATATCACCAATGTGACACGGCCCTGACCATGGGGGCATGCTTTATATACAGTATACATATCACCAATGTGACACGGCCCTGACCATGGGGGCATGCTCTATATACAGTATACATATCACCAATGTGACACGGCCCTGACCATGGGGGAATGCTCTATATACAGTATACATATCACCATTGTGACACGGCCCTGACCATGGAGGCATGCTCTATATACAGTATACATATCACCAATGTGACATGGCCCTGACCATGGGGCCATGCTCTATATACAGTATACATATCACCAATGTGACACAGCCCTGACCATGGGGGCATGCTCTATATACAGTATACATATCACCAATGTGACACGGCCCTGACCATGGGGGCATGCTCTATATACAGTATACATATCACCAATGTGACACAGCCCTGACCATGGGGGCATGCTCTATATACAGTATACATATCACCAATGTGATATGGCCCTGACCATGGGGGCATGCTCTATATACAGTATACATATCACCAATGTGACACGGCCCTGACCATGGAGGCATGCTCTATATACAGTATACATATCACCAATGTGACATGGCCCTGACCATGGGGGCATGCTCTATATACAGTATACATATCACCAATGTGACATGGCCCTGACCATGGGGCCATGCTCTATATACAGTATACATATCACCAATGTGACATGGCCCTGACCATGGGGGCATGCTCTATATACAGTATACATATCACCAATGTGACACGGCCCTGACCATGGGGGCATGCTTTATATACAGTATACATATCACCATTGTGACACGGCCCTGACCATGGAGGCATGCTCTATATACAGTATACATATCACCAATGTGACATGGCCCTGACCATGGGGCCATGCTCTATATACAGTATACATATCACCAATGTGACACGGCCCTGACCATGGGGCCATGCTCTATATACAGTATACATATCACCAATGTGACATGGCCCTGACCATGGGGCCATGCTCTATATACAGTATACATATCACCAATGTGACACGGCCCTGACCATGGGGGCATGCTCTATATACAGTATACATATCACCAATGTGACACGGCCCTGACCATGGGGGCATGCTCTATATACAGTATACATATCACCAATGTGACACGGCCCTGACCATGGGGGCATGCTCTATATACAGTATACATATCACCAATGTGATACAGCCCTGACCATGGGGGCATGCTACATATACAGTATATATGTTGCCAATGGGACACGGCCCTGACCATGGGGGCATCCTCTATATACAGTATACATATCACCAATGTGACACAGCCCTGACCATGGGGGCATGCTCTATATACAGTATACATATCACCAATGTGACACGGCCCTGACCATGGGGGCATGCTCTATATACAGTATACATATCACCAATGTGACACGGCCCTGACCAAGGGGGCATGCTCTATATACAGTATACATGTCACCAATGTGACACAGCCCTGACCATGGGGGCATGCTCTATATACAGTATACATATCACCAATGTGACACGGCCCTGACCAAGGGGGCATGCTCTATATACAGTATACATATCACCAATGTGACACAGCCCTGACCATGGGGGCATGCTCTATATACAGTATACATATCACCAATGTGACACAGCCCTGACCATGGGGGCATGCTCTATATACAGTATACATGTCACCAATGTGACACGGCCCTGACCATGGGGGCATGCTCTATATACAGTATACATATCACCATTGTGACACGGCCCTGACCATGGGGGAATGCTCTATATACAGTATACATGTCACCAATGTGACATGGCCCTGACCATGGGGGCATGCTCTATATACAGTATACATATCACCAATATGACACGGCCCTGACCATGGAGAAATGCTCTATATACAGTATACATATCACCAATGTGACACAACCCTGACCATGGAGGCATCCTGCCAATGGGACACACCCGTGACCATGGGGTATGCTCTTTAGACACTATACATATCGCCAACATGACACCCCCCTGGCCCAGGGGGCATGCTGTCTGTTCAGTTTACACAGTGCTGGGTCAAGATCATCCAGCTCCCAGGGCAAAGATGCCAATCTGTCCAGTCTTGAAACAGAAGGAAGGAGCTCCCATCCCCCCAGTAAACCATTGCGCCCAGGGCAGCCGTCCCTCCTGCCCACTCTTTGTCCCAGCCCTGAGTATACATATCACCAATGTGACATGACCCTGACCATGGGGCATGCTCTATATACAGTATACATATCACCAATGTGACACGGCCCTGACCATGGGGGCATCCTCTATATACAGTATACATATCACCAATGTGACACAGCCCTGACCATGGGGGCATGCTCTATATACAGTATACATGTCACCAATGTGACACGGCCCTGACCAAGGGGGCATGCTCTATATACAGTATACATGTCACCAATGTGACACGGCCCTGACCAAGGGGGCATGCTCTATATACAGTATACATATCACCAATGTGACATGGTCCTGACCATGGAGGCATGCTCTATATACAGTATACATATCACCAATGTGACACGGCCCTGACCATGGGGGCATGCTCTATATACAGTATACACATCACCAATGTGACACGGCCCTGACCATGGGGGCATGCTTTATATACAGTATACATATCACCAATGTGACACTGCCCTGACCATGGAGGCATGCTCTATATACAGTATACATATCACCAATGTGACACGGCCCTGACCATGGGGGCATGCTCTATATACAGTATACATATCACCAATGTGACACGGCCCTGACCATGGGGGCATGCTCTATATACAGTATACATATCACCAATGTGACACGGCCCTGACCATGGGGGCATGCTCTATATACAGTATACATATCACCAATGTGATATGGCCCTGACCATGGGGGCATGTTCTATATACAGTATACATATCACCAATGTGACATAGCCCTGACCATGGAGGCATGCTCTATATACAGTATACATATCACCAATGTGACACGGCCCTGACCATGGAGGCATGCTCTATATACAGTATACATATCACCAATGTGATATGGCCCTGACCATGGGGGCATGTTCTATATACAGTATACATATCACCAATGTGACACGGCCCTGACCATGGAGGCATGCTCTATATACAGTATACATATCACCAATGTGACACGGCCCTGACCATGGAGGCATGCTCTATATACAGTATACATATCACCAATGTGATATGGCCCTGACCATGGGGGCATGCTCTATATACAGTATACATATCACCAATGTGACACGGCCCTAACCATGGAGGCATGCTTTATATACAGTATACATGTCACCAATGTGACACGGCCCTGACCATGGGGGCATTCTCTATATACAGTATACATATCACCAATGTGACATGGCCCTGACCATGGGGGCATGCTCTATATACAGTATACATATCACCAATGTGACACGGCCCTGACCATGGGGGCATGCTCTATATACAGTATACATATCACCAATGTGACATGACCCTGACCATGGGGGCATGGTTTATGGCACGGCATATGGTATGACCCTGACATGTTGATCATCTGATACTCTAGGACTAGGCCCTCATTTTCTTTTGTCTTCTCCTAGTGGGGAGCAGATGTTTGAATGGAAAAAAATACTTTATTATGGCCACTAGATGGCGTTGACTATCACTAGAAACAAGCATGCTCCTAAGACCCAAGTGCTATTTAATGGCCATAATCCAATATTTTTCCTATTCACACATTTAAATTACAGAAAATATTGCCTACGAACATTCGATTTTTCCCCATTTGCAGAGAATTCACATTAAGTGCATTGTAGGGTAGAAATTAGACGTTTATATATGGGCCGATGCAGACAGAGGAGGACATTTGATATGGAACTTTGTGATACCTCTTGGCAGTTTGTAGTTTACATTGACAGGTTCACTCGAAATGAAATCTTTACAATATCATAGAAATGGGGGGGAGGGGGGGGGGTTTATATTTTTGTGCAGCATTTATTCCTGAGCAGCTGCTCAGTGGTGGAATTACACTTCCAGTCATGGGAATAATATACTGTATATGTGGAAATATCTATCGATTCATGAAGGTTATTGATTACAATTCTGCATGACAGCTGAGAGGTCTATTATTAAACATTGCGGATCCGAGGAACAACAGATAATAAAGTCATTTACAGCTCTGTGTGTCTCCCGCTATGGAAACATCACTGCATGGGGCTGGAGGCCGGGGCATGGAGCTCTGGAGGTCCCTACTTATACCCAATCATAGAACATTCTACAATGTATCTGTGCTTATAGAAAGTACAAACAGTTTAATGTTCTCCATACAGAGCAAAATGGCAACAGCTCCACCCAGGACCCCAACCCATCCATTAACCCTTCCATCAACCCTTCCATCAATCCTTCTATCAACTGTTCCATCAATCCTTCCATCAACCCCTCCATTAAACCTTCCATTAACCCTTCCATCAACCCTTCTATCAACCGTTCCATCAATCCTTCCATCAATCCTTTCATCGACCCTCCATTAACCTATCCATTAACCCTTCCATCAACCCTTCTATCAACTATTCCATCAATCCTTTCATCGACCCTCCATTAACCTATCCATTAACCCTTCCATCAACCCTTCTATCAACTATTCCATCAATCCTTCCATCAACCCTTCTATTAACCGTTCCATGAACCCTTCCATCAACCCCTCCATCAACCCTTCTATCAACCGTTCCATCAATCATTCCATCAACCCTCTATTAACCCTTCCATTAACCCTTCCATCAACCATTCCATCAATCCTTTCATCAATCCTTCCATCAACCCCTACATTAACCCTTCCATCAACCCTCCATTAACCCTTCCATTACCCTTCTATCAACAATTCCATCAATCCTTCCATCAACCCCTCCATTAACCCTTCCATCAACCCCTCCATCAACCCTTCTATTAACCTTTCCATTAACCTTTCCATTAACCATTCCATCATCCTTGCCATCAACCCTTCCATCAAACCTTCCATCAACCCTTCCATCATTCCTTCCATCAACCCTTCCATTAACCCATCCATTAACCCCTCCATTAACCCTTCCATTAACCCTTCCATCAACCCCTCCATCAACCCTTCTATCAACAATTCCATCAGTCCTTCCATCAACCCCTCCATTAACCCTTCCATTAACCCTTCCATCAACCCTTCTATTAACCTTTCCATTAGTCCTTCCATCATCCTTGCCATCAACCCTTTCATCAACCCTTCCAATAACCCATCCATTAACCTTTCCAGCAACACTTCCATTAACCCTTCCACTAACCACCTCACAGCAATATACTGTATACAGAGGTAATTTTCGTTTATGAAGTACCCCGTCTGTTCCTATGTTGTTCCATTCATCTGTCCATTATCCTACTATCTCTATCCATCTTTCTACTCATCCATCCATTTGTTATGTCTGTCTGTCTGTCTATCTATCTATCACCATCCATACATCCATTCATCTATTTGCTTATTTTTATTTCCATCTATCATCTATCTTTCTATCTACTTATCTGACCCTCCTTCATCTATGTATCTATTTTTCTTTCTATCTATTATCTTAATATCTCTATCCATCTTTCTTTTATCCATCCATTTTATCTATCTATCTATCTATCTATCTATCTATCTATCTATCTATCTATCTATCTATCTATCTATCTATCTATCTATCTATCTATCTATCTATCTCCATCCATTCATCTATTTGCTTATTTTTTTTTCTATCTATCTACTCATGTGCCCCTCCTTCATTTATCTGTTATTCTTCCTTATTACTCTGTCTTCTTTCGATATCCATCCATGCAATTATCTATTTGTATATTGCTATCTATCTATCTATCTATCTATCTATCTATCTATCTATCTATCTATCTATCTATCTATCTATCTATCTATCTATCTATCTATCTATCTATCTATCTATCTATCTATCTCTTTATATCTATCCACATATCTCTCCCATCTTAATCTATGTGTATATTCTTCTTTCTAGCTATTACCTTTCTATCGCAGTTCATCTATGTATCCTTTCTTTTGTCCATCCATTTGAACTATCTATCTATCTATCTATCTATCTATCTATCTATCTATCTATCTATCTATCTATCTATCTATCTATCTATCAATTTTTTAATTAATCAATCAAGCAACCAATCAATCAATCTATTCCTTTGTCCACCATCTACAATGTATCTATTTTTCTTTCTATCAACCCTCTATATGTAGTTCTATCTATCTATCTATCTATCTATCTATCTATCTATCTATCTATCTATCTATCTATCTATCTATCTATCTATCTATCTATCTATCTATCTATCTATCTATCTATCACCATCCATACATCCATTCATCTATTTGCTTATTTTTATTTCCATCTATTATCTATCTTTCTATCTACTTACAGTATCTGACCCTCCTTCATCTATGTATCTATTTTTCTTTCTATCTATTATCTTAATATCTCTATCCATCCTTCCTTTTATCCATCCATTTTATCTATCTATCTATCTATCTATCTATCTATCTATCTATCTATCTATCTATCTATCTATCTATCTATCTATCTGACAATCAATATCTATCTATCTATCTATCTATCTATCTATCTATCTATCTATCTATCTATCTATCTATCTATCTATCTATCTATCTATCTATCTATCTATCTATCTATCTATCTATCTATCTATCTATCTATCTATCTATCTATCTATCTATCTATCTATCTATCTATCTATCTATCTATCTATCTATCTATCTATCTATCTATCTATCTATCTATCTATCTATCTATCTATCTATCTATCTATCTATCTATCTATCTATCTATCCTCCTCTACACTTGAACACAGTTAATCAGCACATTTGGTTCAGAAATTCCGCTATCTCCCGGAAAGCTCGAATACCTTTGTTATTTATTTATATTTTCTGCACAGAATCAATCTTGGGTCAAATGTTTCTCTCGCGGGGACGCGGCGGCTGGGACTTGTTTTCCAGGCAAATCCTAAAACAGCAATAACTCAATGAATGCCATTAGCAGCAGTGCTTGACCAAGCTCCGCGCAGTATTAATCACGCCATACGAGACACAAGGAAGCATTGATTTGAATTAATTCTGAAAACATTTATCAAGTAAACAAGGCCGGAGCGCATTGCTGGGAGAATTGGACCTTTTCCTGGGAAAGATAGGAAGGCGTGTGTGCCGCGTATATATTAGAGCCGCAGTACGGCGCAGTGCCAACTGTAACCACTATGTGGCAGTGCGGTAGAAATGGTTTTCTTTCTGCTATATAATTGTATATTTTATTGTAACACGTTTATTATAAGCTGTCAGGGAACATGGCATAGATCATAGTTACATTGTTACACAAATACTAAAGAAATACATTATTGCTATGGTAATACTTGGCATAACCGGTATAAAATGTCAGTTTGTAGCAGTAGAGAGACAATTAACCACTTAGCGCCCAGCCAATTCAGAGCTAGGCCCTATAATACAGACGATTCCTACAACACTGCATAAATGTACTCTGAGGCTCCATTCAAATCTGAATGTTTTCGAAATGTGCGCAACAGCGTATATTTTATTTGCATGCGTTTACGAAATATCATATTTGTGGTGCCATTCACTGCAGACGTGCGATTTGCCATGCAACAAATTCAGCAAAACGCATGGTAAAAAACACGCAAAGTTAAACACTGCAATAAGCTTCATGAGCTACTTTAATGCATCTGTTGCAGTTAAGGTGGCCCATTTAAATAAATAGGCCGCCATATTGTGCAAATAACGTGCAAAAAACTCTAAATTTGGCTTTAAACACACATACACACCTTTCTATATTTTCTACCTGTAATATATTTGCAGTGCATATTTCATATTCATACTTACAAAAATATTGGTCCAAATTCCCAAGGGCACTGCACCCCTTACCCAACAATTGATACTATCACTTTCCCTCCCAGGCCACACCCACTTTATGGCATGGTCTGGAGCTTAAATATGTCACCTCTGGGCATGATTTCCCTTTAACTAATGCTCTTCATGGAGTTGCTGCACATGCTCAGTTCTCAAATAAGGGCGACCCTGTCATCTCAGAGACAACCTCATCAGGACTGTCCCGGCCAATCCGGGACAGTTAGCATTTGTGTATTTAGAAACTAAAAATTCACAATGTATATTATAGACCAAAATAGTTACATCATCCAAAATAGTAATGACCTATAGTATATATTGAAACCTTCTGATGTCTTGTCCTTCTTGAGTTATATATCGTTCATAATTTTCATTTTTTGTTCTACTTTACCATAAACAATTGAATGCTGACCAAGTCACAACTCAGTGCTCAAATAAGGGTGGTCCTGTGATCTCAGAGACATTTTCCTCAGGACTGTCCAGGCAAATCCGGGACAGTTGGCATCTATGCATATCAGAAAGAAAAATATAAAATGTATGGGACTTTTCTGGTGCCATCCAAAAACAACAACACTAATTATTTCACAACATTTAGAGTCATTACAGATAGTGTTAAAAAGTGTTCACAATAAAATAGTGTAGACCAAAATAGTTACATCATCCGAAACGGAAATGACCCATAGCATATAATGAAAGCCTCTGATGACTTGTCCTTCTTGGGTTATCATATATTGTTCATAATTTCCTGTTGTTCAATTTTTTTCATAAACTCTTGAATATGGACCAAGTCAGAACTCGGTGCTCAAATAAGGGCGGTCCTGTAATCTCAGAGACAACCTCATCGGGACTGTCCTGGCAAATCCGGGACAGTTGGCATCTATGCATATTAGAACCAAAAATATAGAATGTATGGGACTTCTCTGGTGCCATCCTAAAACAGCAACACAAAATATTTCACAACATTTATAGTTATTGCAGATTTTGTTAAAATTTGTTCACAATAAAATAGTGTAGACCAAAATAGTTACATCATCCGAAAAAGGAATGACCCATAGCATATAATGAAAGCCTCTGATGACTTGTTCTTCTTGGGTTATCATATATTGTTCATAATTTCCCTTTGTTCAATTTTTTCATACACTCTTGAATACGGACCAAATCAGAACTCGGTGCTCAAATAAGGGCTGTCCTGTGATCTCAGAGACAATCTCATCGGGACTGTCCTGGCAAATCCGGGACAGTTGGCATCTATGCATATCAGAAGCAAAAATATAGAATGTATGGGACTTCTCTGGTGCCATCCAAAAACAGCAACACAAAATATTTCACAACATTAAGGCTCCATGTACACGGGACGCTGGAAATGGCCGTTTAGGAGCAGTTGGGCGTTTTTTTCAGAAGCCCCTGAACCCATTTACATTTTATCTTATCTGTCTATGTACACAAGGTCGTTTACAGTCATTTGCAGGCAGTTGCGTTCAGGGACTGTTTTTAGAACGCAATTATTTGCGTTCGAACGTGTGTTTCCCGGCGTTTCAAACGCACAAACACGTCCGAACGCGTCTAAACGCGTCCGAACGCGATGACCCGCGTTTAGCGTTCGTGTTTTTCCATTTTAAAGGGGAATCATTTTTTTGACCTCTAGGAACGGTTCTAAACGCAAACGCCCGCAAACGCCCGCTAAACGTGGGTACAAACGCGACCGAACGGACGTTTCAAACGTCCTAAAAATTCCAGCATTCAAAGGGACTTTTAACAACGTCCCGTGTACATGGAGCCTTATAGGTATTACAGATATTGTTAAAAAAAAATTCATAATAAAATAGCGTAGACCAAAATAGTTACATCATCTGAAAAAGGAATGACCCATAGCATATAATGAAAGCCTCTGATGACTTGTCCTTCTTGGGTTATCATATATTGTTCATAATTTCCTGTTGTTCAATTTTTTTCATAAACTCTTGAATATGGACCAAGTCAGAACTCGGTGCTCAAATAAGGGCGGTCCTGTAATCTCAGAGACAACCTCATCGGGACTGTCCTGGCAAATCCGGGACAGTTGGCATCTATGCATATTAGAACCAAAAATATAGAATGTATGGGACTTCTCTGCTGCCATTCAAAAACAGCAACACAACTTTTTTTACAAAATGTTTAGTTATTAGAGATATTGTTAAAAAAATAGTTCACACTAAAATAGTGTAGTTACATCATCTGAAATAGGAATGACCAATAGCACATAATGAAATCTTCTGATGTCTTGTCCTTCATGGGTTATCATATATTCATTTTTTCCAATTGTTACATTTTTTCATAAACTCTTGAATACGGACCAAGTCAGAACTCGGTGCTCAAATAAGGGTGGCCCTGTGATCTCCAAGACAACCTCATCTGGACTGTCCTGGCAAATCCGGGACAGTTGGCATCTATGCATATTAGAACCAAAAATATAGACTGTATGGGACTTCTCTGGCGCCATCCAAAAACAACAACGCAAAATATTTCACAACATTTATAGTTGTTACAGATATTGTTAAAATTTGTTCACAATAAAATAGTGTAGACCAAAATAGTTACATCATCCGAAACAGGAATGACCCATAGCATATAATGAAAGCTTCTGACGACTTGTCCTTCTTGAGTTATCATACCTGTCAATTGTTCATAATTTCCTTCTTTGTAAATTTTACTTTAACATAAACTTTAGAATATGAACCAAGTCAGAACTTAGTGCTCAGTGCTCAAATAAGGGCGGTCCTGTGATCTCAGAGACATTTTCCTCAGGACTGTCTCGGCAAATCCGGGACAGCTGGCATCTATGCATATCAGAAAGAAAAATATAAAATGTTTTAGGACTTTTCTGGTGCCATCCAAAAACAGCAACACAAATTATTTCACAGCATTTAGAGTTATTACAGATATTGTTAAAAATTGTTCACAATAAAATAGTATAGACCAAAATAGTTACATCATCCAAAATAGTAATGACCCATAGTATATATTGAAACCTTTTGATGTCTTGTCCTTCTTGAGTTATATATCATTCATAATTTTTTTTTTCTGTTCAACTTTACCTTATACAATTGAATACGGACCAAGTCAGAACTCAGTGCTCAAGTAAGGGTGGTCCTTTGATCTCAGAGACAACCTCATCAGGACTTTCCCAGCAAATCCAGGGCATCTATGCAAATCAGAACCAAAAATATTGAATATATGGGACTTCTCTGTTGCCATCCAAAAACAACCACACAAAATATTTCACAAAACTTATATTTATTACAGATATTGTTAAAAATTGTTCACAATAAAATAGTGTAGACCAAAATTACATCATCCAAAAAAAGGAAGACCTTTATCAAATAATGACTTGTGCTTCTTGGGTTATCATATATGGTTCATCATTTTCTTTTTTGTTCAACATTACTAAAAACTTTTGAATACTGACCAAGTCAGAACTCGGTGCTCAAATAAGGGTGGTCCTGTGATCTCAGAGACAACCTCATCAGGACTTTCCCGGATAGTTGGCATCTGTGCATATTTCCACCATGTGAAAGACTGAATTGGATACTAATGTGTGCATTTGATCTAGTTACAATTTTGACAATTGACCTCTTTAAAAGAGACTAGTTCTGTTTCAAATGCCACATTAACATACCTCCATAGACCCAATCTGTCCAGACAGTATGGTCACCTGCTGACTTGACACCCTCCACAAGCAGGTAAACTCTTCAGGAAGACATAAGAGTTGCATCCAACACAATTTTACTTCTCACAAGTGCAGTTCGCAGGAGGTGTTTCCAGTCTTTTGAAATGTAAAACAACAATACATTTCCAAAGCCCTGTCTCTGCAAAGAACTAACACTGACTGAGGGAACATGAAAGAAAACAGTGGTAGTCTATCTAGGACTGAACTAACTGACACTAAACAGGAGGGGAGGACATAGGGGCATACCAAATCACATAAGTAAACAAGCTATGGTGATCCTAAACCACCACTTGATGTCATCATACAGCTGAAAGACCTGCTCCTTGTGCTGCTTCCCCACCCTTCTCTCTGTACAGACTGCACAGTAGACTTTAAAACGCTGATATCAAGGTCAGTTCAGACCTTTACACTGCTTGAATTTAATGATATTATCAGAATTCAGAACTGTATTATTTATGCAGTAGGTGGAGCGATGAGATCTTGTTATATTATAGATCCACTATAGCAGTTATTGGCACCCCAGATGTTGTGGAACTATATTTCCCATGATGCTCATGCAGGGCCGTCGCTACCTATAGGCACGGAAGGTGCTCGCCTAGATTGCACATCAGTCGGGGGCGCCACGCCAGCAATGCCGCTGGCGTGTTAAGCAAACGCTGGAGCCAGCACTGTTTGTCTTTTGGGTCTTCCAGCCCAGTCCAGAGACACAGGTGCGGGCCCCCGGTCCTGGGCCTGCAGACCACGGCTGGCATGAGGAAGTGAGTGGGTACCGCCACTATTTGTCTTCAGGCCAGGTCCAAAGGCGCGGGTGCGGGCCTGCAGACTACGGCTGAAGAAATAGGTGTATAGGGGCCGCAAAAGTCTTTACCCCCGCCACCTCCATCATATATATAGGCAGGGCAAAGAGGGTGGAGTTAGGGGCAGAGCCAAGGGGGGTGGCAAAATGAGGTTTCACCTAGGGTGTCAAAAATCCATGCACCAGCCCTGTGCTCATGCACTCTGCAGTATAGTTGAGCATCATGGGAAATGTAGTTCCAAAACATCTGGGGTGCAAAGGTTCGCCATCACTGCCCTATAGTATATAGGATATGTCAAATGCTGATCATTTTCGGAAAGTGCAGTGAAAGAGTTAACTCCGACCGCAGCCAAGGAGAGTAGCAGACACTTCACGATTATCTGCCTGTTAACTATGATCCAAATTAATAATAATTAATAACTGTGTTCACTTTGCACCAATTATATCGTGTCTGACGAGTGCAAATAACTCCTATTGTGGTCATACAATGGCGGTAATTGCTGGCAGGACTGTGACGAGCGGCGGGGAAGAGCTGGTTTGGACTCAGATATGCAAAATCTATTAGAGATTTGCATAACTGGCACCTCGTCAAACCATCGGCGTGCTGCAGCAATGGAGAGTTGAAATGATGCAAGTCATATTATTTAAACTATTATTGAATGCGAGATTTACCGTATCACAGAATTCTGTATTTTTGCACAATATATAATTATTGAAAGTGAGATGTCTCGTCTAGCTGTCTGCAGATAACACTGCGGAATAAATGCATATATTTTTTTTACTGCCTGATAGCTTATTTTCTATTGATTTGACGGGAAATAAAATAACCGATCTTTTTCTTACGTGAAAGATATTCATAGCTTTACCTACAGCCAGGTAAAAAACACTTGTCGAAGGAATCGCAGTTCCAGCACAGCTTGATGGGACTTGTGGCTTCTCAATGGCTTCCAGCAGTCCTCATAGCAGCTGTCACACCTACCTCTACTGTGATCTAGTGCTGGGCCTTCTCTTCGGTGCATGGCAGGGTTTCACCTGGAGCAACAGCGCCCCAGCCAATCAGGAAAAAATTCTTCTGAAAGCCACTGCCTTAAGGAGTGTAGCAACACATCATTACAATACTTATCTGTAACCTCATATTTCCTGTGTCCTCCAAGTCTGCCTCCAGCCTCTGGATACTCTTTGCCTCCAGCGTGCTCCCAATCCATGTTGCCTCTAGTGACCCCAATGCAATCGGTGACTCCGAAGTCCACAGGTCACAGTGGATTCCAGTGCAACCAGCGATTCCATGTGCCTTTTAGTAACTCCTGGTGCCCTCCTAGTACAAGTGTATTCTAGTCACTTCAATGCGATTGCTGACTCCAGGTGTGCTCCTAGTCCAAAAGTCACCTAGTGAATCCAGGGCATCCAGTGACTATAGGTGCACTAACAATCTATGTTCTCTCTAGTGACTACAGGTGCACTCCCAGTCCATGTGTCCTCTAGTGACTCCAGGTGCACTCCCAGTCCATGTGTCCTCTAGTGACTCCAGGTGCACTCCCAGTCAATGTGCCCTCTAGTGACTCCAGGTGCACTCTCAGTCCATGCTCCCTCTAGTGACTCCAGGTGCCCTCCCAGTCCATGTGCCCTCTAGGGACTCCAGGTGGGCTCCCTAGTCCAAAAGTCACCTAGTGATTCCAGGGCATCCAGTGACTAAAGGTGCACTAACAATCTATGTTCTCTCTAGTGACTCCAGGTGCACTCCCAGTCCATGTGTCCTCTAGTGACTCCAGGTGAACTCCCAGTCTATGTGCCCTCTAGTGACTCCAGGTGCACTCCCAGTCCATGTTCCCTCTAGTGGCTCCAGGTGCACTCCCAGTCCATGTTCCCTCTAGTGACTCGAGATGCACTCCCAGTCCATGTTCCCTCTAGTGACTCCAGGTGCACTCCCAGTCCATGTGCCCTCTTGTGACTCCAGGTGCACTCCCCATCAATGTGCCCTCTAGTGACTCCAGGTGCACTCCCAGTTTATGTGCCCTCTAGTGACTCCAGGTGCACTCCCAGTCCATGTTCCCTCTAGTGATTTCAGGTGCACTCCCAGTCCATGTTCCTTCTAGTGACTCCAGGTGCACTCCCAGTCCATGTGCCCTCTAGTGAATCGGTGTGCCCAGTGACTCCAGGGCACTCCCAGTCCATGTTCCCTCTAGTGATTTCAGGTGCACTCCCAGTCCATGTTCCTTCTAGTGACTCCAGGTGCACTCCCAGTCCATGTGCCCTCTTGTGAATCGATGTGCCTAGTGACTCCAGTGCACTCCAAGTCCATGTGCCCTCTAATGAATCATTGTGCCCAGTGAATCCATGTTCCCTCTAGTGAATTCAGTGTGCCTGGAGACTTCACTTAGTGGTTCCAGCACACTGAGTGACTCCAGGTGCATTCCAAGTCCACGTACCCTCTTGTGACTCAAGTGCACCTAGGGTTGCCACTTCATCCCTTTAAACACAAACTCATATTAATTACACAGGTTCTGTGGCTGATTAAGGTTGTAATTAAACTCACTTTGTGCCTCATCTGCATTAAAGTATCCTCAGTATCCGTGTAATTATTATGTGTTTGGGTTTAAAGGGATGAGGTGGCAACCCTAAGTGCACCCTGTGATGCCAGGTGTGCTCCTAGTCCACAGGTCATCTAGTGAACCGAGTGACTTCATGTGCACTCCCAGTACATGTGCCCTTTTGTGATTCCAGCGTGCCCAGTGATTTCAGGTGCTCTCCCAGTCCATTCGCCCTCTAGTGACTCCAGTTCCCCTGATGAATAAAAGTGTACTTCTAGTCCACATGTCACCTAGTGACTCTAGGTGCACGTCTTCATTCTTCATGTGTCCACTAGTGATTCCAGTGCACCCAGTCCATGTGTCCTCCAGAGACTCCAGTGTGCCAAGTGAATCCAGGTTACGTTCCCAGTCCACATGCCCTCTAGTGACTTCAGTGTGCCTGGTGACTCCTACTGTAGTCCACGTCATCTAATGATTCTAGTGCACTCCCAGTCCATGTGCCCTCTAATGACTTTAGTGCACCCTTTGACACCAGGTGTGCTCTAGGTGCCCACCAGTGACTCAAATGTGTCCATTTCCAATCCATCTAGTGACATCACTACACTTAATGTGCCCAGTGACTCAAAGTGGGCTCACATTCCACATGTTATCTAAAGGCTCCAGTGCATTCTGTGCACTCTGTAACTCTAAATGTGCACCAGTGTGCTTTGTGTCATCTACTGAGTTCAAGTGCATCCTATGCACCTTGACCATATGTGGTAAATTATATAAGCCAATTTTTCTGTCTGTAGGTGGGGTGCAGAATAAACAATTTCAAACAACATAGTCAGAATATCTTGCAGAGAGCTGCCTGAAGATAGACAGTAAAGGGCACTGGTACTCTTGATTTTCTGTAGAATCGCTTGGTGAAGGTTTCAACTGCAAGCAGTGATTCGGAGAATCAGGTGTGTCTTTTAGACTCCTGATTTCAATGTCGCCAGGCTTGTGACCGAGATAGGCCAGAGACTTGAGCATTAAGGGCAGCAGGCAGTGGTGTGTTTTGGTTTTGTGTTGCCCTAGTCAAGGCTAGAATTGGGCACCACCCACCCCATCTAAATGCGGCAGTATACCGTTCTTATCTCAGGTTCTAATGTGGAAGCTGCAGCTATTCACGCGGAACAGCTGCAGCTTTTTTTTTAGACCCTGAGACATGTTTTGTCCAAGTGCCATATATAGAATTACTGCCCGTGATCTGACGTTCACGGTGATACCTCACATGTGCGGGACGTGCGCTGTCTGCGTGTGTGCAGAACTGACACGTGAGTTTGCCTTTGCACTGGAGGACCAAGAGCCAGAGAGGGAGGCGGAAGAAGGGGGGGGGGTTACATCCCCTTCCACTGCTTGTAATAGCAATCGAGCGGCTAGTAAGCCACTCTGATTGCTATTACAAGAGAGCCTACCGCCCGCTCTAAAAAAAGATACTGTGGCGATGCCTGCAGCTGAAGACATCATCCGGGTACAATCACCGAAAGGACCAAAAGTGGGTAAAGAAGCGCCTCTACTCTTCTGCCTGGGGACAGTGCCGCCTCCCTAAAAATGGCGACCAAGGCAGGCACACAATGTCTCGCGGTAGATACTCCTCTGACGGCAGGAACCAGTTGGGTGGAGCTTTGTCCACCAGGGGATGATCTGCGGCATCAAACACCTCCTAGTCTTTGGCAGGTTTCCTTGAGCAGTCTTTACCCAACACAGAAGGTCTCAGCACATTTTGAAGTAGTCACTTCTTCACTGGGTCAGGCCCCTCTGAGATTAGATCATATACAGGGGTGGGTGGGAAAGGCTGCCCCACCACCTGGTACACAATGCATTCCCGCTTTGGTTCCAGCTTGCTTCCTCAGGTGTATTTGGCATTCTTCACCAATACCCACTCCAGATGTTTAACATGTTCTTCAAATGTCTTGGAAAAGATGATGATATCATCAAGATAAACTAACGCAGTCTCAAAATTGAAGTCCCAAAAACATCTCTTCATTAGGCGATGGAAGGTGCTAAGGGCATTACTGGGGCAGAAGAGCATACCTTTAAATGAAAAAGTTCCGAGTTATCTTGGCCTTGGTCCCGCACTGGGACTTGCCAGTACCCTCTGGCCAGATTCAGGGTGAAGAAGAACTTGGTTTGTCCAAGGACCATCATATTCCTTGACCCAGGGAAGTGGATTGGCATCCCGATGGGTGCATGCATTTAGCTTATGGTAGTCCACACTAAACTGTAGATTTCCAACCTTCTTTCACACAAGGACAACAGGAGCAGCTCATGGTGGGCTGCAGCTTTCCTTGATCATTCCACTCTGAAGCATGTTAAGGAGTAACTTTTAAACTGTGACGGTACTGCTCCCAGATGGGTGGTGCATCCCCCGTGTGTATGGGGTGGTCAATGGCTTAGTTAAACCCATAATCCTCTGTAATGGTAGCGAACACTAGCAGGTGTTTTTCCAGCAGTTGATAGAGCAATCTCTGTTGGGGTAGGATAAACTCTTTGAAGTGAATGTCAGGCTGCTCTAGTAGGGACCTGTACTGGGTTTCATCCTAGGAGGCTATTGCTGCCTGTAGAGGGGCACAGATTGCTTCCACCCCTGGTTGGGCCTTAGAGGTGCAGTGAGGAAGGGCCACGTAGAAATCAGCCAAGATGGTGGGTCTAGCAGCGATATTGGTGTGGTTCCCAGGTTGACAAGTTGTACCAAGACTCTTCCTCAATGGACCTTCGATAGGGTAATGCCCACCAGCTACCCTCCTGTCACCAGATCCTTGAGGGATTCGACCATAAAAGTGGCCCCTACAATTTTTGGTGGATCCCACTAGGGAGCGCCCAAACCATTTCTTGTATGGGTGCCAAGAGCAGTTTTTGCTTTGGGGGTGTACATACTACACCTACTTACTCTGGTTGCTTCTTGATTGCCCTGCGCTGGGCTTCTTAGGCCTGAAGTATTCAGAGTCACAAAGCTTGCAGGTTGCAGCCATGTGCTCCCCAGCCCAAGTGTTCAAATTTGGCCAACAGGCAGGGTAAGCCCCGGTCTTTCAAGACATTTATGCCTAGCAGGACAGACTCTGCAGGGTTCACTGGGCCACGTGTGAATACTACCCTTACCCACTTCACCACCTGGTCTTCAATTTGGATCCTCACCCAGGTGATGCCTTCGACCAGAATGGGTAGATTATTGTCCACTCTGAGGATTAGCCACAAAGGGTCTAACTGTTCTCATGCTCCAAATCTCCACACATAGAAATCATACTCCATGACCCTGACGTCTGACCCGGTGTCAATCAGGTATGGGACTTCTTGCCAGTTAACTAAGGCAGCTACCACTGGGCTCGGTGAGACCATGTACTCTGACTTGCTGGGACTTTGGGTTGTTTGTCCCTGGGGTCGTCCTTCTTCCCCGGGAGTCAGCAGTTTAAAGAGGGCCTGGAGGGGTTCCCGTACACAGACTGCCCAAAGTTCTTGGATTTATGTCCATAGTCCTCTTCAGGGTCCCTGCACAGTGGGTTCTCGCCACTATAAGGTTGGGACGAGTCCTTCTTAGAGGAGGCTACCTCCTGTTCCAAGGTGGCCACATTCTAAGCCAGGGACTCCCAAACTACTGCCCTCCAGTTGTTCAGGAACTACAATTCCCATCATGCCTAGTCATGTATGTGAATGTCAGAGCTTTACAATGCCTCATGGGGTGTGTAGTTCTGAAACAGCTGCAGGGCCGTAGTTTGGGAATCCCTGTTCTAAGCTATCTTGCCCAGCATGGTTTGCATGGCTGACAGGGGTGAATGTGTCAGAGCTCCTCTTTAAAGTATGCAGGTTCAAATTCCTTGGTCACTGTTGCCATTGCATCCGTTTCTTCCTGTTCCCAGGCAACCACATCCACTACCGCATTATTGAAGGAGGTGGCAAGTTGAACCTTAACTTTCTCTTGCAAAGCCCTCCGGACTGGGCCAGCTTTCAGGCCTGCTATGAACTGATCCCTTAATATGTGGTCTGTGATGTCAGCGCAGCCATGCACATATCTATTTTCCGGGCACCTCCACACATTCTGCGTGGCTACCACCAATGTTAATTTCATTGATGTAAATATTTTCGTTGTTAAAATTAACGCTATTTTAGTCGACTAAAATATGACTAAAACTAAAATGGAATCTTAGTCAAAAGACTAAATTTGACGTCAAAATGAACACTGGTTATTTATCACAATGGCAAAATCTGTGTCTGTAGTGCATGTTTAAACCGTAATTCCATAAATAATAACATGATATTAGATTTTTACTCCAGGAGTATATCATGAGTTTGGAAATTCTAGCAAATGCCTAAATCAGGGCTCAAAATTTCAAGTCCTGAGCTACTTATCAGGCCTTGAGGGTAACTCACCACCAGTTGCCCCACATAACTCCTACCCTGCCCCGCCCCTAATTCCACCCCTAAACACACCCTCATAAATTATCTCATAAAATTACACTGTTAAATGTTTTTGCATGCATGCAGAAGTTACAAAAATAAATATTAATAACAACTTTATCAGTGCCCATCAATGCAGTCTATCAGTGTCCATCAGTGCCGCCTCATCAGTGCCACCTCACCAGTGCCCATCAGTACAGCCTCCTCAATGCAGCCTGATCAGTGCCCATCAATGCCCCCTCACCAGTGCCCATCAGTGCAGCCTCACCAGTGCCCATCAGTGCAGCCTCATCAATGCAGCCTGATCAGTGCCCATCAATGCCCCCTCACCAGTGCTCATGAATACAGCCTCACCAGTGCCCATCAATACAACCTTGCCTGTGTCCATCAATGCAACCTCACATGTGCCCATCAATGCAGCCTGATCAGTGCCCATCAATTCAGCCTCCCCTTTGCCCATCAATGCAGCCTCACCTGTGCCCATTAATGCAGCCTCACCTGTGATCATTAAGCAGCCTCACCTGTGTCCATAAATGCAACCTCACCTGTGTCCATCAATGCAGCCTGATCAGTGTGCATCAATGCCCATCAATTCAGCCTCATTTGTGCCCAACAATGCAGCCTCACCTGTGCCCATCAATGAAGCCTGATCAGTGCCCATCAATGCTGCCTCACCTGTGCCCATCAATGCAGCCTCACCTGTGCCCATTATTGCAGCCTAACCTGTGCCCGTCAATGCAACCTCACCTGTGCCAATTATTGCAGCCTAACCTGTGCCCATCAATGCAACCTCACCTATGCCTGTGAATGCAGCCTGACTAGTGCAGAGGAAGAGAGAGGAGAGGAGGAAGAGAGCTGGCCAGATGATCACAGGATCGCCCCGCTGTAACAGCTTTCATTTGAATTGCCGGGCACTCACCATCACACATAGTCCCGCCTCTTGGATAGGCTCCTATAATAGACGTCACACGTCCCAGCATTGGACCGGTGTTCTGTCTATCAAAGGAGCTGAGCCAGAAGGTGGTGCTGTGTGTGATGGCGAGCGCCCAGCAATTCAAATGAAAGCTGTTACAGCTGGGGGTGATCCCCGTTTTGTGATAATCCAGCCGGCTTTCCTCTTCCTCTCCTTTCTCTTCCTCTGGTGGATTGCTGGGAGAACAGCTCCTGGGGCAGCCCCACACTCGCCCTCAATCATTTTCCACTGGCTAAATGCGAGCAGGTGAGTGGAAAATTTGAGGGTTGGCCTAAATAATGCATTATAATTGACCTAAACCCATTTGATTTTAGTCGACTAGAATGTAGGAGATATTAGTCTACTAAATTACAACTAAAACAATTCAGATAACTATAATACGACTAAAGTTAAAATGGCATTTTAGTCAAAAGACTATGACTAAAACTAAATCGAAATTTGATGTCAAAATTAACACTGGCTACCACATGATGGGTGAGATTCCCATCCTCCTGCTGTTTCCCTAGGAAGAACCTTTGCCTCAGCTCTGGAAGTGGAATCTTCTCCTCTAACAGGCCCTCCAAGTGTGATACAATCTGTTCTAGGGCAGCTTGCTCATGCTCTGGCAGCACCATAACCACGTGCCGGTGTCACCCTCTAGGGTGTTAAAAGCCAGGTCCGTCACCAGCCAGAACTTGATACAGGCGCATGCCAATCTCCAGTCTTTCCTCCCACTCTGCCAAGGGAATGTTAGCACCATTGAACTTCAGTATGAGAGCTAAGACTGACCCTAGCAAAGCCATGTTGAAACCCAATCCTCCTTGTACCCTTGCTGCAAAGGACATATCCTACTGACTGCCACCAAGTGAAATAACAGAGCCACATTGTGATGAAAGAACTGGTATTGAGTTAATGCAAAACAGTTTACAAATACCCAGTAGGAAGGCAGTTCTGCTGGAAACACGCATGGTTCCAAAAGCATGTAGAGAGCAGGATTAAGTCAACTGACAGCACCTTTTGAGAGGAAGAATGCGACCTGGCCGTTCTGTGCCCAAGCAGGAAGATATCCAGGGAAGTTTTAAGCCCTACGCTTTCCCTCCTTGTCCCTCCACTTGTTATGTCCCTACCAGTGGGGTGCAGGGCAGAGAAGAGTGACACCGCTCCAGGAAACCTGTAAAGATCCCTCGCAGCTGTGTAGACCCGGGGTGCCAGCCTGGTTCGAAACGAGAAGAACATGAAGAAGAAAGAGAGATTGGTAAAACTTCCAGGGATAAAACCACTTCTTCAATCTTCATTGAAACTTCATAAAAGCAGCAACATGACACACATGATATGTGGTTGGTCAGCAAACATCTTTCACACTCCTGTGCTTAATCATTGCTACCAGGGGGGTAGTTGTTCCTACTCTACCAACTCACCAAATGCGTGCCAAGCCTAGGAGCCAGGGCCTTAAAAAGGCTTTGCCTGACCCAAGATGGCTTCTAGAGTCAAATGGGTGTAAGCATCCAATGGGACTGCTTCCCTAGTAACCCAAGAAACCATAGAGGAACCATGTTCCTCTTGACTTCCTCTCCAACTGCAGTGCCGCTTCAGAAGAGCACCCCCTGCAGTGGAGAAAGGAAACTGCACCTGCCTGCATGTCTATCTATCTATCTATCTATCTATCTATCTATCTATCTATCTATCTATCTATCTATCTATCTATCTATCTATCTATCTATCTATCTATCTATCTATCTATCTATCTATCTATCTATCTATCTATCTATCTATCTATCTATCTATCTATCTATCTATCTATCTATCTATCTATCTACTCATCTTTCCCTCTTTCATCTATGTGTCTATTTTCTTTCTATTATCCTTCTATCTCTATCCATCTTTCTACTCATCCATCCATTTGTTCCATCTATTTGTTCTATCTCTATCTATCTATCTATCTATCTATCTTACAGTATTTACAACTTTCAGTTTTTTTTTTTTATATTGAAACAAATACCAGACCCAGCAATAGACTTTTTTTCTTCTCAAGGTCCTGAGACACTCGGCCCCAGCTGCAGAGTCTGGTGTACAATTGTTGTCCTCACTGACGTGATTCCAATCTATAAGAGAACACATTATTCGGATGAGTTTGGCCGCGGTGACTTTGCGTGCCTCCGAGTGGTATTTTTGCATGTAATTACTTATTTATTTCTGCAGGATAAACTCCAGACTCTTTCTTTGTGAAATTTACAACACAGAATATTTTGCTGTGCTCAAGGCTCGCTCCACTCCGCATTGTGGCTGCCATGGCTGGAGGCTTTACTCCCCTATTAGAGAGTTTCACGTGTCTGGATTGAATTAGGTATTATCTGAGCTTTGCCAGAATGTATTACCGGCTCACCCAACCTGCTTGGTACAATATATTCTGAATTATGAATAAAATAGATTTTTTATTTTTTTTTCACCATAAAGATGTTCAAAATGCCCGACAGAACCTCCAAACAGAGATATCAATATATACAAAGTACGAAGAAGAAGCTATAATAAATTATACATTATAATGGGTTGTGAACAATTTTAATCTTTATTTTTTAAAGCGTAACTCCACTTTTGTTGAGAAAAAAACATTCCCCTCTGGGTGATCTCTGTACATTGCAAGGTCTTTAACCACTTAAGCCCCGGAAGATTTTACCCCCTTCCTGACCAGGGCCTATTTTGCTATTCGGCACTGTGTGACTTTAATGGATAATTGCGCGGTCGTGCGATGCTGTACCTAAACAAATTTGACGTCCTTTTTTTCCCACAAACAGAGCTTTCTTTTGGTGGTATTTGATCACCTGTGCGATTTTTTGATCATGCGCTATAAACAAAAAAAGAGCGTCAATTTTGCAAAAATAACAATATTTTTCACATTTTTTTATATGAAATTCCCCCAAAAAAAATGTAAAAATCAAAATTTTTTAACATTTTAGGCCAATTTTTTTTTTACCATATGTTTGGTAAAAAAAAAATCGCAAAAAGCGTATTTTGATTGGTTTGCGCAAAAGTTATTGCGTTTACTAACAAATGGAAAGATTTTTGTCATTTTTGTTGTTTTTTTTTAACGCGTAATGGCGGCGATCTGCGATTTTTTTTGCGAAACTGCGACATTGCGGCGGACAGATCGGACCCTTGACTGACATTTTTGACACTTTTGGGGTTACCAGTGACATTACTACAATAATCAGTGCTATAAATATGCACTGTTACTGTAAAATTACACTGGCAGTGAAGGGGTTAACTTTTTTTGAGAGGGAGGGGTTAAGTGTGTCCCTAGGGGCGTGCTTCTAACTGTGATTGGCTGTGGCTTGAGGTGTAAGAACAGAGATCAACGGTCCTACATAGCAGAACCATATGATCACTATTCTTACACGGGGGAGACTGATAGGCGGCTTTGTTTACATTAGCCGCCTGCCTTTCTCCCGCTCTAACGGACGATCGCGAGTGCCCAGCAGACATCGGGTCCACCAGGCACACGCACAGGGGGGTCTGTGACCGATCGGGCCGCACTCGCTCGCTCCCCAGAGCCTCACAGGCTAGCGACGTAGATCTACGTCGCTTTGCCTGTGAGGGGCTGACAGCCGCAGTAAATAGTCGTTAGGCAGTCGGCAAGCGGTTAACAAACTTTGTTGCAGATTCCTACCTTTTGTTATTCTGAAGAAATCATTGTTTGTTCCTCTGTGCTGAGTGGGTCTAATGGGAGTGGTTTCATAATTATCTATAAGCTGTGCAGCTGCAGATCTCTAATTTGGAAATCTGCTGGGTCTGCTTCCCTTTAGACGTGTTCCTATTGGGAGTATCTCACCAAAAATGACATTTTTGTTGCAGGAGATGCCAGAAATCTGACTTGTATCTTAGTGCAGACTTCTGGTAAAATTAGTGAGCCAATCACACGAGCAGGAAATGATGTTTCTGGGGGGTGTGGTCAGTATACATTCTGTGTACAGAACAGCTTCAAGCGGCCATATTGTATTTCCAGAAAATTAAAACAGCTGCAGATTGAAAAGGAAAGGTCATTTTTAATAACATTTGATTGCAATTGTGTGATTTGTGTCGCAATTGTATATGTTATATTGTTTTTTCTTGGAGTTACCCTTTAAGTTTACAAGTTTATAAACTTTTTGTATGTTTTTAATGGATTATTTTTATAAATCTTTATTTTACAAATTGGATATTTGAGCTAGAATGGGACTTTTCAGGTATTAAATATGCACTCACTGAGCAATTTATGAAGATCTCCTGAACATACCTGTTATCAGCCAATCATGTGGCAGCAATGCAAAGCCTAAAAGCATGCAAATGCAGGTTGGGAGCTTTTGTTATGCCTAATTTATGCTTGTGGTTGGTGGGCTGAAAAAAATTGGTGGTTGAATCATGTTTTTACTGCTACCCCTTAAGGAAGCCACATGGGGTATACATGTTGTGGCCATTATGCTTTGCTTTATGGCATGGCAAAAATGATTTCCCTGATTGAAACTAACAGAAAAGCTTGTTAGGAGCTCAAGCTCCTACCCTGAAGTCTGCCGCCCTGATGCCCTTTGCTTTACCTTTGTCTCCGATGCCAAGAATAATGCCCCCTCTGTTCTCATGGGCCAGGGTAGTGAGGCCCTCAAATAATGTCCTCGCTGTTGGGCAGATGGTCGTCTCCATTTGCCTAGTTTTCCCATCCATTACCTATGGCCAACAACCACTTGATTGGCTGTGATTGGATATGGCGCTTTATCTAATCATCACAAGCAAAGGGTTACATAGTATGTTCCTTTCTGCCTTGCCCTACCATGTGAGTTCATATGTTTTTGCCTGGAATATCGATTAGTCTTACAGCCTCCTGTCCTGACCATTAGCTGTTTCTGATTTACACATCTCTGACACCTGCCCTGACCTCAGACTGTTTCTGATTAACGCTTCTTTACTGCCTGCACTGACCTCAGACTTATTTGGGATAATGTGGTGCCTTCTACCTACCGTAACCTCAGATAGTCTTTGGATAGCGCTGTGTACCACCTGCCCTGACCAACGTCCGCCTCTGGACTTTTGTACAAAGACTCCCCTACCATGATCAGGCCAGATCCTCCCAAAGATCAGGTGCTTTCCTCTGATACCTTCGCTCAGCCCCTAGTGCCAACAGGCAAGAAATTTTAGCGTTGTGTACCAAGACCTGGGGCAACTAAGTACTGGTAGGACTGCCTGCCTTAAGGGGATGGGGGCTGCTAAAGGGGAAACAATGGAAGCAAGGGAAAAATGGTGCCCAGCAAGTGGTTGTGGCGAGGGTGAGGCAACAGACCTGAAAGGGGGGGGCAATAGTGCACTGTTTGGTTAGGGAGGAACAATACAGGGAATGAAGGGGATAATGGCACCCATTTGAGGATGGGGAGAAACAGAAGTGCTCAGCTGGGGGTGGCGAGGAATGATAGCGCTTAAGGTGGGAAGGAGGAACAATAGTGCCCTGTTGGGAGTGAGGAGGGACAATAGTGCCCTGTTGGGAGTGAGGATAAACAGTAGCGCCTAGCTGGAGGTAATGAGGAGCAATAGTGCCCAGTTGGGGGTAGGGGTAAACACTGGAAAACACTTACCTTGCAGTGAAGTCTGTGTACTGTTGTCAGGACTATAGACTCTGTCGAATAGGAGATCACTCCTTACATAGAGCTGGAGCCAGGTGCTAAATGGTTGGGGGTATGTAAGGTGGACCTGTTGCTTTGGTCTGCATGGTTCACTTTAAGGCCACCATTTCTTCCAGTCTGGTGCTCTCTCCAGGTGGTGGCCCACTTCCCAGACTTGCCTATGTCTAGAAGGTCCTACTTTGTGGTTGACATACTGGCATTCTATCATCGGCATGACCTTGCTGCTCGTTCAGATTTTTTGTTTTGGGAAAATTTTTGAAATTGATGGCACGTCAACTTTATCCGCACAAAAGAAAACGTACTGTCAGACGCCCAGCCAGTAAAACAAGCATGTTTATGCTAATCTATTTTGCCTTGACACATTGTAAATTCTTTCCTAATGCATTAATTATGACTCCACGCAGACCAGTAATTATTTCAGATATGCTAATTAGAAAGCATTTTCCTTCGTCTAACACACATATCAGTAAACAAGTGGAATGAATTCCCCCAGGATATGATAAAAAGATAATGATTTCCTCTTGACTGAGGCTCGGAGAGTTTAGCCCCCAATCAAGGCGTAATTATAGATGAGTACGAAGAACGTTCTCTTTGTACAGGTGTGATGGCCGACTCACTTGTGTGATCAGTCTTCTGTAAAAGTTACATTAAAGGGACACTCCATGACTCCATGACTTATGCTTTTCATCCTGGCAAGGACACGGGTCGCTTACTGAGCCCAGCTCCCGCTCAATTTTTTTTTTTTTTGTTTTGCTTTGAATGGAGATGGAAAGAGATGGGATGTCAGTTGGGTTTCATTGCTGTCTATTACTCCATTGGGAAGGAAAATTAGGAAAATGGGGGTACCAGGACAGGCATGGGCAACAATTAAAAACTTTAACTGAAAAGGTATATCCTCATTCTATTCCCTTCTCAATGACGCTCGCCCATATTCCCATATCACAACATTAACAAATGGGCAGAAGAACTAAATACCACCTTTACGCCCACCATGTGGCAAAGAGCGCTTAACCACTTGCCGACCGCCACACGACTATTTATTGCGGCAGTCTGGCTCTCCTGGGCAAACCAACGTAGGGCTACATCGCTCGCCCAGGAGCCTCTAGGGGGCAAGCGCACACCGCCGGAGGCGCGCTCCCGCTCGTTCACGGACATCCCCGCGCGAGTGACCGGCGGTTCCGATGTCCGCCGGCCACTCGCGATCTCCCGCTGGAGAGGGAGAAAGGCAGGCGGCTGATGTAAAAAAAGCCGCCTGTCATTCTCCCTGGTGTAACTGCAGAGATCATACGATCCTGCTATGTAGGATCATATGTCTCTGTGGTTACATGAAAAGCCACACCCCTGTACAGTTAGAAGCACGCCCCTAGGGACACATTTAACCCCTGCATCTCTAATAAAGTTAACCCCTTCCCTGCCAGTGTCATTTTTAAAGGAACAGTGCATATGTATAGCACTGATTACTATAGTAATGTCACTGGTACCCCCAAAAGTGTCAAAAATGTCAGTCAAGGGTCCGATCTGTCCACCGCAATGTCGCAGTCCCGCAAAAAAAAATCGCAGATCGCTGCCATTACTCATTAAAAAAAAAAAACAATAAAAATGACATAAATCTTTCCCTTAGTTAGTAAACGCAATAACTTTTGCGTAAACCAATCAAAATACGCTTATTGCGATTTTTTTTTTACCAAAAATATGTAGCAGAAAACAAATTGGCCTAAAATGTTAAAAAATTTAGATTTTAACATTTTTTTGGGGGTATTTCATATAAACAAATGTGAAAAATATTGTTATTTTTTCAAACTTTTTGCTCTTTTTTTGTTTATAGCGCAAAAAAGTAAAAACCGCACAGGTGATCAATTAGCACCAAAAGAAAGCTCTGTTCGTGGGAAGAAAAAGGACGTCAATTTTATTTGGGTACAGCATCGTACGACTGCGCAATTGTCCGTTAAAGTCACGCAGTGCCGAATCGCAAAATAGGCTCTGGTCTTTGAGCAGCCAAATCCTCCGGGGCATAAGTGGTTAAAGAAACTCCCTGAGTCTCCCACTGTGCTACCCACTGGGAATCTTACCAAAAAAACCTTTCACAGGTACCTCCCACCATATCAGCTATCCAAAATGTACCCTGGTAGTTTGCCCAAATGTTGGAGAAACTGCGGCGGTATAGGCTGCCTTGCTCACACTCTATGGTTCTGCAGGACCTTAAGCTCCTTTTCGAAACAAATCTTTAAATTGATATCTTCGATCTCAGGCTTAAACTCCACCCCTTGTCCAACGCTAGCCCTCCTATGAGTAGGCATAGACAACTTTCCCCCCAAAGCCAGATGCATCATTATTCACCTATTCTTTGCAGCCAAGATCAATATAACCAGACTTCGGAAAATATCCAACCCGCCCGCACATAACTGGTACAATATCAGACCTAAACTATCAGTGTGAAATGGAAAAAAATGGTTGCTATAAAAGCCTTAAAGATGGAAATATTTATAAGTAAATGATCTCTTTGGCTTTACCACCTGAAATGTACTGTGAACTTTTGATTACTACTTTGTTACTCAGTCTGTTCAAGAATGTTGAATTGTATACTTTGCAAGTTCTTGTGCTACCCTACCCTTATTCTTCTCCTCCATCCCCTCCTTCCCCCCTTTCGTTACCTAACCTTCCCTTCCCTCCCTCTTCCCCGTGATCGAGAGAACCGTGATAAGGCATAACTAAGGTTCTGTTTCTTCCTGTTGATACTCAAGGCCCGTACACACGTACCGATCGTCGGCATACAAACGTCGGCGGACGAAAGATCTGCCGATTGTACGCGTGTTAGTATGGTGCCTCCGACAGATGTCTGCGCACAATCCGCGGACAAAAGTCTTTCGTGCAAACATGAAAATTTTTGTCTGCGGACACCAGAACGGACGATTGTTCGCCTGTCAGTACAGAAATCAGCCGACAGACCGCAGATTTGCAAGACTGGGCATGCTCAGAAAATTAAAACCACAGGGAAAGTTAACCATTACATGACATCACTTCTGCAGTCAGCTGAAGTCTGCAGACAAAATTCTTGTGCTGTCCTTGTGCTGTCTTTGCACTTTTCAACAGACACCGACATCCCGGGGAGAAAAGACGAACATTTGTATGCCGACGATCGGTACGTGTGTACGGGGCTTCATAATATATTAGGTATGCCTATCAAGGCAATGTGAGTCCAACACGTTTTGCCTGTAGAGAACCTTTGTCGTTGTTCAGTCTCAATGTCCTTGTTCTCAATGTTAATGTAAAAAATTCTAATAAAAAGCTACTTGAAATTAAAAAAAAAAAAAAAAACTTTAACTGAATACTTAAGTTGGCCACAGATGGGTCGAAATTCACCTGGTTCAGCAAAGACTGGCTGAATTTCAATCCATCTATGGCCATTCCCTTTTCAGAGAAGTCAATCTAATTATGTACTTCTCTTGTATCAGGTTGTAGGAAAATGTCCCTTTGATTTGCGCCGCAGCCTATTGGAGAAGTCCCTACTCTCAGAATCCAATAGCACAGTAGGGGGGGGGGGGGGTATCCTCCATCCATTACGCTTATGTGGATCTGGGTCTGGCCCTTAGCGAACTCCTGAAACTTTATCTGACCCTATCAGTTTTTGTAAAAATTGGGAAATTTTGTTGAAATTTTTAAATTTTAGTAAAATGCTTTGTGGTCAAGGAGAAAGGCGAACAAAGGTGGCTTGGGTGGTTTTTAAGGGTGCAGTTGGCTTTAAATAGCTCCTAAGCACCTTTCAACTATCCTGGACATGTTCTTGTGCCAAACAATGCTAACCCTTAGGCTCCATGTACACGGGACGCTGGAAATGGCCGTTTAGGAGCAGTTAGGCGTTTTTTTTAGAAGCCCCTGAACCCATCTACATTTTATCTTATCTGTCCATGTACACCAGGTCGTTTGCGGTCGTTTGCGGGCAGTTGCGTTCAGGGACTTTTTTTAGATCGCAATTATTTGCATTCGAACGTATGTTTCCCAGCGTTTCAAACGCAAAAACGCGTCCGAACACGTCCGAACGCGACCGAACGCGATGACCCGCGTTTGGCATTCGCGTTTTTCCATTTTAAAGGGGAATCATTTTTTTGACCTCTAGGAACGGTTCTAAAACCCAAACGCCTGCAAACGCCCGCTAAACGCGGGTACAAACGCGACCGAACGGACGTTTCAAACGTCCTAAAAATTCCAGCATTCAAAGGGACTTTTAACAACGTCCCGTGTACATGGACCCTTAAACTAACCCCAATGATAAAACCAACTTAGCTAAAACTTTATAAATATATCCATCGTAAATAGGTGTATATAAAACGTAAGACGCTGCAGCACATAAAATCCAATGCAAGCAAAGCTTAATATAATTCTGGATAAGCAAAATAAAGCCCAGCATGGCCTTGTGTTGCTTGCTTGTCCAGAATAATAAAAGTTTATCTGCATAAAATTTCTGCCAGCTTCTCTCTTTTTGATTTATGGATAGTTTTGGGCAAAGGCAAGTCCCTACTTGTTTTCCACCTGGTCAGCCATAAGAGTGACCCACCATGTCTCTACAGGATATGGGAGTATAGAAGAGACTGGTCGATGAAACCAAAGAGCACACTGGGCACTGGCTAATCCCTACAGGAGAAATCAATGGGACAGGCAGCAGCAGAGGGGAGCATTTTATTTATTTTCAATATTTTAGAGCCACTTTAGATTTAGTTTGATGTAATCTCCTCTACCCAACACTTAACTCTCCCATGAAAAACATAAAACAGTCCTATAACCCTTCATATGATTTGTAAATTATTTTCCCAAGAAAATTCCTTAAAATGTCTATTGCACTCAGGGCCGCTGATAGGGGGGACCACCAGCCCTCTTGTAGGGGGCCCGAACACACAGGGGGGCCCACACAGAGAGGGGGATTAGCGATGGACAACAAATACAGAAATCTTCCTCCAGCACCTGAATCTGATCTGTCCCTCTCCCTGCTATCAGCTTTTATCTGCTGAGAAAGAGACAGTCATCTCTCACTAATCCCCCTCCCTTGTGTGCCCCCCCCTCCCAGCACTTATCTCTGCTCAGGAGTTTATTTGTAACTTTGTAACTTTGTTTCTCTCTCTCTGTCTCTCTGATCACGGAGCTCCAACTGCCCAGCCTGTATATTTTTCTCATCTCATCTTTTTTATTTAACATAGTTTTTTTTTTTTTTAGATTTTAGCAGGAATATGCGAGTTATGTTATGTTTGTGTCTGATAAAAGTGATTTTGTTGTAATTTTAGCTAAATATATCTTTAATATTTTCTTGGGGGGGCCCTGCCAGGTAGTCTGTACGGGGCACTGCGATTTCTAACAGCAGCCCTGATTGCAGTACTCACAGTATTATTGGCAAGCCTTCCGGGGTTTGTTGCTGGATCTTTGCCAACCCTTTTTATCAGCAGATTTTTCAGGATCCCTGCCACATTTCTCAGGATTCCTCTTAGGATTCCTGCTGTGTCTTTCAGTATTTCTTGCAATGCCCCGGTCTAGTCTTCTAGGATTCTTCATGGGATCCCTGGCGGGTCTTCTGGGATCCCTCACAGGATCCCTGCTGGATTTTCCAGGATTCCTTCTAGGATCCCTGTCAGATCTTTCGCTTATTCCTTGTAGAATTCCTGACGGGTTTTCCAAGATTCCTTTTGAATCTCAGCAGGTTTTTCCAGGATCCCATGTAAGATCCCTGCTACGTCCTCCAGGATTCCTTGTAGAATTCCTTGTAGATTCCACAAAGGATCCCTTCCGGGTCTTCCAGGATTCCACAGAGGATTCCTGCAGGTTCTTCTAGTACCCCTCACAGGATCCCCATTGGGTTCTCCAGGATTCCTTGCAGGATCCCTGCCAGGTCTTCCAGGATGCCTTGCAGGATCCCTGCCAGGTCTTCCAGGATTCCTTGCAGGATCCCTGCCAGGTCTTCCAGGATTCCTTGCAGGATCCCTGCCAGGTCTTCCAGGATTCCTTGCAGGATCCTTCATGGCCTTTCCAGAATTCCTTTTCTCTGCTGGGTTTTCTCAGATCCTATGCAGAATTCCTGTCAGGATTTCCAGGATTCCTAAGATTTCCACTATCTCCCAGATTCCTGGTGTCCCCAGTAATGATGCTTGGCATATCCTCTGACCAGAAGGGTATTTAAGCTCCAGCTTTTTAAATGGCTAGTGCTGTGTCTAATCACCAGCTGCATGAGAGCAAAAGCGTTATGATATTTACCCACTAGTTGCCAGTTTGCTGCCAACCTGGATTGACCTGTCTGTTCTCTTGTTTGCTGCCTGTCAAGACCTCTGCCTGGACCTAACTACTCCCTTGCTTGCCATCTGTCTAGACCTCTGCTTGGACATTTAAATGAACCTGAATACTCTGTTGTCTACTGCCTACCATGACCTCTACCTGGACCTGACTATCCTTTTTTCTGCCACCTGCCATGACCTCTGCCTGATCCTGACTACTCTCTTGTCTATCACCTTGTGAACTTTTCCCACACCAGGGGCATAACTACAGGGATTGCAATTGCAACCGGGCCCCATGCTCCAGGAGGCCTGTGCGGCTCCCCTATACACCTGGATAGGAGGGGCGGCGGGGGCAGCATGTAGAGAAATCACTGTCCTCCTTTTTCCTCCTGTAGCTGCAGGAGGAAAATGGAGGAGATTGGTTCCTCTGTCTGCGGCCCCGCCACTCCTTCTATCCAGTTCACTTGTGTTCTGCTGTCTCTGAGCCCCTGGGTGCTCCCCTGGTTCCCCTACTGTGCTCCCTCCCCCCACTGTGCTGCCCCTCCCCCCCACTGTGCTCCGTTCCCTCTCCTTCCGGTTGCTGCAGGGGATGTGTCACTATAGAGAACCAGGAAGAGGTCGGTAAATATGTAATTTACCAGCTCCTTCCTTCTGAATGGACAGAGTCATAGTCAGTGACATTGTAAAAAAAATTTAATAAAATGATAAAAAATAATACAATTAAAATACCAAAAAATAAAAACTACTGACACCAGTGGGTGAACTTCCAGGATCGCTAAGGTCACACTGAGCCCTGGCATTCCACCACCGTGGGGAGGCCCCAAGATGGCAGAAAGGGGGCCCACTGCAGAATTGTGAAAGAGTCCTGTTGCGGGGCCATAATAAAGGGCCCCGCAACGAGAGTAAAGGGCCCCAGGATCAGTGGGAAGAGCCCCAGGCTTGAAGGGAAGTGCCCCCAGCCAGGGGTCCAGGAGGGCCCTTCATGGTTTCTTGCACTGGGGCCCTGAAGGTTCTAGTTACGCCTCTGCCCCACACTGTAGCCCTGCTGTGCCAGCAGCACCTTGGTAGGACAATCCTGGAGTCCATGGCCTGGTGCCAATTACTGGCAAAGAAAACCAAGGCTACAAGGGTATCTGGCACACCTTCACCATCAGTAGCTCTGGAAAAGACCAACTGGTGCTTAGACTCCACACCTTGGGTCATCGCAGCTGCTGCCATTCCTGAAAACTATGAAATGTAAAGTATGGTGGCCTTCACAAGCACGTAGAATCTACAAAAACCAAATAATAAACTTTGTATCCGGGAACATTCAAAGAACAGCATGAAATAAAATCTGATGGAACGCTCACGTCGCTTTTTCCTTTAACCGAGCTGAACGCGTCGGCAGGTTCATTTAACTTGCAAATTGCTGTTAAATAGACAAAAATTAAACCCCAAATTTCTTAATAAATTTTAATGGCTGTTTGAAGTAAATCAGCAGATCGGGAGTTTTTTTTTTTTCGTCAGTCAATTTTTTAATTATCGGGTTGGGAACAAATTCTGCCGTAATTGTCATTAATTTGGATCTCGCGGAGCAGCGGGCGCACAGAAGGACAAATCCTTAAAAATAACCCATAGATGATTTTTTTTTTTTTGTATTATTTTCTCCTTTCCTGTTGAAAAAGTGAACCTGATATTAACATCAATCACGGTCTATAAAAGTCACCTTGAAGTACGGAGCTGTCAGAAAGGAAGTACTTAGGAAAAAAAAATAAAATGTTCTAAAGCCAGAGTGATTTTCTTTTTCTAATCCGAGTTTACAGCTGAAGTTTAATCTGCTTATAATTTTTGCCTTTCCCTAAAACTCGGTTCACACTAGTGCAGACCGCGAATTCCGGGTGTGGGTATTGCATCAATTCCCGCACCCGCAAGTTGAATCCCACTACGAACGGCACCCCCACGCATCTCAGCCCACAATGCAGCGCGATCGTGGGTGTGGGAACCGCAGGGAAATCGCATGGTCAAAAAGACGATGCGGTTTCCCTGCGGCTGCGTTTTTACCCACTTCCCACCCACCTGGGGGGCGCGTAGAGCAGCGATCGGTGGTGCAGGGTGTCACTCTGACACACCGCATCTCCGATCCCGGTAAAAAGCCTAATGACGTAGGCTCTTTACCATGTGACCAGCTGGTCACATAGTAAATAGGAAGAGCCGTTGATCGGCTTTCTTCAGTTTGAGCCTGACAGGCACGAGTAGAGGAGAGCCAATCGGCGGCTCTCCTGACGGGGGGGGGGGGGCTGTGTTGGTAATCAGAGCATTGATTACCAGTGCAGACCCTTGGGGGATGCCACTAGAGCCACCAGTAATGCCCACCCATGACCACCAGGGATGCCCACCCATGACCACCAGGGATGCCCACCATGGCCACCAGATGACAATCAGGGCTCAGGGAACCTGTCAGTGCCCTCCCCATCACAGCTGCCCATAATTTCCATCTATCAGTGCCACCCACCAGTGCCCATTATTGCCCATCAGTGCTGCCTATCAGTGCCCATCAGTGCTGCCTATCAGTGCTGCCTATCAGAGTCCATCAGTGCTGCCTATCAGTGCCCATCTGTGCTGCCTATCAGAGACCATCAGTGCTGCCTATTAGTGCCCATCAGTGCTGCCTATCAGTGCCACCTATCAATGCCCATCAGTGCTGCCTATCAGTGCCCATCAGTGCTGTCTATCAGTGCCCATCAGTGCTGCCTATCAGAGTCCATCAGTGCCGCCTATTAGTGCCCATCAGTGCTGCCTATCAGAGTCCATCAGTGCTGCCTATTAGTGCCCATCAGTGCTGCCTATCAGTGCCACCTATCAGTGCCCATCAGTGCTGCCTATTAGTGCCCATCAGTGCTGTCTATCAGTGCCCATCAGTGCTGCCTATCAGAGTCCATCAGTGCCGCCTATTAGTGCCCATCAGTACCGCTTATCAGTGCCCATCAGTGCCGCCTATCAGTGCCGATCAGTGCCACCTATCAGTGCCCATCAGTGCCACCTATCAGTGCCCACCAATGCTGCATATCAGTGCTACCTATCAGTGCCACATATCAGTGCCCATCAGTGCTGCATATCAGTGCCGCCTATCAGTGCCACATACCAGTGCCCATCAGTGCCACCTATCAGTGCCCATCAGTGCCGCCTATCAGTGCCCACCAATGCTGCATATCAGTGCTACCTATCAGTGCCACATATCAGTGCCCATCAGTGCTGCATATTAGTGCCACCCCATCAGTGCCTCCTCATCAGTGCCTCCTCATCAGTGCCTGTCAGTGCGGCCTCATCTGTGCAGGAAAAAACGTATCTTTCCTGACAGACTCCATGGCAGCACACGTATGGGTAGGCTCCGCCTCCTCTCCTACCCTATAGGACCCCACTCCCATAAATCTTTGCTCCATACCAGGAGCCGTGTTCCTTTTTCGTCCTCCTCCTGCGAGAAGGAAGTCTTACCTTATAGGACGTCTATCGGTTTCAGGCGAGCTGGTGGCGTGTGGACCTTGTTGATGTCAGATGCCTCCTGTTTTATGTCCAGCAATCTCGATATTTATCGGGTGGACCCGGGCAATATTATTTTAAAATGCTGAAGAGGCCGTAAATCCTGAATGAGAGGTGGGCTGCATTGATGGCCAATACGTCCTTGCTATTGAGCGGATAGGCCCTGGTGCCCTGTCACACACGCATGAATTCATCCAGGCCTGAGACTGTTCGTTTATCGTCATGGTGGTAAAGTATAAAACTTTCTTTTGGTTTCATTGTATTTCCTGTTTGTGCGGTGGAGCGCTCCTGCGTTCCAGATCGTCGCTTAGGCTCCTTCCCCTGCCTCGCTGGACCTTCAATTGGTTGTCCAGGATGAGGCTTGGCCCTGGTATCGTCTGCGCATGCGCGCGCATCGCTCCCGATCTCCTATGACGATATCGCGTCGTTTGGGGCGTGGCTTTGCGGCGCCCGGGAGATTTAAGCAGCTGTCATTCCTGTTTACAATGGGATGTCTGCGGGCGTTGCGGTGGCTTCCCCGTGCTGTTTCTCTGCTCTTCAGCGGTGAGTCATGCTTTGATCCAGGTGCCATTTGGGGTAAAAGGGTTGGTGTGGAGACGAAAGTCAGTACATGTATGCTTACTTTCTTCCTGTGCAGGCTTTTGCTTCTATCTGCAAATGGATGCTTCACCACCCCCCGGTGGCCAGTCCCTGCGCAACAGGTGAGCTAGTTTTTCTTAACCCTTACCTGCTTGCGTTGGCTGGTGGAATGGAGCCTAAGTGTGTTTTTCTTTCCCTATTTAGCCCTTTTAGGTCTGACCAACGCCCTATTTCTGGATCAAAGGATCGTTCTCCTTCAGCCCATAGGCATTCTTCATCAAAGTCTGGTCATAGGTCTAGCTCCAGGTCTAAACGACATGAGCACACTTCCAGTTCAGTCGCTCCGCGGCAATCCCGCCATTCTGACCGAAGTTCAGGGAAATCATGCTGGGGCTGTCGAGCCCATATCCCTGAGGATAGATCCCTATGTGATACCTGTTATTCCAGGGTTTTGAGGGAAAAGCAAGACACTGCACAACCAGTGGAGGCTATGGTCAGGCGGATTGTAAAAGAATCCCTTAGAGATTGGGATTCGAGCAGGCTTTCGGGTCACTCTTCAGAGGCTCCTGGTTTCCTCCTAAGGGATGAAGTGGAGCCAGGTACCTCACAACCAAGTCGTCTGTCAGAAGATTCTACAGACAGTGAAGATGATTTGGCAGACCAGAATGTAGGTTTTGAACTTGCTATGGTCCCACCGCTAGTTAAGGCGGTCAAGGAGGCATTAAAATGGGAAGATCCAGCTGAGTCCCCAGCTAAACAGAAGAAATACTTCAAACACCTCAAAAAAGAGCGTTCCCATTTTTCCCCTCCTAGGGGAATTGGGAGAAATTATTACAGACGAGTGGCAGGGAGTTGAAAAGAGAAACTCTTTGTCATCTAAGGTCTCCAGAATGTATCCCTTTAAGGATGATAAGGTGAAACATCTAGACTCCGCTCCCACGGTGGATGCGGCCTTGATGAGGTTGGTGAAACACGTAACCTTACCATTGGAAGACTCAGTCTCATTCAAAGACGCTCTTGACAGGCGGATTGACACAGATCTTAAGAAGATTTATCTCTCCGCAGGTATGGCGTGTAAGCCGGCTCTGGCTTTGGCAGCCACATCCAAGGCAATGGAAGTCTGGGTAGACAGCGTGGAGGCTACACTTCAGACTGTCTCCGAAGAGGTGGCCAGGAGTTCAGCCATTCAGGAGTTGAGACTGGCAACGGCTTTCTTGGGTGAGGCATCCATTGATATAATCCGCTTGGCGGCGCGGGTCATGCTGTCCTCTGTCACGGCCAAACGCGCCTTGTGGTTGCGCCCCTGGTTGGCCGACCCTGCCTCTAAGCAGGCCTGGTGCAAAATTCCCTTTGAGGGTTCCTCCCTCTTTGGTAATAAACTGGACAGTGCTATTACCCGTGCCACTGGTGGTAAATCTGGTTTCCTTCCCCAGGATCGCCGGTTGATAGATCAGAGAAGACCTCAAAACAGACAAAATCCTGATCGTGCCAGAGAGGCCCGTTTTTACAGGCCCGGTCGTGAGTTCAGGAAGAACTGGAAGCGCCCTCAGTCTACAGGGCAGAAGTTCTCCAAAGGAAAATCTTCAGCAAGCCGAGAGGCGACGAAGTCTTTTTGACATCGAACCTGTCCAGACGGTGCGGGTAGGCGCACGCTTGCTTCAGTTTGCGCACGTCTGGGCAGCCTCGATCGAAGATCAATGGGCCGTCAGAACCGTATCACACGGACATGTGTGGATTTTCGACAGAAGCCCCATTCTTCGCTTCATTCCTACGGCCTTACCCCGTTCAGAAGAGAAGAAGTCAACTCTTCTTACATATGTAGAATCCCTGGTTGCCCAGGGTGCAGCAGTGCCTGTCCCAACCGAGGAACGGTTCCAAGGCATCTACTCTCCGCTCTTCATGGTCTTGAAGAAAAGCGGCTCTTGGAGGCCGGTTATAGACCTAACACACCTAAACACCTTCATCAAGAAAGAGAGGTTCAGGATGGAAACACTTTTTACAATTCGGCAAGTGGTACAGCCAGAGGATTGGATGATATCCATAGACTTGAAAGATGCCTACTTTCACGTCCCAGTCGCAGCAGAAATGCAAAAATTTCTCCGATTCGCAGTGGGTCAGGTGCATCTTCAATTTACCTGTCTCCCTTTCGGGCTTACCACATCACCTCGAATCTTTTCCAAAATCTTACTGGCTGTAGTAGCCCTGATCAGAGCAAAAGGGATTCGTCTTTACCATTACTTGGACGACTTGCTCCTTCTGTCAGAACATCAGGATCAAATTCTGCTTCACAGATCTCAAGTAATTTCCACCCTTCAAGAGTTCGGGTGGCTCCTGAATTTGGAAAAAAGTCATCTGGAACCCACGAAGTCGTTGGTCTTCCTAGGGGCCCTCTTCAACACTTCCAGAGGCACTATCTCCCTTCCATTAGAGAAGATTCCGACAATTCGCAACAGGATTCGTCCGGCATTATCAGCCTCTCATCTCCGGGCATCCCAGTGCATGAAGATAATTGGGACCATGGTTTCCACGGCTCCCATGGTGAAGTGGGCACAGTGGAAGATGAGGCCCTTTCAGATGGGATTCCTCCAACAATGGAATTTCGAGAATCCAGAAGTCCTCATTCGGATAACTACGTCCATGAAGGACAGCCTAACCTGGTGGCTTCAGCGAAAGAATCTTTTAAACTGCCATTCAATCGTTCCAGCGTCCTGGTTGGTCATGACCTCGGACGCCAGCAGGACGGGATGGGGAGCGCATTGCCTGTCGGAGGTGGCCCAGGGCAGATGGGACTTCCCTACATACGGGGTGGTCTCGAATGTGCTGGAGCTTCGGGCAGCGTTCTGTGCTCTCCAGGCCTTTCAGCATCTGGCGACCGATGCCTCGGTCCTCCTAAGACTGGACAATACGACAGCCGTCGCCTACATCAAGAGACAAGGGGGCACCCGCAGTCCTTCTCTTCTGAAAGAAGTGAAACCTATTATGGATTGGGCTCAAAGACATCTGTCCAACTTGTCAGCCGCCTATCTTCCGGGTGCCCAGAACGTCCAGGCAGACTTCCTCTCGAGGTCTGCTCTGGACAACAACGAGTGGTCACTCCATCCAGAGACCTTCATATGGGTCATGTCTCTAGGTTACCATCCAGAGGTAGATCTGTTCGCATCTCCAAGCAATGCCAAACTGGAGAGATTCTACACGAGGTGGCGTTATCCCCAGGCCTACGGGGTAGACGCCCTGACGGATCATTGGAATTTTCAAACGGCCTATGCGTTTCCTCCAGTGCCAGTCATCTTCAAGTTTCTTCACAGACTCAGGACAGAGAGAGTGCAGATCATAGCGATTCTTCCCTTCTGGCCAAAGAGACCGTGGTTTCCTCTGTTGCTCCAGCTGAGCTGTCGGGACCCGATACCTCTGCCAGTCAGGCCGGACCTTCTGTCCCAAGGGCCTATTCTTCACCCCTGCCCAGCACAGCTTCATCTCATGGCATGGCTGTTGAGAGGGAAAGATTGAAAGCGCTCGGTTGTCCAAACGAGGCAATCGCTACAATGATGAGTGCCAGAAGACCCGGCACGAACAAGGTCTATGAAAAAATCTGGTCCAAGTTTAAGGATTATGTGGATAGCAGATCTAGCTCTGTCTCTGACCCAGGAATCCAGGATATTTTGGGCTTCCTCCAGTCCGGTCTGGACCTGTCATTGGCAGTAAGCTCCCTTCGGGTCCAAATTTCAGCCATTTCGGCCTTCACTGGGACTGCATGGGCGAAACACTCCCTGGTTCGCCAGTTCTTCAGAGGCGCTACTAGGTTAAGACCTCCTAGAAAGCCCAGGTTCCCTAAGTGGGATCTTCCTACGGTCTTGGAGTTTCTTTCCTCACTTACCTTGAATCAGAAGGATCCATTCCTCCTTAAAAACATCTCCATGAAAACAGCCTTTCTGGTGGCTATTACTTCGGCCAAACGGGTTTCTGAACTCGGTGCCTTGGGTTACAAGGAACCATTCCTTACGTTTTTCCCTGATCGGGTAGTATTGGTTCCGATGCTTGGCTCCAATCCGAAAGTAATGTCGGTATTCCATGTCAACCAGGAAATTGTCCTACCCACGTTCAAATCTCAAGATGAAAATTCTGTCCATCCTTTGGACGTGGGGGAAACTCTTCGGCTATATCTGGAGACTACAGCTCCTTTCCGCCAGTCAGACCATCTTTTTGTCCTCATCTGTGGAAAAAACAAGGGCAAACAAGCTTCCTCAAGATCTATAGCAAGTTGGATAGTTCAGACCATCCAGTGGGCATATAAAGCCAAGGGACTGGCTCCTCCAGAGGTGGTGACAGCTCATTCCACTAGAGGGATCTCTACGTCGTGGGCAGCTTCTCTTCATGTAGCTCCTGACGTGATTTGCAGAGCGGCTTCTTGGTCATCAATTCATACCTTTATGTCGCATTACTGTGTTGAACCGGCTTCTTTATCTTCGGTCAACTTTGGTTTAAAAGTCTTGTCTGTTGACGGTGCAAATTAAACCTTTTTCTGTTAAACCAGCAGTTACCCGCCCGGGTGTGTATGGCTAGTTATTTCCCATACGTGTGCTGCCATGGAGTCTGTCAGGAAAACGGAAAATTTATATCAATACTTACCGTAATTTTCCTTTCCTGATGGACTCCATGGCAGCAGGAGTCCCCTCCCATCTGCTGGAGTAGTTCTAGTTATGGAACACGGCTCCTGGTATGGAGCAAAGATTTATGGGAGTGGGGTCCTATAGGGTAGGAGAGGAGGCGGAGCCTACCCATACGTGTGCTGCCATGGAGTCCATCAGGAAAGGAAAATTACGGTAAGTATTGATATAAATTTTCCGTTATTTACAAAATTTTATAACATAAACAAAAATTTTTTTTTTTTTTTAAACTTTTCGGTCTTTTTTGAATTGTGTAGCAAAAAAGAAAAAACCTTGCGGTGATCAAATACCACCAAAAGAAAGCTCTATTTGTGGGGAAAAAATGACATCAATTTGGTTTAGGTACAGTGTTGCACGACCGCGCAATTGTCATTCAAAATTCAACAGTGCTAAAAGCAGAAAATTGGCCTGGGCAGGAAGGGGGGGGTGAAAGTGCCCTGCATTGAAGTGGTTAAAGAGGTGCATGGACCTTTTTTGTGCGATTTGTGGGGCACAGCATCCCATATAAATGAATGGGCTGCCTGGGCAAATGCAGGCCGTGCGGCCCGCTTTGGTGTGATCCTTTCACACTGATACGTTTGTCCTGCATTTTTTTTTTCTTTGCAAGAAAAACGCAACAAAAATTTTTCCCTTTAAATCCTCCGGAAATTTTCACACCACTGCGTTACAGGTTTTGAAAAGTCCTGCATGCTGCATCTTTGGTGTGGCTTTGAAAATCGCACCAAAGACGCAGCTTTCCGTTAACCACTTGCCTACCGCCCGCCGTAGTTTTACTGCAGTAGGCTGGCTCGGCTGCGTGAAACGACGTAGGGGTACATCGCTCCCGCCCCTCCAATAGGCAGTAGAGATGCCGATCCACAGGATTAGGGGCTGAGATTGCCGCCAGGTATCCGCGATCGCTCCCCTGCTGAGAGAGAAGGACGGGCGGCTGTTGTAAACACAGCCTTGATAGGTGGGTGCCAGTCTGGAGAAGTGGGTGTTCATAGGCAGGCGGTGTTTGCTTACAGACCACCCTAGGTAACGTCCACATGTGATGCTGAGCCTTCTTGATTGCAAGAACTGAAATCCAGTGAATGAAAGGGGCGGGCCAGGGACAGCCAGGCTGGGAAGGAAAGGGCTAGATAATGCTGGACTCTCTCCAGTCAGGGAATGAAGCAGTCTCTATCTGACTTCTTTTCATCTCCGTCATGCCATTCACTGATGTTCACATGCATTGAGGGCTTTCCTTTCATAGGCAATCACTAAGAACCAGCACTGTCCCATTGGGGTAAGAAGGGGGAGTGACATGATCCCTCATACCTGGAAGTGCCATATACTTCTCTTTGCCCCCAGCAGTGAATCTGGTCACTGAGGGAGGGGAGACTGAGGAAATGCTTTCTTCTGCCTGCAGCAGACTGATGGCATCATCTGAACCTGGGCAAAGTCACTGGACTGGAACTCAAGGATGGCTTTTTAGTAATAAAAGGTGGAGCTTTTCCGAAAAATGATACTGCTGTATATTGTGATAGGTCAGAAATTTTTTGTATGTAGACCTAATACCTGACAGGTCTACTTTATGTTTAATGAGTTGTCTGTTGCATATTATGATTGAAGAAAACATCTGTATTACATTATTTATTAAATCTTTCATGATCATTTAGTGGTCCTAGGATCATTTTAGGTGGAACTGCCAGCTTTTTGGAATCACAAAAATTGCTTCTTTTTATTACCCGTAGGGCAAATTTCCCCCATTCTGCCTGACAACCCTCAGATAGACAGGAAGTGAGGCTAAATCTCTTTAATGGAGAAACAAACATCAATAACACAATGACAGAGGTTCTAACCCTCCAGAGGTTATTTTCCTCTATGTTATGTAGGCTCCAACCCAGGGCCGCTGATAGGGCAGTACAACCAGCCCTGCTGTACCGGGCCCGGGCTCCATGAGCTCCACTAGGGGCCCGGGCAGCTTTAAAGTTAACTTCTGCCTAAATAAATAGAAAGCCTTTTAATCCCATCCCCCACTTCAATTTGCTTACAGGGTGTATAAATATATTTTCCTGGGCCCCATGAGGTCAAGAGAGGGGCCCAGGAGGTGATAGCAGGGGAGGGACTTTATTTCCATTTTCGGGGCGTAGGCACACTAACCTTGTGCACTGTGTCTATGCTGCACTGAATGAATATGTAGTTCCGGCCGCCCTGGCGTAGTGATTCGTTTGTGCATGCTGTGGAATGAGGAAGTGACTGATGAGAGATGGATGAGAGGTCTCAGCAGTGCACAGACCAGCAGCACACAGTGACACTGACAGACTTCTATGGAAGGAAGGTACAGCTCCCAGACTGTGTGCTTATAATCATATTCATTATGATGATCACAGCACAGCATGTACTTTATGGCTCTGTGTTATATGGCTTTTGAGTGCTGACTTTGTTAACTTCTGGCCATACTGATTGTAACACAGTGCAGCCTTAACAAAGTCAGCACCCAGCAGCCATGTGACACAGAGCCATAAAGTACATGCTGTGCTGTGATCATCATAATGAATATGATTATAAGCATGAGTTGCTAGTTCACACTTGTGTTTGGAAGGGGGAAGGGGGGAGTAAGAACATGCAGCTGAGCCATGTTTTTACCTCCCACTACCACCGCTCCCCTTAAATAGCCTTTCAACCAAGCTTTTCAATTAGGTCCGCCTGTCAGCTTTACATGTGGATCTGATTGAATGTTCCATGTAGGTCTATGGGGGTTTGGATGTAAATGGACTTGTGTCCATACACCCTCCTTCCTGCGGGTCTGCGGAGGTCTAGAAAAAAAAAATTGAATATTTTTCCAGAAATGTTATAGATCACAGCTAGCATGATGTAAAAATGGATATGAGTGCATTTACATCTGGCCACCCATAGAGACATTACAAGTCATTCATAGACAGGGCTATTGATTGGCATGATTTTGGGGCCCGACCCCATTGTGGATCAGTTCGGGGCTAGGCACTTCAAGGTCCTATGGGTCCCGGGTTCTGACTTGCAAGAGGTTCAGGACTTCCTGATGCTATGGTCCTCAACAGACATTACCCCATTAGAAAAACACTTGAGGGTTCTCAGTGCAGGGCCACTGATAAGCCAGTACATGAGCTTAGCAGGGAGGGCCCGGGCAGCTTCACAGACAAAATGCACCCCCGCTCATTCCACTCCTACTAGCTTAGGGGGTGTTATATACTACATGCAATTCCAGTTCCCCTTTCTGATTATGGGATGGTGGAGGCGGAGCAGTTGAGGGACTTTTTTTTTCAATTTTGGGCGCATGCGCATTCCCGCACCTGCTCCGCATGTTGCTGGCTGCTGTGCTAAAGTCCCGGATGCCTGCCACTGTGGCTGCCCATTGCCTACCCTGGCGGAGTGATCTTCCTCCGCTCAGGTCCCCACTCAGCAGCCGAGATCAAGAGGCTTATGTGAGGCGGGTGGCAGCAGCAGTGGCAAGGAGAGACAGCTTACAGTGAGCAGAGGGAGCCACACTATATTGTGGATGGAGCACATGTAAGCTGCGGGTTTAGTACGTTTCCTAAGTGAATTATTAACTTTTTTTCCTCCACAGGTTTTTTATTTTTAATTGTACTGCGGCATGGAGAAGGGGCCCTAAGTAAATAAGAATACTTTGCTTTGTAATATAAGACCCACCTAAATGAGTTTTGCTAATTTTAGCTAAAATTGCAGAATGTATTGAAGCCACTGCATCATGTGCCAGTAAAGCAGCATTTTCAAAAGCAATGGTCAGCAATGGCTGATTACAAATTTTTATAATCACTGTATTTCTTTAAGAGACCCTGTCATGTAACAAAATACCCGTGTGATAAGGTTCTGATGGCAGTAACAATTTTCCAAACGTAAAAGAGCAATGCATGTTGTGAGCCTATATATCTCCATCTTCTGCTAGTTATACTGACTTTGCTGTATGCTTTGTACACAGATCAGCGATCTGGCTATTTAGTCTCACTGCAAAGCAAGGAGAAAAAACAGACTGTTCTGTTAGTAAAAGCAGCACATATTACATATAAGGCAGGGTCTGGGGCGGGACCCGGGGCGGAGTTGAGGGTGGGGCTAAAGGGGGCCCCGTCAGGTAGGCTGTACGGGGCCCCATGATTTCTATCAGCGGCCCTGCTCCAACCCTCTGTAAGTTCTTCTCCTCTATGTTCTGTAGGTTCTAACCCTCCAGAGGTTCTTCTCCTCTACGTTCTGTAGGCTCCAACCCTCTGTAAGTTCTTCTCCTCTATGTTCTGTAGGTTCTAACCAGAGGCGTAACTAGAGCCTTCAGGGCCCCGATGCAAGAAACCATGAAGGGCCCCCCCAGATCCCTGGCCGGGGCCCTTCCCTTCAAGCCCAGGGCTCTTCCCACTAATCCTGGGGCTCTTTATTCTCGTTGCATGGCCTTTTATTACGGTCCCGCAGCAGGATCCTTTCACAAGTTCTGCAGTGGGCTCCCTTCCTGCAATCTTGGGGCCTCCCCACAGTGGTGCAATGCCAGGGCCCGGTCGCAAGTGTGACTTTTGCAATCCTGGAAGTTCACCCACTGGTTTGCTACTGGGCCCCCTGGAGCATGGGGCCCGGTAGCAATCGCAACCCCTGTAGTTACGCCCCTGGTTCTAACCCTCCAGAGGTTCTTCTCCTCTATGTTCTGTAGGCTCTAACCCTCCTGAGGTTCTTCTCCTCTATGTTCTGTAGGCTCCAACCCTCCGGAGGTTCTTCTCCTCTATGTTCTGTAGGCTCCAACCCTCCGGAGGTTCTTCTCCTCTATGTTCTGTAGGCTCCAACCCTCCGGAGGTTCTTCTCCTCTATGTTCTGTAGGCTCCAACCCTCCAGAGGTTCTTCTCCTCTATGTTCTGTAGGCTCTAACCCTCCAGAGGTTCTTCTCCTCTATGTTCTGTAGGCTCCAACCCTCCAGAGGTTCTTCTCCTCTATGTTCTGTAGGCTCCAACCCTCCGGAGGTTCTTCTCAACTATGTTCTGTAGGTTCTAACCCTCCAGAGGTTCTTCTCCTCTATGTTCTGTAGGTTCTAACCCTCTGGAGGTTCTTCTCCTCTATGTTCTGTAGGCTCTAACCCTCGGGAGGCTCTTCTCCTCTATGTTCTGAAGGCTGTAACCCTCTGGAGGTTCTTCTCCTCTATATTCTGTAGGCTCTAACCCTCGGGAGGTTCTTCTCCTCTATGTTCTGTAGGCTCTAACCCTCCAGAGGTTCTTCTCCTCTATGTTCTGTATGTTCTAACCCTCTGGAGGTTCTTCTCCTCTATGTTCTGTAGGCTCTAACCCTTGGGAGGTTCTTCTCCTCTATGTTCTGAAGGCTCTAACCCTCGGGAGGTTCTTCTCCTCTATGTTCTGTAGGCTCTAACCCTCGGGAGGTTCTTCTCCTCTATGTTCTGTAGGCTCTAACCCTCTGGAGGTTCTTCTCCTCTATGTTCTGTAGGTTCTAACCCTCTGGAGGTTCTTCTCCTCTATGTTCTGTAGGCTATCACCCTCCTGGAGGTTCTTCTCCTCTATGTTCTGTAGGCTCTAACCCTCGGGAGGTTCTTCTCCTCTATGTTCTGTAGGCTCTAACCCTCTGGAGGTTCTTCTCCTCTATGTTCTGTAGGTTCTAACCCTCTGGAGGTTCTTCTCCTCTATGTTCTGTAGGCTATCACCCTCCTTGAGGTTCTTCTCCTCTATGTTCTGTAGGTTCTAACCCTCTGGAGGTTCTTCTCCTCTATGTTCTGTAGGCTCTAGCCCTCCGGAGGTTCTTCTCCTCTATGTTCCGTAGGCTCTAACCCTCCAGAGGTTCTTCTCCTCTATGTTCTGTAGGCTCTAACCCTCCGGAGGTTCTTCTCTTTATTCTGTAGGCTCTAACCCTCTGGAGGTTCTTCTCCTCCTCTATGTTCCATAGGCTCTAACCCTCCGGATTTTTTTCTCCTCTATGTTCTGTAGGCTAACAGGGTATATGAATCCAATGGCTTTTGTGATCTAAAGTCATGGTATTATTTTTTTGTGATTTTTAGATGTTTAGTTATGTTCATTTTCCGCCTCACTATGTTCCTATGATGCATCTACATGGACGTGGAGACTTTGTTTCTGTTAATAAAGCTGAGCTCTCCCAGGGATGAAGGTCAACTGTAATTAAAATGAGTGCCAATCAAGGCTGGATAATCAATACACCTGACTGTGCATTATTCACCCCTGCCTGCCATACCACATTTACATGAAGGTGACTGCATTTCCTGATCCTTCTTCCAAATGAGAGTTCTAGGAGCAGGTAGAATCGGGAGAAATAGGAATGCATGACATATTAAAGCAGTAAATGTGAATTTCAATAAAATATTCACTGGTGGTGAACCAATCACAGTCATTAAAAACTCATGGGACATTCACCTGCAGTCAATGTGTGCTTAGTGTTGGATGATACTGTGTGAGCATCTAATGCCACCATGCTCAAACAAGCTTCCATGTAACCCTAGGGTTCCTCCTGAGATTGCGCCTCCATGTGACCCTAGGGTTCCTTCTGAGGTTGCTTCTCCATGTGACCCTAGGGTTCCTCCTGAGGTTGCTTCTCCATGTGACCCTAGGGTTCCTCCTGAGGTTGCTCCTCCATGTAACCCTAGGGTTTCTCCTGAGTACGCCTCCATGTAATCCTAGAGTTCCTCCTGAGGTTGCTCCTCCATGTAACTCTAGGGTTCCCCCTGAGAGTGCTCCTCCATGTAACCCTAGATTTCCTCCTGAGGCTGCTCCTCCATGTAAACCTAGGATTCCTTCTGAGGTTGCTCCTCCATGTAACCCTACAGTTCCTCCAGAGGTTGCTCCTCCATGTAACTCTAGGGTTCCTTCTGAGGTTGCTCCTCTATGTAACCCTACGGTTCCTCCAGAGGTTGCTCCTCTATGTAACCCTACAGTTCCCTCTGAGGTTGCTCCTCTATGTAACTCTAGGGTCCCTCCTGAGTTTGCTCCTCCATATAATCCTAGGGTTCCTCCTGAGGTTGCTCCTCCATGTAACCCTACGGTTCCTTCTGAGGTTGCTCCTCCATATAGCCCTATGGTTCCTCCAGAGGTTGCTCCTCCATGTAACCCTAGGGCTCCTTCTGAACTTGCTCCTCCATGTAACCCTAGGGCTCCTTCTGAACTTGCTCCTCCATGTAACCCTAGGGTTCCTTCTGAGGTTGCTCCTCCATGTAACCCTAGGGTTCCTTCTGAGGTTGCTCCTTGAACTTCAAATAATTGACCTCCAATGATGATTCCTGCATAATCCTGGGGCCAATGTCTCCTGGCATAGCCAGTTGCATGACAACAATTACTTTTTAGATATCTTGAAGGGTAGCATACTGGCCACCACTTTAAGAGGGACATTCTTCTCACTGTCCACCAATGTTAGAGTCATTTTTTTGACTGACTCCTCCACACTTTCCTTTATAGCACATGTAAATCACGCTCATGTCAAAATATTTCAGTCCTCAGATTTTGTTATATTTTTGGGGGTAAATATATGCGGATGCGCAATTTACGTAAAAAATGTGTTGGGAAAAATGAACCACTTGCCAACCAACCGCATAGACCGCATAACGGTGCTATACGCCAGCAAAGTGTCTCTCTTGTGCCGGATCATGTACCTAGTACGTAATCCAGCACTTGTGGGTAGGGGTCGTGCACTCGCGCCACACGTGTGCTGCTTCTGCTTCGATTAGTCAGTCTGCCAGAACACGATGATTAGCGAGGAGAACGATTAAACAGAGCTCTGCCTCTGTAAACAAGGCGGAGTTCTGTCCTGTCAGTAGGGATGTGCTGGATTTTGTTTCCCTGCAAAGCAGGGAATACATTTCATCACATCCCTTGATAAAAGCACCTCATAGTAAACACAAAAACACTGGTTAGGCACACATTTAACCCTTTGATCACCACCTGATGATTAACCTCTTCCAAGCCAGTGTCATTAGTGACAGTGCATATTTTTTATTACTGATCACTGTATAAGAGCCCATTCAGACAGGGGCGACACGACTTGCTGGGGCGACCTGTGAAGTCGCGGTGCACAGCGTGCACCGTGACCTCGGCGCGACTTGCACGGACTTCATATAATTGAAGTCAATGCAAGTCGCCTCCAGGTCGCCCCAAAGTAGTACAGGACCCTTTTTCTAAGTCGGAGCGACTTGTGTCGCTCCTATTAGAACGGGTCCTGTGCTAATCATTGGCAGGCGACCCACCGCGACTTGTCAGGCGACCAAGCCGCCTGACAAGTCGCGCTAGTTTGAATGGACCCTTAGTGTCCCTGGTTCCCACAAAGTGTCAAAAGTGTTTATTTACTAACGTTAGAGAAGGCAAAATTAGTCACAATTCTGCAGAGAAACCAATCAGCTTCCAGGTTTTATTGCTAAAGCTTAATTAAACAAGCTGAGGTTAGAAGCTGATTGGTTTCCCTGCAGAATTGTGACTAATTTTGCCCTCTTTAACGTTAGTAAATAAACACTTTTGACACTTTGTGGGAACCAGGGATAGCTTTAGTAAATATACCCCCCCAGTGTCAGATTGTCCACTGCAATATCGCAGCCCCACTAAAAGCCGCTGATCACCGCCAGTACTAGTATATAAAAATAAAACTTCCAGCATATATCTCATAGTTTGTAGATGCTATAACTTTTGTGCAAACCAATTATTGGGATTGTATTTATAAAAAACGTGTAGTAAAGAAATTTTATTTATTTATTTTTTTTAATTAGATTTGTTTTATAGTAGAAATTAAAAAATATTGTTTTTCGTTTTTTTCAACATTTTCATTCTTTGTTTATTGCGCAAAAATAAAACCCGCAGAGGTGATCAATGACTCAGATCAGTACCCGTCAGTAACTCTAATCAGTGCCCATTAGTAATGCCAGTCAGTGCCCATCAGTGCCTGCTCATCTGTGCCGCCCATCAGTGCCGGCCATCATTGCCCATCAGTGCCGGCCAGCAGTGCCCATCAGTGCTGCCCACCAGTGCCACCTATCAGTACTCATCAGTGCCACCTATCAGTGCCTATCGGTGCCACCTATCAGTACTCATTGGTGCCACCTATCAGTGCTCATAAGTTCTGCATATCAGTGCTCATCAGTGCCACCTGTCAGTGCCCATCAGTGCGGTATATTAGTGCCTCCTCATCAGTGCCCTTCAGTGCCAACTCATCAGTGCACATAAGTGCCACCTCTTCAGTGCTGCTTATCAGTGCCCATCAGTGCCACCTATCAGTGCCCATCATTGCGGCATATAAGTGCCTCCTCATAAGTGCCACTTAATCAGTAGCCTTCAGTGCCAACTCATCAGTGCCACATATCAGTGCCCATCAGTGCTGCCTATCAGTGCCCATCAGTGTGGCATATTAGTGCCTCCTCATAAGTGCCCTTCAGTGCCAACTCATCAGTGCACATAAGTGCCACCTCTTCAGTGCTGCTTATCAGTGCCCATCAGTGCCACCTATCAGTGCCCATCATTGCGGCATATAAGTGCCTCCTCATAAGTGCCACTTAATCAGTAGCCTTCAGTGCCAACTCATCAGTGCCACATATCAGTGCCCATCAGTGCCACCTGTCAGTGCCCATCAGTGCGGTATATTAGTGCCTCCTCATCAGTGCCCTTCAGTGCCAACTCATCAGTGCACATAAGTGCCACCTCTTCAGTGCTGCTTATCAGTGCCCATCAGTGCCACCTATCAGTGCCCATCATTGCGGCATATAAGTGCCTCCCCATAAGTGCCACTTAATCAGTAGCCTTCAGTGCCAACTCATCAGTGCCACATATCAGTGCCCATCAGTGCTGCCTATCAGTGCCCATCAGTGTGGCATATTAGTGCCTCCTCATAAGTGCCACTTAATCAGTAGCCTTTAGTGCCAGCTCATCGGTGCCGCTTATCAGGGCCCATCAGTGCCCATCATTGCGGCATATAAGTGCCTCCTCATAAGTGCCACTTAATCAGTAGCCTTCAGTGCCAACTCATCAGTGCCACTTATCAGTGCCCATCAGTGCCGCCTATCAGTGCCCATCAGTGTGGCATATTAGTGCCCCCTCATAAGTGCCACTTAATCAGTAGCCTTCAGTGCCAGCTCATCGGTGCCGCCTATCAGGGCCCATCAGTGGGGCATATTAGTGCCTCCTCATAAGTGCCACTTAATCAGTAGCCTTCAGTGCCAACTCATCAGTGCCGCCTATCAGTGCCCATCAGTGGGGCATATTAGTGCCTCCTCATAAGTGCCACTTAATCAGTACCCTTCAGTGCCACCTCATCAGTGAACATCGGTCAAGGAGAAAACATACTTATTTACAAAATATACTGAGAGAAACTAAGAAACTTTTTTTTTTTTTTCAAAATTTTCAGTTTTTTTATTTATTTAAAAAAATAAAAAAATAAAAAAATAAACCCAGTGGTGATTAAATACCACCTAAAGAAAGCTCTGTTTGTGGGGAAAAAATTATATAAATTTAATTTATGTACAGCGTTGCATGACCGTGCAACTGTCAGCTAAAATAACCCAGTGGCCTGGTCATGAAGGGGGGGGGGGGGTAAATCTTCCAGAGGTCAAAGTTTAAAGGGAAATGCACAGATTCTAATTTTCAGTATATTTTAAATCCTCCTTTAAATCCTCCCTCCGGCACCCCCCCCCCCCACTTCAGTTGTAGCGGCTCCTCTCCTGGACTAAAATGGCTTCCTCTGATTTCGCTACGCGCTGCGAGTTTCTCTTTCGCCACATTGCGTCACCACCTCTCACTGAACCAAAAAACCTTTATTTCCCTTAAATTTCCCATCTCTCAATGGCCGGTAGACTTTACACCTCGCCTGCTGCACTCTATGGTTTCCGTCTATCATTGGAAGCTTTAAATCGTCGCGGTATAATCAGTTTTCGGAACGGTGTCACCGCAGCTCCCATTAACCAGACAAGTTCATTTTCAATTCGACAAGGTTAGGTAAAGCAAAGGGTTGAGTTAGCTGGCGGATAACATATTGCGGGGATGGGGGGATGGGTCCGTAATGACACATTCTGCGTTCCGGCGGAGTTTACCTTCCCGGGGCGAAAATGCAGAATTCAAATCCTTGTGACAGAAAGCCATTAGGTGAAGCCATCTGTAAACGCGCCAATTTCGCTGCCTCCCAACGCATGAAATGGAAGGGGCGCGCGTTTAATAAAAGTGACATCCGAAGCGACGGCATTTCCATTCAACCTCCCGCAAAAAAATATTTCACTTTTATTTACATTTTGTTATTCAAATATTCAGCGCTTCTCCGCCCCCCTCCCCCGGCCGGCGATCGGAAACGCCATCTGTAAAAATAGGGGGAAAAAATAAATAAAAATCCCGCATCCGCCGGGTAAAATGTATTTCTGGAAAATCTAGTTAGTAATAATTGAAAACGCTTTATATTGGAAAACAGTAAGGATGACGGGCCGGAATGGGATTTGGCGCCTACATGCCAGGCACGCGCATTAAACACAAATCCGAATGGACAGATATGAAATAAACAATCGCAGGATTTGCTGTTGGTTACGGCTGTAAGAATATTTGCCTGTATTTATTTTATTCACCCGGAGGCATTTTATAGGAAGCATACCTAGGCATGAGACAAAGTTCCCCTTAACTGCTTTGTCCCATATCTGGGGTTCCTGCCATCCCAGGTCCCCAGGTCTGCATGCCTGCTGTGCCCATTATGAGAGGTTCCCACCATCCCTGTGCTGAGTTCCTGGGCCTGTACACCTGCTGTGCCCATAACGAGGGGTTCCTACCATCCCTGTGCTGGGTTTCCAGGTCTGTACACCCGCTGTGCCCATTATGAGGGGTTCCTACCATCCCTGTGCTGAGTTTCCAGGTCTGTACACCCGCTGTGCCCATTATGAGGGGTTCCTACCATCCCTGTGCTGAGTTCCCGGGTCTGTACACCTGCTGTGCCCATTATGAGGGGTTCCCACCATCCCTGTGCTGAGTTCCTGGGTCTGTATACCTGCTGTGCCCATTATGAGGGGTTCCCACCATCCCTGTGCTGAGTTCCTGGGTCTGTACACCTGCTGTGCCCATTATGAGGGATCCCCACCATCCCTGTGCTGAGTTCCCAGGTCTGTACGCCTGCTGTGCCCATTATGAGGGTTCCCACCATCCCTGTGCTGAGTTCCCGGGTCTGTACACCTGCTGTGCCCATTATGAGGGGTTCCCACCATCCCTGTGCTGAGTTCCCGGGTCTGTACACCCGCTGTGCCCATTATGAGGGGTTCCCTCCATCCCTGTGCTGAGTTCCCAGGTCTGTACACCTGCTGTGCCCATTATGAGGGGTTCCCACCATCCCTGTGCTGAGTTCCCAGGTCTGTACACCTGCTGTGCCCATTATGAGGGGCTCCCACCATCCCTGTGCTGAGTTCCCAGGTCTGTACACCTGCTGTGCCCATTATGAGGGGTTCCCACCATCCCTGTGCTTAGTTTCCGGGTCTGTACACCTGCTGTGCCCATTATGAGGGGCTCCCACCATCCCTGTGCTGAGTTCCCAGGTCTGTACACCTGCTGTGCCCATTATGAGGGGCTCCCACCATCCCTGTGCTGAGTTCCCGGGTCTGTACACCTGCTGTGCCCATTATGAGGGGTCCCCACCATCCCTGTGCTGAGCTCCTGGGTCTGTACACCTGCTGTGCCCATTATGAGGGGTTCTCACCATCCCTGTGCTGAGTTCCTGGGTCTGTACACCTGCTGTGCAAATTATGAGGGGTTCCCACCATCCTTGCACTCACAATAGATGCAGCAGGTATAAAGCCCAGTGTTTAGAAGACCTGAATTCTGGGCATTCATCCCTGAATGTATAGGGCTCTGAACACAAGTACCACTCGGCTAACAGTTTTTGCACTGCACTGCATTTGCACCCTCCCTCAGCTTTGCATGTAAGCAGATGAGCTGCAGGGCTTTGCGTCCCAGCTGAGACTTATGGCATATATATTCACACGCAGGTTTCCTGTGCATGCGCAAAGATGGGCTGATATGCATGTCCCACAGCTCAGCGTGTCTCTGCATGCATGGCACATCCACCGCCCTTATGTAGATGTGGAGCAGGGCTCTGTCAGGAACTGAAGGCCAGGCAGAGGCTTTTGGCACCCAGGTATGGCAGACACCAGAGGGAGGCGTGGCCAATAAGAAAGGGCACTAAAGTTCCTATCTGATCCTATAAACCAGGGATCCTCAAACTACGGCCCTCCAGCTGTTGTGGAACTACACATCCCACGAGGCATTGTAAAACTCTGACATTCGCAGACATGACTAGGCATGATGGGAATTGTAGTTCCTGAACAACTAGAGGACCATAGTTTGAAGACCCCTGCTATAAACCCTTGGCTAGCCCTAATCAGCCCTAATTAACATCTTCCTCCTCTTAAGTATTTTTTCGGGTGATGGATAATTTTATTTTACATTTTGGTTTTAAAAAGGACACAATAATAGACAAATATAAGATATAAGGTGTGTGCGCTAATTAATACAAATCGTGGGGCAGGGCTGCGTTCACATTCAAGTGTATGGGCAGATGTACCCAGCTCTAGGACATCCTGGGCACCCGAAATACGCAGTGTCAGCTGCAAGGGCAAATGGGCATGTAGCCTTAACCAGTTCTACAAAAATCATTATCTTACTAATAAACTTTTACTTAGAAACATTATATTCATATCATACAGTATATTTTACTGCAATTAGTAGTTCTGCCACTAGGTGGCAATGTTATGTTTAATGTAGACATGTGCAAAACAAAAAAAAATGTTTCATTTCGTTTCGTTTCGATACATTATTTGCATACATTTGTTTCGTTAAATTTGTTTAATCCGTTTAATTCAATATCGAAATTCGTTTCATTTTTCATATTCAATTCGATTCAAATTTTCCGAATTTGAATAGTTTACCAATTATTGTGAATAGTTTTCGAATTCGAAAATTTCAAATTCGACAAGTTTTCAAATTTGAAAAGCTTTCGATTTATTTTCCAACTTCCAAAGACAAAAAAATAATTTGTAGAAAAGAAGATAAAGGAAAAGAATAGAAAAATATAATAGAATAGAAAAGAATAGAACAGAAAAAAAAGAGTAGAATATAGTAGAGAAAAACAGAACAAAATGGAATAGAAAATAAAATAACAGTATAGAAAAGAAAATAATAAAAAAAAAAAAAAAACAGAATAGAAAGAATATAACCATTTCCCAAATTCAAACAGAATCAGTTTGAATTTTAATAGAACAGAAAAGAATAGAAAATAACTGCATAGTATAGAAAAAACAACAAAATAGAGTAGAATGGAATAAAATAGAAAGAATATAACCATCTTCATATTCTAATTTATTCTTTTCTATTCTATTTAAATTTGAATTAATTCCATTTGGATTTTCGAAAATGGTTATAGTCTTTCGATTCTATTCTGTTCTTTTTTTAATTCTTTTATTTGTCAATTTTTGTTTATTCTATTCTATTCCATTTTATTCTTTTCTATTCAAATTCAAATTTGTTCTATATAAAATGCAAATTTTGGAAGATGGTTTTAGTCTTTATATTGTATTCTATTATATTCCTTTACTTTCTATTCTATTTTATTCTCTTTGGAACCTGGAAAACAAATTGAAAAATATTTGAAAACATTTAGAATTCGAAAACTTTTCGAAATTGATTTGAAAAACTATTCGAATCCATTCTAATTTTGTCCAAATTTATTTTCGTTATTTTTCGGATTCGTTTAAATTCGGTACTATTGTCATTCGAATATTCAAATTCATCCAAATTTCTGAAAACTGAAAATTCGTCCGAATTTCAATTCGGAAAGAAACGCAATGCACATGTCTAGTTTAATGCTTGTATAATGTATTCTCCTAAAACAGGAGTCAAACACAAGGCTGCAGGCCAAATGCGCCCCCCCCCAGGCCATTTCATGAATCCCTTGCACCTCTCCTGCAGCTGCGGCACCCCTCTTGTCTCTGCCCCCAACTTGTCTCAGTAGTGGGCAGAAGAGAGGACAGAACTCCTTTGCCAGATTCTGAACTTCTCTTTGCAGCTGCAGAAAGGCTCATCTTTGCTCCCCCCCTTCTCAGCAGTCCGCAGCAGAAAGGGAGGCAGAACTCCTCCTAAAGATCCTGCACCTCTCTTTTACAGCCGCAACCCCACCTTGTCTCCGTCTCCCCTGGTCTCAGCATTCAGCAGACTCTGGAAGCCGACTCCAGCCCTCCCCTGGTCCTGCTCCAGACCCTGCACTTTCTTCTTCCCAGATCCATCCGCGTGTTCTTCCTGGCAGTAGCACAAGGTAAGGGGGTGCCTTGTGATGTAAGGAAGGGTGGTGATTCTTGACTTCTGATGGTGGGGAGGCTCCTGACATCTCATGTTTTGGTGTAAGTGGGGCGTGGGGTGCTCTGGACATCTAATCTTACAGATTTATCTGGCGCTTTGAGGACGACCATAATCCTGATGCAGCCCCCGATGAAATTGAGTTTGACAACCTTGTCCTAAAATATACCACTACCACCTAGTGGCAGAACTCCTTATCACAGTATAATATATGAGAATGGTTGTTGCACCTATATCTCTATGACAACACGCTAACATCCCCCACCCAACAACAACTTCTCATGTATTGTATTGTAATTAGAAGTTCTGCCACTAGGTGGTAGTGTTGATGTTTAACCACTTGCCACCCGCCCATCGTCAAATGACGGCAGAGCGGTGTGGCTCTCCTGCTCTCCTTCTGGGACGACCACATATGCTGATTCCCCAGAACGGCGTCTCTCGTGCGGCCACAGTGGGGGCGCAGCGTGGCAATCACGGCCACGCTGTGTTCCTAGGACAAGACGCGACCCCGATCTTGGTAAAGAGCCAATGACGTGGCCCTTTACCCATGTGATTGGCTGTGTCCAATCACAGCCTATCACATTTAAATGGGGAAATTCTGTTTATCTGCGCTCCACGCCTCACACTGTCAGAGTGTGTGGCGAGGAGAGCTGAAGAGTAGCTCCTCCTCAAAGGGGGGTCTAGGACAAGTAGTCAGGGCATTGAATACAGGAAAGCAAGAGCAGTGCCCATCAGTGAAAGCAAAAGTAAGTGACCCAAATTAGTGATCATCAGTGCTGCCAGTCAGTGCCCATCAGTGCCGCCCACCAGTGCCACCTATCAGTGCTCATCGGTGCCACCTATCAGTGACGCATATCAGTGCCACCTATCAGTGCCCATCAGTGTAGTATATTAGTGCCTTCTCATCAGTGCCACCTAATAGGTGCTCATTAGTGCAGTCTATCAGTGCTGCCCACCAGTGCCCATCAGTGCCACCTATCAGTGCCCATCAGTGACGCCCACCAGTGCCACCTATCAGTGCCCATCAGTGTGGTATATTAGTGCCTTCTCATCAGTGTCACCTAGCCAGTGCCCATCAGTGCCACCCATCAGTGCCCATCAGTGGCACCTATCCATGCTCATAAGTGCCACCTCATCAGTGCCAATCAGTGCAGCATATCAGTGCCGCCCACCAGTGCCACCTATCAGTGCCCATGCATTTATTTTTAAATAAATACACCCCCATGTGATGTGTGCAGCACCATCTTGACCGGTAAAAGTGGTATCTGCTGCAGCTTTCCAACACTTATCATAACACGCTTTCTATAAATAGTGAAGAAATAACTTCTAGATTGTAAGCTCTGACGGGCAGGGCCCTCTGATTCCTCCTGTATTGGATTGGATTGTAACTGTATTGTCTTCCCTCACATTGTAAAGCGCTGCGCAAACTGTTGGCGCTATATAAATCCTGTATAATAATAATAATAATAATAATAATAATAATTTCCGGCACTTTCTGAACGTCAAGCTCTATAATTCATTGTGTGTGTTAGAATGCTGGCAGCTCCATACTGCTCTTAGGATTGTACTAATGGGGTCAGGGAGCGATATATTTCATGTAGATTTAATGTTATCTTTTTTTTTTTTTTTCTTTTTCTGTAATTGTAGCAAAAAAAAAAAAAACCTTTAAAAAAAAATACGTTCCGAACCCCGGGGATCATTAATATTCATGGCGCCATGCTGTTCGTGCGTGCCTACATATGAACATAGAGAGGAGGGAGGGAAATGGGATACATTCTTATTCTAAGTCCCAGCGTTGGTCATACTCTCACTTCATATACATGTGTGCCGGCTGGTGTCCCGCTGCGATCATCCATCCATCCATGGACGCCCCCCCTTCCTCCCACCGAGATAATCCATCCATCCATGGACGCCTCCCCTCCTCCCGCTGCTTTTCTGTGAATTGCACATATCACTTAACAGTAACTGATTACTATTGTTAGAAGCTGAACTTCTGTCCATTATGTACAGTATGTCCCCCCTCCCTGCTAGATTCATTATGTATTGTATCCACTTGCCGACCACAATACGTATATAAATGTTGCGGCTTGCAAGTGGTTTCCCGGGGTTATGGCTGAAGCTATCATCCATAATCCTGCTATTGTTTTTTTCAGCCAGCGATTGGCTTGCTCATGAAAGCAGTCCGAATTGCAACTTCCACTACTTTATTCGCCAGGGTCTCTGCTTTGAAGAAAAATCATTTTTTTTTTTTTGGGGGGGGGGGGGGAATTTCCAGCACAAAAATGCAGATTTTAACATTTGTAAAAAAATGCCCCAGTAGATAAGTGATTACCGTATATGCTCGAGTATAAGCCAATCTGAAAATAAGCAGAGGCAACTAATTTTACCACAAAAAACTGGGAAAACTTATTGACTCAAGTATAAGCCTAGGGTGGGAAATGCAGCAGCTACTTGACCATACTGGACCTCCACGAGACCCAAAACAGGGGCTGTGGGCATGGTGCAAGAGATGGTACAGGAGATGGTTCAGGCATGGCACAGGAGATGATACAGGAGATGGTACAGGAAATGGTTCAGGAAATGGTTCAGGCATGGTACAGGAGATGGTACAGGAGATGGTACAGGAGATGGTCCAGGCATGGTACATGAAATGGTTCAGGCATGGTACAGGCATGATACAGGCATGGCACAGGAGATGGTACAGGAGATGGTAATGTACAGGAGATGGTCCAGGCATGGTACAGGAAATGGTTCAGGCATGGCACAGGAGATGGTACAGGCAAGGCACAGGAGATGGCACAGGAGATGGTACAGGAGATGGCACAGGAGATGGTACAGGCATGGCACAGGAGATGGTACAGGAGATGGTACAGAAGATGGTACAGGAGATGGTACAGAAGTTGGTACAGGAGATGCAGTGCTGCAGGCATGGTACAGGACAATCTCTTATACCATGCCCGCAGCACTACATCTCCTGAGGAGATGAAGGGTCTGCTGAGGAGTATCACTTACTTTTCGGTGAGGCGCCTTACATTTAAAAATGTTTAAGCTTGGAGGGGAGATGGGGAGGTACATTTTTGTGCTGGGAGGGTGTCCTGGGAGGAGGCGAAATTTAAGCTTACACATAATTACAAGTCGCATCATGACATATAATTATATTTTTTAGAATTTTTTCAATAAATAATACATAATACACTATAGCTGCTTGGTACTGTTTTGTGATATCTGCACTTATTTAGTTATATCTGTTTTGGGTATCCAGTTTATATTGACAGTGTGCCCCCTATATTTATTACATTGCAGCTTTGGCATGATTTGCTCACGGATATAGAAATGTGGGGTAACTAAGGAAACAGTGACCATAGGTCAATAAGTTTCAGTATTAATTACAGTAATAGGAAGCAGAGGGGTAATATTAAGACACTGAATTTCAAAAGAGCCAATTTCCCTAAACTGCGCTCACTGCTAGAAAATATCAATTGGGATAGAACCCTGGGAACAAAGAACACGGAGGAAAAATGGGAGTGCTTCAAGAGCATACTTAACAAGGGGATTGACCAGTGCATTCCAAAGGGAAATAAATTTAAAAGAGCAAAACTAAACCCTGGGTGGCTAAACTCCAACATAAAAATGCATATTAGTGCTAAAGAAAAGGCCTTCAAAAAATACAAGACTGAGGGGTCATTGGCAGCATTTAAGCACTACAAAGAGTGTAATAAGAAATGTAAAGATGAAATCAGGGCGGCTAAAATAGAACACGAGAGACATATAGCAGAGGATAGTAAACATAACCCCAAGAAGTTCTTTAAGTATATAAACAGTAAGAAAGCGAGGCCAGAACACATTGGCCCCATAAAAGATGACAAAGGAAATATGGCCATAGAGGACAGAGAAAAGGCGGAAGTGTTAAATAATTTCTTCTCTTCAGTCTACACAAAAGAATTGGGGGGCTACACAATCCTAGCTTGTAAGGCCGAACTAAACAACACACCTCAGGAAATACCGCCATGGCTAACAGAAGATAGACTTAAAACTAAACTAGAGAAACTTAACATAAATAAATCCCCGGGACCGGATGGCTTGCACCCGAGGGTTCTTAAAGAGCTCAGCCAGGTGATTGCCAGACCATTATTCTTGATCTTTAAGGATAGTTTACAGATGGGTATGGTGCCAGCTGATTGGAAAAAAGCCAAGGTAGTACCAATATTTAAAAGGGGCCGAGATATATCCCGGGGAACTATAGGCCGGTCAGCCTAACATCAGTAGTCTGCAAGATTTTGGAGGGGATGTTAAGGGACCACATACAAGACTTTAGTAATGAAAACTGTATTATTAGTAGTAATCAGCATGGATTCATGAAAAATTGTTCTTGCCAAACCAATCTATTAACCTTCTACGATAAAGTGAGCTGCCACCTAGATAAAGGTATGCCTGTGGATGTGGTGTATCTGGACTTTGCAAAGGCCTTTGACACCGTTCCCCACAAACGCTTACTGTACAAACTAAGGAAGATAGGTATGGACCATAAGGTGAGTACCTGGATAGAGAACTGGCTCCAGGGGAGAGTCCAGAGGGTGGTGATTAATGGGGAGTACTCGGATTGGGCGGGTGTGGAAAGTAGGGTACAGGAGATGCAGTTCTGTCCTGGGACCAATCCTGTTTAATTTATTCATAAATGATCTAGAGGAGGGGATATCGAGTACAATCTCAGTATTTGCAGATGATACCAAACTAAGCATGCCAATATCTTCTATGCAGGATGTGGAAACCTTACAAGCGGACCTGAACAAAATAACGGGGTGGGCAACTACATGGCAGATGAGGTTTAATGTTGAAAAATGTAAAGTAATGCACTTGGGTGCCAGAAACCAGAAAGCAAGCTACTCACTAGGGGGGGAACCTCTGGGTGAGTCTAGGATGGAAAAGGACTTGGGGTACTGGTAGACAACAGGCTTGGCAGTGGCATGCAATGCCAAGCCGCTGCAAGCAAAGCCAACTGAATACTGGGATGTATAAAAAAGGGGATTCACTCCAGAAATAAAGAGATTATTCTCCCGCTCTACAAGACTCTGGTCCGGCCACATCTGGAGTATGCTGTCCAGTTCTGGGCACCGGTCCTCAGGAAGGATGTGCTGGAACTGGAGAAAGTTCAGAGAAGGGCAACAAAAATAATTAGGGGAATGGAGGACATCGGCTATGAGGAAAGACTACAAGCACTGAACTTATTCTCTCTGGAGAAGAGACGATTGAGGGGGGATATGTTATCAATGTACAAATATTGTACTGGTGACCCTAGCATAAGGAACAAACTATTCAGAGAGAGGAGATACAATAAGACACGTGGCCACTCACTAAATCTAGAGGAAAGGCGGTTTAACCTTAAAATGCGTAAGAGGTTCTTCACTGTAAGAGCGGTAAGGATGTGGAATTCTCTTCCACAAGCAGTGGTATCAGCAGGGAGCATCGATAGTTTAAAAAACTATTAGATGGGCACCTTAAAGACCACAACATACAGGGGTATACAATGTACAACATACAGGGGTATACAATGTACAACATACAGGGGTATACAATGTACAACATACAGGGGTATACAATGTACGGTTAACAGCAAACACACACACACATCATAGGTTGAACTGGATGGACTGATGTCTTTTTTCAACTTCACTAACTATGTAACTATGTGACTATTTGCTCCTGCTCTTTTTGCTAAGCACCATTGGACTCCAGTTGCTCTGAGTGTACTGAGGGTGCATCCTTCACCAGCCCTCCCATATCTGGGACACCTATATCTCTATATAATAAAACCATTTCCCAAAAAGCCGAACAAAATAAATTAGAATTTGAATAGAATAGTAAAAATATAATAGAATACAAAAAAATAGTATTTAAAGAATATAACCATCTTCTGAAATTCAATTTGAATGCAGTTTATGTAAATAGTGAATTGAAATGAAACGACACAAATTGTTTTTGTTCTGCACATGTCTAAGAGACATGGCCCACTGTTGTCACCCTCAGGAAACCGAGTGCTGGGAAATGCCATGTAGCCGTCACTGGAGTGCTTGTAGACAGGAAGTGGATGCAAAGAGGCTGCAGGGGGTCTCTAACGGGGATAGACCAATTATCAGCAAGGCCGATATCGGTGGCCGATATGCACTTTCTCCGATATATTGGTATCGGCTCCGGAACTGGCCGATATTGCCGATATTGCCGATATTTTTGTGACGTCATTCTGCCTTCTTAGGCTGCCTCCCTCGCCTTGGACAGCCTCGTCTGGAGTCGGGACTAGTCTCGCGGGAGTGTATCACAGTCATACACCCACCCACAGCAGCCCGAGGCCTGCCAGCCACCCACATCCACAGGCATTGTTCCAGCGAGCCAGCCAGCCACCCACAGGCTCTGTACCAGCCAGCCACCCACAGGCCCTGTACCAGCCAGCAACCCACTACAGGGTGCCAGCCAGCCACCCACAGACAGGGTGCCAGCCAGCCAGCCACCCACAGGCCCTGTACCAGCCAACCACATCCACAGGCACTGTACCAGCCAGCCAGCCACCCACAGGCCCTGTACCAGCCAGCCACAGGTTCTGTACCAGCCAGCCACTCACAGGCCCTGTACCAGCCAGCAACCCACAGACAGGGTGCCAGCCACCCACAGGCCCTGTACCAGCCACCCACATCCACAGGCACTGTACCAGCCAGCCAGCCACCCACAGGCCCTGTACCAGCCAGCCACAGGTTCTGTACCAGCCAGCCACTCACAGGCCCTGTACCAGCCAGCCACCCACAGACAGGGTGCCAGACAGCCAGCCACCCACAGGCCCTGTACCAGCCAACCACATCCACAGGCACTGTACCAGCCAGCCAGCCACCCACATGCCCTGTACCAGCCAGCTACAGGTTCTGTACCAGCCAGCCACTCACAGGCCCTGTACCAGCCAGCAACCCACCACAGGGTGCCAGCCAGCCAGCCACCCACCACAGGGTGCCAGACAGCCAGCCACCCACAGACAGGGTGCCAGACAGCCAGCCACCCACAGGCCCTGTACCAGCCAGCCACAGGCTCTGTACCAGCACGCCACTCACATGCCCTGTACCAGCCAGCAACCCACCACAGGGTGCCAGCCAGCCACCCACCCACCACAGGGTGCCAGACAGCCAGCCACCCACAGACAGGGTGCCAGACAGCCAGCCACCCACAGGCCCTGTACCAGCCAGCCACAGGCTCTGTACCAGCCAGCCACTCACAGGCCCTGTACCAGCCAGCAACCCACCACAGGGTGCCAGCCAGCCAGCCACCCACCACAGGGTGCCAGACAGCCAGCCACCCACAGACAGGGTGCCAGACAGCCAGCCACCCACAGGCCCTGTACCAGCAAGCCACAGGCCCTGTACCAGCCAGCCACCCACAGGCCCTGTACCAGCCAGCCACCCACAGCCCCTGTGCCAGCCATCCAACTACCACAGGGTGCCAGACAGCCACCCCCCCCCCCCAGAGGGTGCCAGCCAGCCAGCCACCCACCCACCACAGGGTGCAAGACAGCCAGCCACCCACAGACAGGGTGCCAGACAGCCAGCCACCCACAGGCCCTGTACCAGCAAGCCACAGGCCCTGTACCAGCCAGCCACCCACAGGCCCTGTACTAGCCAGCCACCCACAGCCCCTGTGCCAGCCATCCAACTACCACAGGGTGCCAGACAGCCAGCCAGCCACCCACCACAGGGTGCCAGCCAGCCACCCATCACAGGGTGCCAGCCAGCCACCCATCACAGGGTGCCAGCCAGCCAGCCACCCACCCACCACAGGATGCCAGCAAGCCAGCCACCCACCACAGGGTGCCAGCCATCGACCACAGGGTGCCAGCCAGCCATTAAGCATTAAACAAAAATGAACATGTTCAGTACCAGATTTGTGTAAAAAATTGTCTTTAGTTTTCAAAACTTTAAATGTACAAAATATCGGCCGATATCAACACGTTGTGACCAAAATATCGGTATCGCCCTGAAAAAACCCATATCGGTCTATCCCTAGTCTGCAATAAGAAAAAAAATAGAAAAAAAAGGGATAAAATAGAAAATAAAAGAATAGAGTAAAACAGAACAAAGTGGAAGAGAAAATAAAAGAACGGAATAAAACATAATAGAAAATAAAGAAATAGAATAGAATACAATAGTATAAAATAGAAAGAATATATAACCATCTTCTGAAATTTGAATTTCAAATAGAATAAATTTAAATTATAATAGAATAGAAAAGAATAGAAGATAATATAGAAAGAATATAACCATCTCCCAAAATTTGAACAAAATAAATTAGAATTTGAATAGAATAGTAAAAATATATTTGAATAGAATAGGAAAAAACAGAATTGACTAGAAAATAATAGAATAGAAAAAACAATAGAATAGAAAGAACATAACCATCTTCGGAAATTCGGAATTTTGATTTGAATGCATTTTATGTAAATAACGAATCGAAATGAAACAACACACATTTTTTCGTCCTGCACATGTCTAACAGACGTGGCCCACTGTTGTCACCCTCAGGAAGCCCACGCTGTGAAATGCCAGGTAGCCGTCACTGGACTGCATGCAGACAGGGCAGGAAGTGGCTGCAAAGAGGCTGCAGGGGGGCCTGCAAAAAATAAAATAAAAAAGCGAAAAGAAGGATTTTATTCTTCATATTTGTATATATTTATTATTCATTTACTTCGGTGACTTTGTTATAAAACTTGGCTTTTTGCGTGTTTCAGACCAGGAGAGGGCAGATACTGACGCAGCCCCCCCATAGCCGTGCCGGAGAGACGTCTCAGTCGCCTGAAAGCCTGAATTTGCAGAAACCTTCTTTGAAGCCTTACATGATCGCTAATGACAGTAAATCAAGTCGCTCTTCCCAGAATGCTGCTGTACGGCGATTAATATTCATGGCGTGTCAATAGAGGTGACAATACAAACCTTATGACAGCGCCGCAGTGCACCATCTTAACCTGGCGCCACCACTTAATAAATGAACAGTCCTGCTTGGCGGTGTCAGCGTCTCCATTACACGCATTAGGCGCAGGTGTCGCGTAACCTTTAAATGATCCAGAATCTCCGGGAGAAGATTTTTTGAATCGGAAATGTTTCCATCTCGCTCTGCATTGGTAATAAATTTGCTGGGGCAGAGAGAGAGAGAAGGGAGGAAAGTCGCCATGAAAGTTCACTTCTATATTTCACCAATTTCAGAATCCCCTTCCTGGGGATCCAAAAACGGGACGGGAGGAGCGCGGCGTGCCCGGGACTCCATTTACATGTGAAATGAAGGGCGATACGCGAACAGCTAATTAGAGCGAGCTCGCTACCGAGAAATGATGTCAGGCGCGGTCTCCTGAACACCTGCACCAGAAAAAGTTTAAAGCGCATTGTTATAGTAAAAAGACTAGTGCTGGTCAAATTATAAAAAAAAAAATATATATATATATATATATATATATATATATATATATATATATATATATATGTGTATATATATATATATATATAGATATATATATGTATGTATGTATGTAGATAGATAGATAGATAGATAGATAGATAGATAGATAGATAGATAGATAGATAGATATATTTATATATATATATATATATATATATATATATATATATATATATATATATATATATAAATAAAATAATAAAGTTATTTAACCGCTTTCGGACAGTCTGCCGCAGAAATACTGCGGCAGGTTGACCCTCCTTGGCGAACCGCCTTAGGTATACGTCGGTCGCGCGCCTGCAGCTAGGGGGCGAGCGTGCGCCGCCGCCGGCACGCTCCCGCCCCCCCACTCAGCAGCGGGGACTACAATGCATGGCGCAGGCGGCTCCGATTGCCGCCAGCCACCCTCGATCGCTCCCTGTTGAGAGAGGACAGTCAGCTGTTCTAAACACAGCTGACCGTTCTTCCCTCTGGAATGATCACAGAGCGCCTGTGATCCTTCTATATAGGATCACAGGTCTCTGTGATCATTTCACAAGCCATGCCCCCATACAGTTAGAAACACGCCCCTGGGTACACATTTAACCCTTTGATCGCCCCTAGGTTAACACCTCCCCTGCTATTGTCATTATTACAGTGACAGTGCATATTCTTAGCACTGATTACTGTAGTAATGTCACTGGTCCCCCCAAAAGTGTCAAAAATGTCAGTTAGGGGTCCGATCTGTCCGCCGAAATATTGCAGTTCCGCAAAAAATAAAAATAAAAATCACAGATCGCCGCCATTACTAGTAACAAAAAAAAAAATGACATAAATCTTTCCCCTAGTTTGTAGACGCGATTACTTTTGCGCAAACCAATCAAAATACGCTTATTGCGATTTTTTTTTTTTTTACCAAAAATATGTAGCAGAATACAAATTGGCCTAAAATGTTAAAAAAAATTGATTTTTAAATACATTTTTTTTGGGAATGTGAAAATTATTGTTTTTTTTCAGAATTGTCGCTCTTTTTTTTGTTTATAGCGCAAAAAATAAAAAAAAATCGCAGAGGTGATCAAATTCCACCAAGAGAAAGCTCTGTTTGTGGGGAAAAAATGACATCAATTTTATTTGGATACAGCGTCCGTTAAAGTAACACAGTGCCGAATCACAAGAAATGGCCTGGTCATTAAGGGGGCAAATCCTTCCGGTCCAGAAGTGGTAAAAAAAAAAAACCTTGCTGACGCCTCCTGCTGGCCCTTTAAGGGGTTCCGAATGAAAGGAGGCGGAGTTACGGATCAGTGGTCAAATATTCTGGAGCCCCTCCCATCGACTCCCATTATGTTAGCGGTCAGGGATGTGTGCAGTGAGTGTGCTCTTAGCCCACAACCATGGTGCACAGTGGACACATATGTATGGAAAGGGGGGGGGGGGTGCTGCACATATGTGTTGGGTGGTCAGCAAGCCGCTACCTTAAATCTTACCTTCAATCCAGATCTGTCACTTGCAGTAATTAATTTTCCCCACTAGATGTCCTTGATTTTGCAGGTTGAATGACTGCCAGTGCTATGTAACCCAATCCTTCTGAGCCCAGGTTGTCATGGACCCGCCCCCTTGGGGGTGCGTCATCATACTACATCTGTGCAGAGAAGCTGTTTTATGACATTATGCATGTGACGATCAATGCAGGAGCAGCCAGCAGACAGATAACATCTCATCACATAGCAAAGGCCAGGGCAGGCAGCAAACAGTAGAGGTATCCAGTAACACTAAAAAGGTCAGGGCAGGCAGCAAACAGAGGTATCCAGTAACATTGCAAAGGCCAGGGCAGGCAGCAAACAAAGATATCCAGTAACATTGCAAAGGGCAGGGCAGGCAGCAAACAGTAGAGCTATCCAGTAGCATTGCAAAGATCAGGGCAGGCAGCAAACAGTAGAGGTATCCAGTAACATTGCAAAGGGCAGGGCAGGCAGCAAACAGTAGAGGAATCCAGTAACATTGCAAAGGTCAGGACAGGCAGCAAAGAATAGAGGTATCCAGTAACATTGCAAAGGCCAGGGCAGGTAGCATACAGTAGAGGTATCCAGTAACATTGCAAAGGCCAGGGCAGGCATCAAACAGAGGTATCCAGTAAAATTTCAAAGTCCAGTGCAGGCAGCAAACAGAGGTATCCAGTAACATTGTAAAAAAGGTCAGGGCAGGCAGCAAACAGTAGAGTTACCCAGTAACATTGCAAAGGTCAGGGCAGGCAGCAGACAGGAAAGTTATACAGTAACATCGCAAAGGTTTAGGGCAGGCAGCAGACAATAGAGCTATCTGTCAACAAAGCAAAGGTCAGGGCAGCCAGCAACCAGTATAGCTATCTGTCAACAAAGCAAAGGTCAGGGCAGAAAGTAGAGTTATCCAATAACATAGCAAAGGTCAGGGCAGGTAGTATAATTATCCAATAACATAGCAAAGGTCAGGGCAGGCAGCAGACAATGGAGCTGTCAGCAGAGCAAAGAACAGGACAGGTAGCAGACAGTAGAATTATCCAGTGACATCGTAAAGGTCAGGGCATGCACAGACAGTGGAGTTATCCATCAACATAGCAGGTCACGGCAGGCAGCAGACAGTAAAGTTATCCAATAATATCACAAAGGTCAAGGTAGGTAGCAGAAAATAGAGTTATATGTCAGCATAGCAAAGGTCAGGGCAGGCAGCAGATAGTAGAGTTATTAAGTAACATTGAAAAGCAGGACCAGATCTAGGGGGTGCTGGGGTGGACTGTGCCCCCCCCCCCCCAGATTTTAGTTGTGTCCCCCCAAGTCTCTGAGAGTGCATCCATTGATTCATAAACCAGACTGATGCAGACAGTGGATGTAAGGAGGCACTCTGAGGACAATCCATGTATAGGACGCTCTGATGGGGACAATTGATGTATGGGGGACTCTATTGGGGCACCAGATTTATGGGAGGGACTCTTGATGGGGACACATGATGTAAAGGGGCACTCTTGATGGGGAAACCTGATGTAAGAGGGCACTCTTCATTGGGACACCTGATGTAAGGAAGCACTCTTCATGGGGACACCCGATTTATGGGAGGGTCTCTTGATGAGGACACATAATGTAAGGGGGCACTCTTCATGGGGGCACCTGATGTAAGGGAGCACTCTTCATGGGGACACCTGATGTAAGGGAGCACTCTTCATGGGGACACCCGATTTATGGGAGGGTCTCTTGATGAGGACACATAATGTAAGGGGGCACTCTTCATGGGGACACCTGATGTAAGGGAGCACTCTTCATGGGGACACCCGATTTATGGGAGGGTCTCTTGATGAGGACACATAATGTAAGGGGGCACTCTTCATGGGGACACCTGATGTAAGGGGGCACTCTTCATGGGGACACCTGATGTAAGGGGACATTCTTCATGGGGACACCTGATGTAAGGGGGCATTGTTGATGGGGACATCAGATGTAAGGGGGCACTCGTGATAGAGAAAACTGATGTAAGGGGGTATTTTGGATGGGGACACCAGATATAAGGGGGCATTCCTGATGGGGACACATGATGTAAAGGGGCACTCTTGATGGGGACACATAATCTAAGGGGGCACTCTTGATGGGGACACATGATGTAAGGGGCACTCTTTATGGGGACACATGATGTAAAGGGGCACTCTTGATGGGAAAACATGATCTAAGGGGGCACTCTTGATGAGGACACATGATGTAAGGGGCACTCTTTATGGGGACACCAGATGTAAGGGGGCACTCTTGATCAGGACACATGATGTAAGGGGGCATTCTTGATGGGGACACATGATGTAAGGGGGCATTCTTGATGGGGACACCAGATGTAAGGGGGTATTCTTGATGGGGACACCAGATGTAAGGGGGTACTTCTGATGGAGACAACTGATGTAAGGGGGTGTTCTTGATTGGGACTCCAGATGTGTTGGGGCACTGTTGATGGGGATACCAGATGTACGGGGGCACTCCTAATGGGGACAGCTGATGTAAGGGTGTACTTTGATGGAGACACTTGATATAAGGGGATATTTACTGGCCTTCCACCCCTCTGACCCCACAACCTATCACCCAACTCCTGAGATTGCTTAACACAGTTAAATAAAACAAAAATGTAAGCAACTATGGAGCTCGGTTTTTGTCCTTGTCGTTGACTCCCAGGTGTCGGTAGATGGTGCGTTAATTCGGGCCGTTGACAGCGCAGCAGCTTTCCAACATCAGGTGACCTCTGACATTTAAGCTGAGGAATCCTAAAGAAGTAAAGAGGTCCATATGTACCCCAACTACGGCTAAGAAGCCCAATGTAAAGCCAAATGAACTGGGTAGTTCTCCACAAAGCGGGAGGCCCCCAGGGACAGGAGTCATCAAAACTGAGAAGTCTATGTGTATTGGGACTAGAAGGAGCACCAAACAGATATTCCTGAAATCTAAAAGAGTTTTAATAAATGACAACAGGAAAAGATGAAATGTGTTGAACGCATTTTGAAGAAAAAACCTACCATCAGCAGAGTTACAAGAGATACAAAAAAAGTAATATATTGGAAAAAACATTAACCCTTTCACACCGACCGCCTCCCAGACCTTTAAGAGTTCTAAAAGCGGAGGCGGGCATTTGGGGCATGTGACCACTGTGATTGGCTATCACAGTGGTCACATGATCAGAAATCTCCCAAACGCAAGTATGCATTGGGGGCTTACTGATCCCTGCCCACTACCATGCTTGGGAGTGCACTGTATATATATATATATATGTGAGGCCGCATATATGCATCTGGCCGGCGTGAAGAGATTAAGACAACATTTTATCAAATTTGTTATGAATGTTTTTCTTCAACTATATTACTTTTATATCTCTTGTAGCCCTGATGAAGGATAGGGGAGGGGTTTAGGACCCGAAACACATTAGACACCTTTTCTAGTTTTCTGTCGTCGTTTTGGGTATCCAGGAAAATACTTTTGGGCTCCAGGAATGTTTGCTTGGTGCTCCTTCTTGTTCCAATACATATTCAAGCTGAGAAATCAGGCTCAGACAAGCAGTTTTAACAGTGGCTGTTAAATGTCACTGTGGAAGCCCAAGATAGAAGAAAGTGGACTACTATACTGCAATGGAAGAAACCCCTCTGGGGAAGTCAGTCAGGGCTGATGGCTAGCAGCTGTAATTTAGGAACGTAGTGAAGATCAGGTCAGGCAGCAGACAATAGAGTAATCTGGTAACCAGAAGTCAGGGCAGCCAGCACACAGCAGAGCCATTAATATAATAAGGGTCTGGTCTGGTAACATAGCAAAGGGCAGGCAGCAAACAATAAAGTTTTCTGGTAACGTAGCAAAGGTCAGGGCAGGCAGCAAACATTAACGTTTTCTGGTAAAGTAGCAAAGGTCAGGGCAGGCAGCAGACAATAAAGTTTTCTGGTAACTTTGCAAACATTAAGGCAGGCAGCAGATAGTAAAAGTATCCAATAACATAGCACAGGGCAGGACAGATAGTAGATTTATATGGTAACAAAAATTTTGGTTCCAAAACACATTAAAGCTGAAGATTCAGGCTCAAACAATGATGGTGGCGGTTGAATGTCACTGAGAGAGACCTAGGTAGAAGAAAGTGGACTACCATATTGCAATGGAAGAAACAAAAATAAATCACTCTGGGGAAGTCAGGGCTGATGGCTAGCAGCAAGCTTTAATATATGTGAATGTAGTGAAGGTCAGGTCAGGCAGCAGACAATAGAGTTATCTGGTAAAAAAGCAGAGATAAGGGCAGGCAGCAGACAGCAGAATTTTCTGGTAACATAGCAGAGGTCAGGACAGCCAGCACACAGCAGAATCATCTGGTAACATAATAAAGGGCCACACAGGCAGCAAACAGTAGAGTTTTCTGGTAACATAGCAAAGATCAGGACACGCAGCAGTCATTAGAAATAATCGATAACATAGCAAAGGTCAAGGCAGGCAGTAGACAGTAGAGTTATCCAGTAACATAGGAAAGGTCAAAGCAGCCAGAAAACAGTAGAGTCGCCTGGTATCATAATAAAGGTCAGCACAGACAGAAGACAGTAGAGTTGTCTGGTGACAAAGAAAAGATCAGGTCAGGCAGCAAACAGTAACGTTTTCTGGTAACAGCAAAGGTCAGGGCAGGCAGCAAACAGTAAAGTTTTCTGGTATCAGAGCAAAGCTGAGGGTAGGCAGTAGACATTAGAATTATCTGGTAACATTGCAGATGTCAAGGCAGGCAGGGGATAGTAAGGTTATCCAGTAACATAGCAAAGTGTAGGGCAGGTAGCAGATAATAGATTTAGATGGTAACAAACTTCTGGATCCAATACAAATTCACTCTTTTTCTAATAACAAAGCAAAGGTTAGGGCAGGTAGCAAACATTAGAGTTGTCCAGTAACATAGCAAAGGTCATAGCAGGCAGCAGACAATAAAGTTTTCTGGTAACATAACAGAGGTCAAGGCAGGCAGCAGATAGTAAAGTTTACAGGTAACATAGCAAAGGTCAGGCCAGGCTGCAGACAGTGACGTTTTTTGGTAACATAGCAAAGGTCAGGGCAGGCAGCAGACAGTAAAGTCTTCTGGTAACAAAGCAAGGGTCAGGGCAGACAGCAGACAGTAAAGTTTTCTGGTAACATAGCAAAGGTCAGGAAAGGCCACAGACAGTAAAGTTTTTGGTAACATAGCAAAGGTCAGGGCAGGCAGCAGACAGTAAAGTCTTCTGGTAACATAGCAGAGGTCAGGGAAGGCAGCAGATAGTAAAGTTTACAGGTAACATAGCAAAGGTCAGGCCAGGCTGCAGACAGTGACGTTTTTTGGTAACATAGCAAAGGTCAGGGCAGGCAGCAGACAGTAAAGTCTTCTGGTAACAAAGCAAGGGTCAGGGCAGACAGCAGACAGTAAAGTTTTCTGGTAACATAGCAGAGGTCAGGGCAGGCAGCAGATAGTAAAGTTTACAGGTAACATAGCAAAGGTCAGGCCAGGCTGCAGACAGTGAAGTTTTTTGGTAACATAGCAAAGGTCAGGGCAGGCAGCAGACAGTAAAGTCTTCTGGTAACAAAGCAAGGGTCAGGGCAGACAGCAGACAGTAAAGTTTTCTGGTAACATAGCAAAGGTCAGGGAAGGCCACAGACAGTAACGTTTTTGGTAACATAGCAAAGGTCAGGGCAGGCAGCAGACAGTAAAGTCTTCTGGTAACATAGTAAAGGTCAGAGCAGGCAGCAGACACTAGAGCTGTCCAGTAACATAGCAAAAGTCAGCGCTGGCAGCACACAGCAGAGTCATCTGGTAACATAATAAAGGTCAGAGCAGGCAGCAGACAGTAAAAGTTTCTGGTAACATAGCATAGGTCATGGCAGGCAAAAGACACTAAAAGTTTCTGACAACATAGCAAAGGTCATGGCAGGCAAAAGACACTAAAAGTTTCTGGTAACATAGCAAAGGTCATGGCAGGCAGCAGACAGTAACATTTCTAGTAACATAGCAAAGGTCATGGCAGGCAGCAGACAGTAACATTTCTAGTAACATAACAAAGGTCATGGCAGGCAGCAGACAGTAAAGGTTTCTGGTAACATAACAAAGGTCATGGCAGGCAGCAGACAGTGAAGTTTCCTGGTAACAAAGCAAAGGTCAGGGCAGACAGCAGACAGTAAAGTTTTCTGGTAACATAGTAAAGGTTAGTGCAGGCAGCAGACAGTAGAGCTGTCCAGTAACATAGCAAAGGTCAGGGCAGGCAGCAGTTAGTAGAGTTATATGGAAACAGCTTCTTTTGGTTCCAATTCACATTCAAGCTGAAGAGTCAGCTTTACCACACTGTAGGTAAAGCTAAACAAGGAGACACAAAGATTTGAAACGTAAACCTGCACAGGGGTTTAAACATTAAAGGCTAAAAACCCAGCCCAGTTATGACAGGGTCTCTTTAAGCTTGCTGGCCCTTTAAGACTGTGTCACTATGGATGTGAATGCCATATGCCGGATTTTGCACGTGACTGAGCGATTATTTTCCCATATCATGCGTTGATAAAACATTTGCTGCACGCAAAGACCTTCAATTAACAAATTTGCTTTTGGCATTTTTCGTAATAGTGCTTAATGTTTAATTGACAGTTATTTCAATTAAACATATTTTTCATATTTTCCCCTGATTATGCAGACCTGCTAATTAATCTCCATCGCCGTACAGGATTCAGTGACAGCGTGCTACGCTCATCAGCGTTCGGTAATGAGCGAGCTGATAGGCCGATCCATCTTATCACAGAAAGACCTGGAAAGCTGGAACTATTAAAGCAGAGCTGTCATGGATGCATTCCAAAGGTGTCATTTTTTCATGAAAGCTCCTCCTTTTTTTATTTAAAAAGCCAATCTGTGTCCCCATTTGCAAATTTTCCCTAACTTCCTGTCTGTTTCACTGAGGCAGGAAGTGAGGAAAATTCTCTGGATAGTGATGAAAACCTGAAAATGGTTCTTATCCTTCCCCACACTATGGTAGAGCCCAGACGGGCCTTGGCACCTTAGTGTGTTACAGTAATGCATGTGTGTTAATGTGCTAAATGTAAGCTGCATAACGGCAGACTAATGAATGAGCTGTCAACCTGCCAACAAAACAAATCAGGTATACACCATTGTGGCAACATAGCACAACACAATACACGGTATTGTTTTACTATGCACCGTGGTGCACTGCAAGACATGTACTTTGGAGATGTGTTTTCCTAGTGGCGGCCGGTGCGTTGGGGGCGCAGGGGCGCCGCCCCCCATCCATGCGTCCGGCCTCCTAATCTACATGCGGGGCACCGGACGCATGGAGTTCAATGGGGCTTTTTTTTTGCATCACCTGATTAGAGCCAGAGGCTCTAATAGGCTGCAGCAAAGGGTGGACCTGGGGTGCAGAGCAGTGCGCCCTGAGCCCACCCATTGTGTGACTATAGCGAATGAAAATTTGCTGTTGTCACACGGATCCTCCTCCTGGCCAATCAGGGAGCGGGTCCAATACCCACCTCCTGATTGGCCGCAAGGCAAACCCCATGCTATTGGCCGAGGAGGAGGCGGGAGTGGGAGCGGGAGGACTCGAGGAGACGCGGGGGGATTGAAGAGAAGCCGCCGCCGGGACACTGAGGAGAAGCCGCCACCGGGACTGAGGAGAAGGCACCGCCGCGGTTGCTCCAGGGCTCCAGGTAAGTGCACTGGTCTCAGGGGTGGCACACTGCATTGAAGGGGGCATGTACGCTGGTCACTGCACTGAAAGGGGGCATGTACGCTGGTCACTACATTGAAAGGGGGCATGTACGCTGGCCACTGCATTGAAAGGGGGCATGTACGCTGGTCACTGCATTGAAAGGGGGCATGTACGCTGGTCACTGCATTGAAAGGGGGCATGTATGCTGGTCACTGCATTGAAAGGGGGCATGTATGCTGGTCACTGCATTGAAAGGGGGTATGTATGCTGGCCACTGCATTGAAAGGGGGCATGTATGCTGGTCACTGCATTGAAAGGGGGCATGTATGCTGGTCACTGCATTGAAAGGGGGTATGTATGCTGGCCACTGCATTGAAAGGGGGCATGTATGCTGGTCACTGCATTGAAAAGGGGCATGTATGCTGGTCACTGCATTGAAAGGGGGCATGTATGCTGGCCACTGCATTGAAAGGGGGCATGTATGCTGGTCACTGCATTGAAAAGGGGCATGTATGCTGGTCACTGCATTAAAGGGGGCATGTATGTTGGTCACTGCATTGAAGGGGGCATGTACGCTGGTCACTGCATTGAAAGGGGGCATGTACGCTGGCCACTGCATTGAAAGGGGGCATGTATGCTGGCCACTGCATTGAAAGGGGGCATGTATGCTGGTCACTGCATTGAAAAGGGGCATGTATGCTGGTCACTGCATTAAAGGGGGCATGTATGTTGGTCACTGCATTGAAGGGGGCATGTACGCTGGTCACTGCATTGAAAGGGGGCATGTACGCTGGCCACTGCATTGAAAGGGGGCATGTATGCTGGTCACTGCATTGAAAGGGGGCATGTATGCTGGTCACTGCATTGAAAAGGGGCATGTATGCTGGTCACTGCATTAAAGGGGGCATGTATGCTGGTCACTGCATTGAAGGGGGCATGTACGCTGGTCACTGCATTGAAAGGGGGCATGTACGCTGGTCACTGCATTGAAAGGGGGCATGTACGCTGGTCACTGCATTGAAAGGGGGCGCGCTGGTCTCTCTGCATTGAAATGGGGCACGCTGGTCTCTCTGTATTGAAAGGGGGCACACTGGTCACTGTGCATTAAAGGGGGCACGCTGGTCACTGTTTTGAAGGGGGCACACTGGTCACTGTGCATTGAAAGGGGGCACGCTGGTCTCTCTGCATTGAAATGGGGCACGCTGGTCTCTCTGCATTGAAATGGGGCACACTATACCTTAATTACTGAAGGCCCCTTTCACACTTTTGCGACCTCAAAGTCACGCAATTTTTTACAGCGTTTTTTGCCGCAAAGCAATGCCTATTACAGTTTTCTGTTTGCGCCCCCCCCCCCCCAAAAAAAAAAAAATTTGAGCACCAGCCGCCACTGCATGGTCTCCAAACATGGCCCTTTACTTGCCTTTATCCAGCCGTTGGGGAACTATTCCTCCCACTGACACCAACAATGGGGCACTATTCCTCCCACTGACACCAATGATGGGGCACTATTCCTCCCACTGACACTAATGATGGGGCACTATTCCTCCCACTGACACCAATGATTTGGTGCTATTCCTCTCACTGACACCAATGATGGGGCGCTATTCCTCTCACTGACACCAATGATGGGGCACTATTCCTCCCAATGACACCAATGATAGGGCACTATTCCTCCCACTGACACCAATGATGTGGCACTATTCCTCCCACTAACACTAATTATTTTGTGAGAACTTACCACAATTGGAATTCCTTTAATTGATTTGTGGTTTCTTATTGTTTGAACGAGGGGTCCCATCAGTAGTGAAAAGATTAGGGGCACCCCTGTCTCAAACCATTGTTAATTTTGAATTCGTCTGAAAATTCTCCATCTACGAAAACCCTAGCCGCCGGGGATGAGTAGAGCGCTGTTATAGCCGATAATATGTTGTGGGTGCACAAAGCAAGGCCCATAAAAACATGGATGAGTGAGTTTAGGTTGGAGGAACTTGACTGGCCTGCACAGAGTCCTGACCTCAACCAAATAGAACACCTTTGGGATGAATTAGAGCATACCAAGACATTTTGGACGATTTCATGCTGCGGTACCCATGCATGGTCCACCCAGCCGAAACCAGACAGACCCTATTCTTCAAGGCAACATCCAAGGCAAGGTCCACCCAAGTACTAGTTGGTATTCCCACTTAGTAAGACCCCATGGCAAGGGGAGAATCTGACCATAAGGCCACGTGCCCTCCACGACTTTCAGGACAAGTCCTAGAACCTCCTACACCCTTTTAATCAAGAGTAAAGTGCATAGTCCTGTGCAAAAAGTTCAAAAATAAATAGTTGCTGGAATTACACTTTAACATACATTGTAACTTTATTGCAGCAGAGCAAGATGACAAAAAATTCTACAGACAAGAATATATCATAAATAATATAAATATACTATAAATATAAAAAATGCTGATTTGTACATAAAAAATAAGTATAAAAAACTAAGATATAACCTTAAATATAAATAAAAAGGTTGGTATTTAGTACTACAATAATCATCATAGTCATCATAATATATAATAAATAATAAAAATAAAAAATTGCTGATTGTTGCATTAATAATATAAATAATGTATAATAAACAATATAAATATAAAGTAAATAAAAAAATTGGTACATTAATAATAATAATAATAATAACAATAATAATAAAAATATATAATAAATATTATACAGTAAATATAATATAAATTAAAAAATGGTGATTAGTACAATTATAATATTATAAATTGAATTGCTGAATGGTAATATAAATAAAATATAATAAATAATATTTAATAAAATACATATAAAAGTTGGTAATTGGTACACCTATAATAATTTATAAATAAAAAATTGCTAAATGGTAATATAAATAAAATATAATAAATAATATTAATATCAAAAAAAATAAAATACATAAAAAAGTTGGTCATTCATACAAGAATAATAATAAATATTATATAAATATAAATATTACAATAGCTTTGGGGCTGCGAATTCCCGCGGATTCCATTGGTTTGGTCCATGCGCTGATCCATATGCCACACACTGCCCCGCCGCGTCATGTCCGCCTATGGGCGAATGTGACGTTATGACGTTGTCATCCGGTCTGTTGAATTCCGGGTCGCGGAACGCGGGAGTTGTTGGCGCCAAGGCGGGGGGGGGGAGACAAGCAGTATATATATGGCTAGTGTCCATCATTTTGAATCAGGCAGGCAGACGTGCGGAACACTACTTAAAGGTATGAGACCAACTCAACTATGAGAGGGGCTATAGGCACTGTGAATTCTAATTGGGATTACAATGGATTATTTATTTATTATAGGATGGGACTCCTCTTCGTTCTCTCATGATGGTTCCTTCTGCCCTCTCCTTGATATACTAGGACACATGTTGTTTGGGAGTATATACAAGAATACCTGTCTGGGCCTTATATCTACCCGGGACGAGGTAATTAACTATATAAACCACATGTTTGCTGAATAGGGTAGCCTCCAGCTTCTGGGCAATTTGAAGTCTCTTACACCCTGCCTTTTATGTTTATACTAGGGAGAGGAATATGCCTGTTTGGAAGCATATATAACAATACCTGCCTGGGCCTTATACCTACCCGGGATGAGGTAATTAACTATACAAATCATATGCTTGCTGAAGAGGGTAGCCTCCATGTTCTGGGGAATCTGAAGTTCCTTATACTGCTGCCTTATATGTTTATACTAGTGTGACAGGAAGTCAGATAAAGCCGTGGGTGTTGTCACAGACGGGAGATACATTTCTGCCTTGTTTAGACAATTCACCAATTACTATCTGGTGTCGGCTGCGGAGGTAGCCAGAAAGGTTTAAGGACGTTGGAAAGCTTCAGCTATTCAGAATGAGGCAATTAAGGCCTCTATAAGTTATCTAGAGGATGACTACTGATTGCTGCCTCCTGAGGCTTTTTGCATTAAGGAAAGCAGTGAGCTGAGAAAGACTTCTGAAGGTGAGGTGGTGTTGACTTTTTCTGTGTGAAAAGAAAACAAAGACTATTGGTTTTCTGCTGTATGACCAGCAGTGTCTGCCCAGCAGTAGGTTGGGACAGACACCATAGGTAGGTTCCTGTGTTGTGAAGGTAGACGCCCCAAGTGGCCAGGGTTTATTTTATGTTTGTTTGATTTATGCTGTTTGGATGCTTGCACTTGTTTCCAGCAAATTGGAAGAATAAACCATAGTCCGTTGTTTTCAACCACTCCTCGGCTGTCTCTCTGTGTAGCGAACCCACACCAAGGGGTCACCCACACCCGCTACCGAGCTAACCCCTTACACTAGGTAGAGGAACGTACTGCTGGTGTTCTGATGAATACTATGCCAATATCATCATAGTATAATAAATAAACCATCATTATAAATCCAAGTATACAGATACTCTGATAAGACACATTCAAGACATTGACGTAGGTCTACCTATATGGAGTACTATTCCAAGTACACACCTCTTTTGCTTGTTTCCGGCGCCTGCACAGACAACTATATGCCTGCTTATTCTCTCCTCTAGTGGGGTCAGTAATATTTTGGATGTTCTCTAAAAATTTAAATCATGAATTGTTTGGTATATAATGGATGCTATTTGTACTTATTGTTTTGAATTTCTACATATCTCTATAGAATATTGGCTGGTCTTGTCACGCCGAGCGCTCCGGGTCCTGCAGTGTCCCCGGAGCACTCGAGGCGTGCTGCGGCTAGCGGCGCTACGGTCACTTTACCCGACCGTGAGCACCGCTCCCCCGCATCTCACATACATTCGGTCCGCGCGGCGGGACGTTCCCGTCCGCGGACTCCACTCAACTCCCGCTCGGCTCCCGCCCTGTCTTCCTCTCGGCGTGCGCGGCGCCGCTCCCTAGGGCGCGCACATGCCACTGCTCTAAAATTTAAAGGGCCAGTGCACCACTAATTGGTGCCTGGTCCAATCAACCCTAATCATATAAAAACCCACTTCCCCTTCCTGTCCTTGCCGGATCTTGTTGCCTTTTGTGCCTTGAGAAAGCGTTTGGTGTATTTTCTCTGCCTGTGTATCAGACCTTCTGCCGTTGCCCCTGACTACGAACCGTTGCCGCCTGCCTTGACCTTCTGCTTCGTCTGACCCTGCCTTTGCCTTGTCCTTCTGTACCACGCCTGAATCAGCTGTCCGTGAGGTTGAGCCGTTACCGGAGGATACGACCTGGTTGCTACCGCCGCAGCAAGTCCATCCCGCCTTGCGGCGGGCTCTGGTGAAAACCAGTAGCAACTTAGAACCGGTCCCCTGGTACGGTCCACGCTATTCCCTCACTGACACAGAGGATCCACCCCTAGTGTCTTCTTTGGCCGCCAGTCCAGACCCTGACAGGTCTGGTCTCTTTAGCCCTGAAGAAGCCCGCATGTGCGTAACACATCGGCTGTGCAGGGACCTGATTTAGACCATATTATCCATTGAGACCCGTAATATTGGTATAGATACTGATGCTCCCCTAGAGGAGTATTTCTACATATGTCAATATACTTTTTTTTTTTTTCTTGATGTATGTTTTATATGGCATGAATATGCATAAGTTTTTATAAATTGTGGCAAATAAATATACTTTTATACTTTTATCTAAATAAGTGTGTTGTAATTGTGACCATCCCTTTACCTGGCCTAAAAAAAACCCCATCTTTCTCTCCCTTTTTTTTTTTTTTTTTTTGAATAACAGGAAGTCAGATAAATCTGTGGGTGTTGTCAGAGACGGGAGACGGCCTATATTCACGGTAATACTTTTGTTTTTAATAAATATTACAAGTTCTATTTAACTTTGGATGATGGCACAAGTTGGGTAGTTCAATTTCTTTAATGTTACAAATATTAGCACATAGTGATTTGCACATAAAAAATAATAATAATATAAATACAAAATTGCTGATATGTACATAAATAATTTAACTAATATAATATAAATTAAACAAAAAAGTTGGTGATTAGTACTTTATTATTATTATTTGTATTATTATAAATTTGGTGACTAGTACAATAATAATAATAATATAAATAAAAAATTGCTGAATAGTAATATAAATACAATTTAATAAATAATATTTAATAAAATAAAAAAGTTGGTAAATAGCACATAAATAATAATAATAATAATAATAAAAAAACAAAATTGCTGATTTATACATCTAAATATAAAAAATCTATATAAAATAAATAAAAAAGTTGGTGATTAGTACAATAATAATAATAATTATAATACATAAAACATTGCTGATTGGTACATAAATCATATAAATGCTAATAAGTAATAAAAATAAATATTAAATAAAAATTGCTGATTTTGTACATAATTAATCCAGCATTGGACATGCCGTTCCTGTCCCCCAGCCCCGCCATGTCAGGGGCTTCAAATTAAAATCTCGCAGCGAATGTTTAATCACCGAGGTTAGCGGGGGAATCACATTTTGTTAATTCACGGAGAGGATGCAACGGCGGCGGCCCCGTATCTCACATCACTTAATCACAGATTGACTAGATGTAGCCGGTACTCCGCCATTCATCAGGCGCAGCCGTATTTATAAGCACCATTACGATCGTCGATAATCAATCTTGGCGCCGTTTGTGATTGGTACCCTGCACCTTCCGAGCCGCAATGTGTTCCAAGCGAAAATCATCCAAGGAGAAAATGGATTTCTCAGTCAGCGGCCCTCTATATATTCTGACACGCCGCTCGGCATCTTTCACTTGTTCATGCAGAATCTTTATTCCTTAATGTGTTCCCACACCCCTCCCCCCCCCCCCGTCCCCCCCAACCCTCAACGCTCCACACAAAAAGATACTATCTCCTTTTTTTTTTGTCTGCGATGGATGGTGACGGCTGGGATACAAATGTATCTCTTTCAGCGAGCTCCGGACCCGGCGTGTTAAATGGTTGTATTTATATTGCGTTCGCTTCCCAAAAAGACTTTCTGAAAGTCGTTCGGATTCGCAAGAAACTCTTCCATTTACATTTTCTTCCTGAAGAAAAGCAAAACTTTGGACGCTTGGCGGAGGTGAGGACGTCCTTCTTTGTGACTTTACCTGCCCGCTTGTAGTTGGTAGATTGATCAGAAAAAAAAACAAAAGAGACGCGGAATTGCTGGTGCCAGATCATCTATTTATTTATTTAAGGCTCCATTTGAATCTGCGCGTTCCATGAACGTGCGCAGAAGTGTGGTACAATAATAATGTGCATTTTCACACGGAATGTGCAAAAAATGAGCACTGCACTTGCGACGCCATTAAGTGGTAATACCACCGCAAACACGATGAACCGCTTTTGCACGTTATCTACTTGCCAACCACAATTCTCATATATACAGTGCATTGCAAAAGTATTTGGCCCTCTTGAACTTTTCGACCTTTTTCCACATTTCAGGCTTCAAACATAAAGATATAAAACTGTAAATTTTTGTGAAGAATCAACAACAAGTGGGGCACAATCATGAAGTGGAACAAAATTTATTGGATATTTCAAACTTTTTTAACAAATAAAAAACTGAAATTGGGCGTGCAAAATAATTCAGCCCCTTTACTTTCAGTGCAGCAAACTCTCTGCAGAAGTTCAGTGAGGATCTCTGAATGATCCAATGTTGACCTAAATGACTAATGATGATAAATAGAATCCACCTGTGTGTAATCAAGTCTCCGTATAAATGCACCTGCACTGTGATAGTCTCAGAGGTCCGTTTTAAAGCGCAGAGAGCATCATGAAGAACAAGGAACACACCAGGCAGGTCTGAGATACTGTTGTGGAGAAGTTTAAAGCCGGATTTGGATACAAAAAGATTTCCCAAGCTTTAAACATCCCAAGGAGCACTGTGCAAGCGATAATATTGAAATGGAAGGAGTATCAGACCACTGCAAATCTACGAAGACCTGGCCGTCCCTCTAAACTTTCAGCTCATACAAGGAGAAGACTGATCAGAGATGCAGCCAAGAGGCCCATGATCACTCTGGATGAACTGCAGAGATCTACAGTTGAGGTGGGAGACTCTGTCCATAGGACAACAATCAGTCGTATACTGCACAAATCTGGCCTTTATGGAAGAGTGGCAAGAAGAAAGCCATTTCTTAAAGATATCCATAAAAAGTGTTGTTTAAAGTTTGCCACAAGCCACCTGGGAGACACCAAACATGTGGAAGAAGGAGCTCTGCTCAGATGAAACCAAAATCAAACTTTTTGGCAACAATGCAAAACGTTATGTTTGGCGTAAAAGCAACACAGCTCATCACCCTGAACACACCATCCCCACTGTCAAACATGGTGGTGGCGGCATCATGGTTTGGGCCTGCTTTTCTTCAGCAGGGACAGGGAAGATGGTTAAAATTGATGGGAAGATGGATGGAGCCAAATACAGGACCATTCTGGAAGAAAACCTGATGGGAGTCTGCAAAAGACCTGAGACTGGGACGGAGATTTGTCTTCCAACAAGACAATGATCCAAAACATAAAGCAAAATCTACAATGGAATGGTTGACAAATAAACATATCCAGGTGTTAGAATGGCCAAGTCAAAGTCCAGACCTGAATCCAATCGAGAATCTGTGGAAAGAACTGAAAACTGCTGTTCACAAACGCTCTACATCCAACCTCACTGAGCTCGAGCTGTTTTGCAAGGAGGAATAGGCAAAAATTTCAGTCTCTCGATGTGCAAAACTGATAGAGACATACCCCAAGCGACTTACAGCTGTAATCGCAGCAAAAGGTGGCGCTACAAAGTATTAACTTAAGGGGGCTGAATAATTTTGCACGCCCAATTTTTCAGTTTTTTATTTGTTAAAAAAGTTTGACATATCCAATAAATTTCGTTTCACTTCATGATTGTGTCCCACATGTTGTTGATTCTTCACAAAAAATTACAGTTTTATATCTTTATGTTTGAAGCCTGAAATGTGGCAAAAGGTCGCAAAGTTCAAGGGGGCCGAATACTTTCGCAAGGCACTGTATATATAGATATATATATATATATATATATATATATATATACACAGTATCTCACAAAAGTAAGTACACCCCTCCCATTTTTGTAAATATTTTATTCTATCTTTTCATGTGACAACACTGAAGAAATGACACTTTGCTACAATGTAAAGTAGTGAGTGTACAGCTTGTATAACAGTGTAAATTTGCTGTCCCCGCAAAATAACTCAATACACAGCCATTAATGTCTAAACCGCTGGCAACAAAAGTGAGTACACCCCTAAGAGACAATGTCCAAATTGGGCCCAAAGTGTCAATATTTTGTGTGGCCACCATTATTTTCCAGCACTGCCTTAACCCTCTTGGGCATGGAGTTCACGAGAGCTTCACAGGTTGCCACTGGAGTCCTCTTCCACTCCTCCATGATGACATCACAGAGCTGGTGGATGTTAGAGACCTTGCGCTCCTCCACCTTTCGTTTGAGGATGCCCCACAGATGCTCAATAGGGTTAAGGTCTGGAGAGATGCTTGGCCAGTCCATCACCTTTACCCTCAGCTTCTTTAGCAATGCAGTGGTCATCTTGGAGGTGTGTTTGGGGTCGTTATCATGTTGGAATACTGCCCTGCGGCCCAGTCTCTGAAGGGAGGGGATCATGCTCTCCTTCAGTATGTCACAGTACATGTTGGCATTCATGGTTCCCTCAATGAACTGTAGCTCCCCAGTGCTGGCAGCACTCATGCAGCCCCAGACCATGACACTCCCACCACCATGCTTGACTGTAGGCAAGACACACTTGTCTTTGTACTCCTCACCTGGTTGCAGCCACACACCCTTGACACCATCTGAACCAAATAAATTTATCTTGGTCTCATCAGACCCCAGGACATGGTTCCAGTAATCCATGTCCTTAGTCTGCTTGTCTTCAGCAATCTACTTGCGGGCTTTCTTGTGCATCATCTTTAGAAGAGGCTTCCTTCTGGGAGGACATGCTGGGGAGACATAGGAGAACATGCCGGGGAGACATAGGAGAACATGCTGGGGAGACATAGGAGAACATGCTGGAGAGACATAGGAGAACATGATGGGGAGACATAGGAGAACATGCTGGGGAGACATAGGGGAACATGCTGGGGAGACATAGGAGAACATGCTGGGGAGACATAGGAGAACATGCTGGGGAGACATAGGAGAACATGCTGGGGAGACATAGGAGAACATGCTGGAGAGACACAGAAGAACATGCCTGGGACACATAGAAGAACATGCTGGGGAGACATAGGAGAACATGCTGGGGATACTTAGGAGAACATGCTGGGGAGACATAGGAGAGCATGCTGGGGAGACACAGGAGAACATGCTGGGGAGACATAGGAGAACATGCCTGGGAGACATAGGAGAACATGCTGGGGAGACATAGGAGGACATGCTGGGGAGACATAGGAGGACATGCTGGGGAGACATAGGAGAACATGCTGGGGAGACATAGGAGAACATGCTGGGGGGACATAGGAGAACATGCCGGGGAGACATAGGAGAACATGCTGGGAAGACATAGGAGAACATGCTGGGGAGACATAGGAGGACATGCTGGGGAGACATAGGAGAACATGCTGGGGAGACATAGGAGGACATGCTGGGGAGACATAGGAGAACATGCCGGGGAGACATAGGAGAACATGCTAGGGAGGTTATTGGCTGCAGAAAAAAAACATCTGACGCCAAAAACAGCCGCTGTAAAAACGTCCCGTGTGCATGAGGCCTTGTAATTATATTCTCAGATATAAACATGGCCACTAGAGGGAGTATTTGCCAAAAGGGACATGAAGAAAAATAAAATAAGAAACAGTATACTAAAACCAGTGACTGTTATGATACTAAAACAATTCAATATACACACAGCAGAGTTCCCCTTTAACTCGCACCCTCTTGACTAGCCAACATTCTCCTCCATTATTATTTCTGGGAACTAATGACGAATCCTTTAAACGGTTTATCTCCATCACTCCGGTACAGATCATTAGTGGGATGGGCAGTTGATGAAGAGGAGTGAGCCAATCCTCCGCAGTTATTCCTAATAACAGCGCGCTCCCTGTACTACCGCCGCGCGCTCAAGGTCAACCTCCTCTGCTCTCCCGTCATCTAACTGCCATTTATAACGCGCAAATTGATCACAAATCTCCCCCAAGCGTAATTGCCGCTGACACGCGTCACCTTCTTCATCTCTCCAAATGCAAATCCTCAACAGGACGCCGGTTATTTTTTCACGGTAAGAACGACGGATATTTGGATTGGTATCAGGAAGGGGCTCATTAAGATGGATGGGGGGAGGGGGGGAGATAAAAATGCTCAGAATTAAGAGCAGGGTGTAATTTCATCAAATTCCCCCCAGGCACTGAGATGACCTCAGAAAATGGCAGTGACCCCTTTTAACCCCGTAACGCTAGGCAGCCAATTAGCCGAATCAATAATCCCATTTTATGAATAACTTGTACGGAAAATCTACAGCGACGGTTCCTCAAGGGCCATTGTTTGGTATTAGAACAGAAGGAAGACCCCCAGAAACAAAAGTTTGCAGCACATGTATCTGAAGTTGACCTGAGAGGATGCAGCAGCACAAGGGGCCAATCAGTTCATATACTGACAATAAGCATGCTGATAGGAGGAGGGAACAGAGTGAGAGAGATGAGCTCATCCATGGGCTGCTTCTACTTTCACTGTACAGTCACAAGCAGCTGGGGGCTGGTCTGGGATGACTTTGGCTCAGAGTAGGTTGGTTGAGTTGTATGAGGGCTTATTCACAGCATGAGGTGAACCCGAAGCACATTTTTTTTTTTTTGCACATTCCCACATGTCACATTGTAGGGCAGAGGAGAGGACAGAGTGACAGAGAGATGCGCTCATCCGTGGGCTGCTTCTCCTTTCACTGTCTAGTCACAGGCAAGTGGGGGCTGGTCCGGGATGACTTTGGCTCAGAGTAGGTGGGTTGAATTGTATGAGGGCTTATTCACATCATGAGGTGAATCCGATGCACATTCTTTTTTTTTTTGCACATTCCCACACGTCACATTGTAGGGCAGAGAAGAGGACAGAGTGACAGAGAGATGAGCTCATCCGTGGGCTGCTTCTCCTTTCACTGTCTAGTCACAGGCAGGAGGGGGCTGGTCCGGGATGACTTTGGCTCAGAGTAGGTGGGTTGAATTGTATGAGGGCTTATTCACAGCATGAGGTGAATCCGATGCACATTTTATTGCAAATTCCCACAAGTCACATTGTAGGGCAGAGGACAGAATAGTGAACAAATAATATTAAACCCGCGCTAAAGTGATACAAACTAATATCACCTGCAGCTGCTGCTCACATAGGTAAAAAAACAAGAAATTTATAAAATATTATAAAACAGCGCTACCAGGCGTGTGAAAATACTAAATAAACATGAATTGCAAATCCATAATATAATAAAGTGTACTAGTGACAAAAATCTGGACCTCTCAGTAATACTGATATTAGTAATAAAGTGCACTAGTGACAGAAATCTAATACCATACAATCAGATTAATGACAATAAATATTGTAAGGTGCCGAAAAAATATAAATTACAATAAATGTTATAAAGTGCAAGAATGTGCAATAAGTGCCAAAGTGCTAAATCCAGTGCAGTCCAAAAAATATAATATACATTTTTTGGACTGCACTGGATTTAGCACTTTGGCACTTATTGCACATTCTTGCACTTTATAACATTTTTAGTCATTTATATTTTTTCGGCACCTTACAATATTTATTGTCATTAATATGATTGTATGGTATTCGATTTCTGTCACTAGTGCACTTTATTATATTATGGATTTGTAATTCATGTTTATTTAGTATTTTCCCACGCCTGGTAGTGCTGTTTTATAATATTTTATAGAGGACAGAACAGAGTGATAGAGAGATGAGCTCCTCCGTGGACTGCTTCTCCTTTCACTGTCCAGTCACAGGCTGGGGGCTGGTCCGGGATGGCCTCAGAGAAAGTAGGTTAAATGCTGCTGGCCATAAGACTGAGGACATCCAGTGGCAGTAAGAAGTCCTGCGGGCATCTCAGGATTGAAGATGAAAATTTAATCTTTTTTTTATTTTGTCTTTTTGTTATTTTTATCTTTTTTTTCATCTTTTTGGCCAGAATTTTGCCTTAAATACCCTTCTTGTCCAAAGTAACATAAAATGAATAAGCCAAACTAACACAAACAAAGAAGTCTCCCACTACCTCTATCTCTGACCTTTAAAGGTTGAAATCTTGTGTACTTGCAAACTGCTGATACGTGAAATTGTGAAGCAAGGCGTTGCGCCGCAGCTGCATTTTCTGAATAATCTGAAAAATAACCTTGCATTTGATCTTTAATTAAAGGCAAAAGTAACGTCTGAGAACGGAACAAAAGGGATTGATCACGGAGATGATTGTGCGCCCTGTAATCAGCCGCGTTTTTGTCTGCTACAAACGGTGCAGGGCCACGCGGTCTTTGTAATGAATAAGAGGGGGGCGCGCTTGACGAGATTAAGAATGCAATAAAGGATAAGTGTTGGTATCTCAGGAAACGTAAGATAACTGTTCAATTTACCGCGGCGCAGTCTATTATCAGGTGTTACAGAAGCTGCGCACATTGTGGATCATCTTTTTTATCGCCTTCCTGGCGCCCAGGAAAAAAAAATAAAAATCCTCCCTCCGACTGATCAGAGAAATAACAATGAAAGGAAGCCGGCTAGGAGCCGCTTGTCTTAAGACCCAGATTAGGAATTTAAATATGAATCGGCCCGCTCTCACATAAAGCAAACTTAATGAACTGAGAAAAGAACAACATTTTTTATCTCGTTAATTCACGTTGACAAAATCGGGGATTGCCATCGGAAATGGATGTGTTTGCCAGAAACCGAAGGCGGGAGCGGTAGAAGTCATTCTTCCGCAGAAGTGCGCATTTGTTTATAGGGTAACCTGTGTAAATATTCCGATTTTATTTTCTAAACTGGCTGATTTGCATCGAAAGGGGGAACTGTAAAAATCAGTCACTGTGCAACATGATAAAGGACAGACTAGAATAGACAATGACTGACGGAAAGATGTCCTCTGCCACTCCCATACATCTCACCACTCTCCACTGTCACTGCCAGGGGGGAGAGTGCTTCTCTTGGTATTAAATCTTCTTTCCTCAATAGCAGGCTCTCTTTACAGTGGACCTATCTGTAACTTTATATGAATGGATTCCTGGTGTGTCATTATATACAGCAACGGTATCTTTGTTCACAAAAGTTCAATCATTTAATATTAAAAATTAATCCTTGAGATCCAGTCCAGTGACGTTGCCTAGGCTGAGATGATGTCATCAGACTGCTGCAAGCAGGAATAAGCATTACCTCAGTCTCTTCCCTGATGGGTGATCAGACTTCAACATTGTATTCTTGTAGCAAGATGCTCTGGGGTCACTGGGTGACACAGGATGCTCTGCGGTCACTATGTGACACAGGATGCTCTGGGGTCACTGGGTGACACAGGATGCTCTGGGGTCACTGGGTGACACAGGATGCTCTGGGGTCACTGAGTGACACAGGATGCTCTGGGGTCGCTGGGTGACACAGGATGCTCTGGGGTCAGTGGGTGACACAGGATACTCTGGGGTCACTAGGTGACATAGGAGGCTCTGGGGTCACTGGGTGACACAGTAGGCTCTGGGGTCACTGGGTGACACAGGATACTCTGGGGTCACTAGGTGACACAGGATGCTCTGGGGTCACTGGGTGACACAGGATGCTCTGGGGTCACTGGGTGACACAGGATGCTCTGGGGTCACTGGGTGACACAGGATGCTCTGAGGCCACTAAGTGACACAGGATGCTCTGTGGTCACTAGGTGACACAGGATGCTCTGGGGTCACTGGGTGACACAGGATGCTCTGGGGTCACTAGGCACCACAGGATGCTCTGCGGTCACTGGGTGACACAGGATGCTCTGGGGTTGCTGGGTGACACAGGATGCTCTGAGGTCACTAGGTAACACAGGATGCTCTGGGGTCACTGGGTGACACAGGATGCTCTGGGGTCACTGGATGACACAGGATGCTCTGGGGTCACTGGGTGACACAGGATGCTCTGGGGTCACTGGGTGACACAGGATGCTCTGGGGTTGCTGGGTGACACAGGATGCTCTGGGGTTGCTGGGTGACACAGGATGCTCTGGGGTCACTAGGTGACACAGGATGCTCTGAGGTCACTGGGTGACACAGGATGCTCTGGGGTTGCTGGGTGACACAGGATGCTCTGGGGTCACTAGGTGCCACAGGATGCTCTGCGGTCACTAGGTGACACAGGAGGCTCTGAGGTCACTGGGTGACACAGGATGCTCTAGGGTTGCTGGGTGACACAGGATGACTCGGAGGTCACTGTGTGATTTAGGATGCTCTGGGGTCGCTAAGTGACATAGGATGCTCTGGCAGGGCTGCTGATAGAAATTGCGGGGCCCCGTACAGACTACCTGCAGGGCTGTCTTTAACACAGGGAAAAAGGGGCAGCTGCCCCTGGCCCAGTCATTGTTGTGGGGCCCAAAGCAGCTGCCCCTTGGGCCCGCACTGTCTGCAAATATTTGATAAGTGAATTCGGGAGGGGCCAAGAAAATGTTTGCCCAGGGTCCAATCAGTATTAAAGACGGCCCTGACTACCCGTCAGATCTGACGAAGGGCTTGTCCCGAAACATGTAATCTCCATTATCTCCAACCTCCCTCCCCTTGTGGCGTTTATCTTCATTTCCTGTTGTGGTGTGTGATACGTCCTGCACTGCGAGGCTGCCCTTACCATCTACATTGCAGCCAGGGACGGACTCTCGGGAGCTGATCGTCATCTTCCAACGACGTCATCCGCCGGCGCCGCTCAGGACAGCTGAAGTGAGGAGACGCAGGTGTGCTATGGACCTGCGGCCGGTTCGGTCTACGGGGAGTTGTGCCGTTCTCCCCCACAATCCCCCCCCCCTCCACCACCTCCAGGCCATGGATCTCCCTCTCCGCTACACCTCTTGTGCGGCTGCCCCCTAGGCTCCTCCACCATCTGAGAGGCTTGTGAGAAGTTTCCATCCCCCTCTCTGGCTCCTACAACAGGTACTGCCTCACTTCTTGGATGTATCCTGCTCAACAGTATTTTCACCAGTTTTTAACAAATGTGACACTTATCATTTGTGACTATTCATCATGAGTTTTTATCTGTGACCCCTGTGCCCACCTGCTATTGTTTTGGGGAGCGCTCACAATCCCATCAATTTGTTGTGTTGTCTAAGATCATTGGGTAACTCATGATGCTCTGGGATCCCTAGGTAACTCAAGATGATATGGCGTCACGTCACCTGGTGACACAGGATATTGGTGGTCACTGGGTAACATAGAAATGTTCTGGAGTCACTGAGTAATTGCGGATGCTCTTGGGTCATTGAGTAACACAGAACTGCTCTGAGGTCACTGAGAATCACAGAATTCTCCAGGACCACTAGGTGACACAGCATGCTCTGGGGGTCACTGTGTACCACAAGATGCTCTGCAGCCAGTGGGTGATGCAGGTTACTCTACGGTCACTATAGGTCACAGGGTGTCACTAGCCTTGTGGTTGGCATATGTGGACACCGGCCACAAGGAGTTAGGTAAGAACGAGCAGCAGAGATATTCAGCTTAAGGTGGATCTAGTGACTGAAGGTTTTTCTTTTTTACCTTAATACATTCTTTGCAGGTAAAAAAGCTTCTGAGCCATTTGCTCCCACTGCTGTCAATTATAGCCAGTGGAGAGGGAGCAGAGGGCGGGGCCAGTCTGCGCTCTCTGTGTCAATGGACACACAAGGCGCGGCTCAAGGGGGAGCCCACACGAGTGCCACCATAGCTTACGGTGGGCACTTTGCAGGAGGAAGGAGCCAGGAGCGGTGGTGGAAGACTCGAGAAGAAGGATAATGTGGATGCTTTGTGTAAAACCATTACACAGAGCAAGTATAACATAGTGTTACAGTGTGTTACAAGTGTAACATGTTTTTCTTTTCATTTTAAATATTTGGGTTTACAATCACTTGGACACTGATTCGTGGCACTGATACGTGGCACTGATATGTAGCCCTGGTGGACACTGATTTGTTGCACTGATACATGGCACTGATACGTGGCACTGGTGGACACTGATATGTGGCACTGGTGGGCAGTGGCACTGGTGGACATAGACGTGGCACTGGTGGGCAGTGGCACTGGTGGACATAGACGTGGCACTGGTGGGCAGTGGCACTGGTGGACACTGATACGTGGCACTGGTGGGCAGTGGCACTGGTGGACACTGATATGTGGCACTGGTAGGCAGTGGCACTGGTGGACACATACGTGGCACTGGCGGGCAGTGGCACTGGGGGGCATTGGCACTGGTGGACACTGATACGTGGCACTGGTGGGCAATGAGGAAATGAGTAAAAAAAAAACAGAAAAGGGGAATTAGGTCACACAACATATATTCTGATTGGCCAAACACAAAGTCGTCTATCATATAAGTCGCTTTAAATAATTCACAAGTCACGCTGAAGTTGCGGTAAAGTCGACTTAGCGGTAAAAAGTCGCTCCGCCATGTTGCGATTTATGGTCGCGGCAGTGTGAATGAGGTCTTAGCCTAGCAATGCGTTGCTCAAATACTGAACTAAGAATGGCTCCACAGTTTAAAGTCATGCCTATCGGGAGAATGTGGCATTGGGCTTGGGATATCCATACTCATAGAAATCAAACACCGGCTGAATTTTTGGATCATCTCTATTAACCACTTGCAGACCACCTACCGCCGATACACAGCGGTGCGAACCGACGTATGGGTATGTCGGTTCACAGGAGTGCTCCTGGGGGGAGCGTCGGCCCCCATTAGGAAGCGGAGAAGCCAATCCGCGGGACCAGCAGCCGCGATTCCCACTGGGCACCTGCGATCGCTCCCCGCTGAGAGAGAACGACGGCCTGCTGTTGTAAACACAGTCGACCATTCTTCTCTCTGAAATGAACACGTGCCCGCCCCTATTCGCCAAAGGGGAAGCTGATGCACGGGGCCGGACACCCCCGATCGCTCCCCGTGAAGAGAGAACGGCGGTCTGCTGTTATTCTCTCAGGAATCAGCATAGAGCTCCTGTGTTCCTCCTATTTAGGATCACAAGTCTCTGTGTTGATTCCACAAGTCCCACCCCCATACAGTTAGAACACACTCCCCTAGGCTCACACTTAACCCTTTGATTACCCCTGGGTTAACCCCTTCCCTGCTAGTGTCATTATTAAAGTGACAGTGCATATTTATAGCACTGATTACTGTAGTAATGTCACTGGTCCCACAAAAGGGTCAAAAATGTCAGTCAGGGGTCCGATCTGTCCGCCACAATGTCGCAGTCCTGCTAAAAATCGCTGATCGCTACCATTACTAGTAAAAAAAATTTAAAAAATTTAAAAAAATAAAAATTACATACATTTTTCCCCTGGTTTGTAGACGCTATAACTTTTGCGCAAACCAATTAATATACACTTATTGGGATTTTTTTTACCAAAAATATGTAGAAGAATACAAATTGGCCTAAAATTATCAAAAAAATTTATTTTTTACTTTTTTTTATTGGGAATGTGAAAAATATTGTTTTTTTTCAGATTTGTCGCTCTTTTTTTGTTTATAGCGCACAAAATAAAAATCGCACAGGTGATCAAATACCACCAAAAGAAAGCTCTGTTTGTGGGGAGAAAAGGACACCAATTAAATTTGGATACAGCATCGCACGACCGTGCAATTGTCCGGTAAAGTAACGCAGTGCCGAATCGAAAAAAAATGGCCTGGTCTTTAACCACTTCTGAACCGGAAGGATTTGCTCCCTTAATGACCAGGCCATTTTTTGCGATTTTTTTTTTTTTTTTTTTTTGCGCCTTCCCACAAATAGAGCTCTTTTGGTGGTATTTGGTCACCTCTGCGATTTTTATTTTTTTGCGCTATAAACAAAAAAGGGCGACAATTCTGAAAAAAATAACACAATATTTTTCACATTCTGCTATATAACATTCCCAGAAAAAAAAAATGAAAATCTAAATTTTTTTTACATTTTAGGCCAATTTGTTTTCTGCTACATATTTTTGTTAAAAAAAAAATCGCAATAAGCGTATTTTGATTGGTTTGCACAAAAGTTATCGCGTTTACTAACTACAGGAAAGATTTAGGTCATTGTTTTTACTAGTAATGGCGGCGATCTGCGATTTTTAATGGGTGGACAGATCGGACCCCTAAACTGCACATTTTTGATACTTTTGGGGGGACCAGTGACATTACTACAGTAATCAGTGCTAAAAATATGCACTGTCACTGTACTAATGACACTGTCAGGGAAGGGGTTAACCCAGAGGTGATCAAAGGGTTAAAGGTGCACCTAGGGGAGTGTTTTCTAACTGTGAGGGGGAGTGGCTTGTGAAATGACCATAGAGACCTGTATTCCTATATAGAAGGATCACAGGAGCTCTATGATCATTCCAGGGAGAAGAACTGTCAGCTGTGTTTACAACAGCTGACCGTTCTTCATCCTTAGCGGGGAGCGATCGAGGGTGGCCGGCGGCGATCGGAGTCGCTGGCCCAATGCATTGGAGTTTCCCGCTGCAGAGTGGGGGCGGAAGTGCATTGGCGGTAGCGCGCGCTCGCCCCCTAGCTGCAGGCGTGCGACCGGCGTAGACCTACGGTGGTTCGGGCCGGAGGGCCAGCCTGCCGCAGTATTTCTGCGGCGGGAGGTCCTTAAGCGGTTAAGGGGGTAAAACCTTCCGGTCCAGAAGTGGTTAATGAGTTTGACTTATAAAAAAAAAAGAAAACCTTCCTTTTGGATTCCCTTTTATTACGCTCCCATTGGTTTATATTAGGAAAATAAAGAAAGGTGGATTTGTATGTCGCTGGTGTACCTCTTGCATAATGAATCCCTTCTGTTATTTAATCAAAGTCACACTCACAGAGGATTAGCTGCTTCTGAAGAAAGAAGCAAAATTTAATTTCTGAGACTTTTCAGACCAAACGAAAAAAAAAAAAAGACTATCTAGCAGAATGTCCCAATCAATGGCAAACCTGGGCTCGGCTCAGAAAATCGATGATATGAAAAGGAGACGAGAGGCTCAATGACCCTCGGATCAGGGAAGACATTGGTCAGGATGGCGTTGTCGGGATGAGATCATCTTTGACAGGTTGACATTAATGAGTAATTGACAATAAGCAACAAAAGCCAGATTGTCTTCTCCTGATGGTAATCGGCAATGTCAAAGCACGCAAAGATCTTCTTAAAGGACTGTGAAACTTCCAACAACAAGTTACTTTATGTGAAAGAGCTGCCGATAACATTCACAAATGTGCAAAAGTAACCAATCCTGATAATGAGACCTCTGACAGCCAGGGAACCATTATCTTCATCTCACTGTCTTACATTTCCTGCCATATTCGGCCAAAGGAGAGGTGGGGAATGTAATATATGAATTCCAGTTATCAATATATTTCATAGCTCCATTGTTTTAGCTTGGAACAATGTAACTATATACATGTAGCAATATTTCCAGGCCTTGAGCCTGATGTGGGTCTGCCATTGTTACCGGGGACACTTCCAACACATTTAAGTTGTGATGAACCCAGGTGTGAGAATTGAGACAATGACCACTCCGGCATCTTTGGTTGGTTTTGTTTATTGTATTTTGGGGATGGGAAAAGGGAATGAGTGGGATACTCCTCTGGCTCAACTAGGTTAAACTGGGACTTTATACAAAAATGCCCGTTGGCACTGTCTTGACGCCAGCTGAATGCCGACCAGCGTTTCCTGGTGTTTGAAGATACTGTTATGCTGAACTTGTGCTGAAACTTCAACTTTAACTTGTTTGTTAACTCAGAAGATCCAGGACAGTAAAACACTTGACTCCTGACTAGGGATGATCAAACTTTTCAAAAGTTCGGTTCGACCAGAACAGCAGAACTTCCAAAAAGTTTGGCCCGGATTTCAGAACCCCATTGAAATCAATGGGACCCGAACTTTGGTAATCAAAAAACCCCATTTTGAAGCCCTAAAACCCAATAAATGCCCCTAAGAAGTGCCTAGGCTTCTGGGTCATGCCCCAGAGAGTATTAATCACACAAAAAAAAGTTCTTAAAAATTGTCATTTTTGATAGAGAGACAATTATTGAAAAAAAAATGAGATTTTTTTGGATTTAGTGCCTGTACCTGTGAAGTTTCAGCTCTGTAGCATGTCCAGAACCAGGAAAAAAAAAGATCGTTTCTATTAGGTCACTTATAGAACAGGGATATGGCTCCGCTATTTTCACACCTTGCCGGTTTTGAAGAAGGGGTTTTTTTGGGTATTTTTTGGGGGTTTTTGGAGGCAGGCATAACATCAGAACTTCTGTGTAGGGGTGTATATATACACACACACTTATATGTATATATACACATACACACATATAGGTGTGAAAGTAGCAGAACACTTTACTTGCACTAATGAAATAATTAACACCCATATGGCTTCTCTCCTTTCACACCTATATATGTGTATGTGTATATATACATATAAGTGTGTGTGTATATATACCCCTATACAGAAGTTCAGATGTTTTGCCTGCCTCCAAAGACCCACAAAAAATGCCCCAAAAAAGAAACGCCTGCAATAACACACCTGGGCGGGTGTGATAGGAGCGGAGCCATATGCCTGTTAATTATTTCATTAGCACAAGCATAGTGTTCTGCTCTTTTCACACCTATATATGTGTAGGTGTATATATACATACATGTGTGTGTATATATACCCCTATACACAAGTTCAGATGTAATGCCTGACTGCAAACATATCCTCAAAAAAGCCCAATAAACGCCTGCAGCAAAAAGCAGGCTGACCGGAGAGAAGCCATATCGCTGCTCTGTAAATCACATAAGAGAAACAATCTTTTCTCTATAGCAGTCACCCTGAAATGGAAGGGTTTGGTCACCCTGCCATAGCAGTCAGTGTCAGTTAACCCTACACTACACTACGGTCACCTGGCACTTAACACTTTCTCTACAGAAACTAGATTTTTGAAGCAAACTATAGTGGAAAATAGTACCCTAACTACATTAGATATCCCTTTCCTCACACTAATAATTGCTAAATGACACTTTTGAAGCAGAAGTAACAGAACTGCTTCCACTCTCTTCCATGTCCCTGTATTAAAATGCTAGGAATTTGGCGGGGCTATCTTATATACTGGGGGGCGTATTCACTAATGATTGGCCTCTGGACCCCCTAGTCATTCCAATCACATTCCTAGCATTCTCCTGCCCCCTCAATTGGCTTTTGCTAATGGTTCTGGTCCAATCATGGGCTTTTAAAGCCCATGTCCTGTCCCATTGCATTTTGGTCGGTTCTGGTTGCCGAATTCTGAACTTTTTCAGCAAAAAGTTCTAAATTCGGCCAGACCTCGAACAGTCAATGTTCGGGTCGAACCGTTGGTCGACCCGAACCGTTCGATCATCCCTACTCCTGACACTCAATCTAGCTCAAAAGTCACTAAACAGCTCCCTTCGGTCCTTCACTGGCTGAGGTAGCTCCTTGTCACTGCTTGTGCCGCTGCAACTCTTAACTCTGTACACTGCACACTGTACACATTAGTTCTTCAGAGCCCAACCGCTGGCGCCCCCCTCTACACTTCAGGGTCCTTTAACTAGGTACCTCCTCTAACACTTCAGGGTCCTCTGACTAGGCACCCCCTTTACAGCTAGCTGACTCCTGGATCCCTGGAACCTTCTCTGGAGTGGTCTCCTCTACACTAGTACTCACGACCTTGGCAGGCTTTCTTGAAACGGAACCCCTCTTCCTCCACTGGTCCTCAGCACACCGCATCCTCTCTGCAGCTCAACTCAGCATTCTCTGGATTCCCAGGCAGCCACCCGGGACACCCAATCCTTCTGACAGGAGGAGAGACAGCTGACTCCTGGATCCCTGGAACCTTCTCTGGAGTGGTCTCCTCTACACTTGGCAGACCACTAGGGGCAGATCACAGTACTCACGACCTTGGCAGGCTTTCTTGGAACTGAACCCCTCTTCCTCCACTGGACCTCAGCACACCGGATCCCCTCTGCAGCTCAACTCAGCATTCTCTGTATTCCCAGGCAGCCACCCGGGACACCCGATCCTTCTGACAGTAGGAGAGACAGCCGTACTATCCCTCCTGGGACTCCAAAGATGCTGCGTCATGCGTTCCCCTCAAACTTGTACCCACTCCCAGAATCCTCGGCGGCAGAATCTGCCTTCTGGGGTAGATACAGGTCTGAATGTGTCTCTGATTGGATTTCCTCCACTGCCCAATGATAATCCTCTCATGGAGCACAGTGCGGAGACTCCCCTCTCAGCAGACACATCTGGGAGACATGACAGCCCAGCTGAAATCATGGCCCTGCTGATAGGCAACCAAGGCCCACTATACTTTTACCTAGCACCTACGCTGTAGGGTGCTACATACACTTGTTTAAAAAAATAAAAGGAACACTTTGAAATTACATCGGATTTCAATGGGGAAAATATCATGCTGGATAAAATACTGGTATGGACTGGGTAATGTGTTAGGATCTATACTTTATGGACTGGGTCATGTGTTAGGATCTATACTGGTATGGATTGGGTAATGTGTAAGGATCTATACTGGTATGGACTGGGTAATGTGTTAGGATCTATACTGGTATGGACTGAGTAATGGTGTTAGGATCTATACTGGTATGGACTGGGTAATGTGTTAGGATCTATACTAGTATGGACTGGATAATGTGTGAGGATCTATACTGGTATGGGCTGGGTAATGTGTTAGGATCTATACTGGAATTGACTGGGTAATGTGTTAGGATCTATACTGGTATGGACTGGGTAATGTGTTAGGATCTATACTGTTATGGACTGGATAATGTGTTAGGATCTATACTGGTATGGACTGGGTAATATGTTAGGAACAAAAGCATGCAACATCGTTTGATGGAAATTAAAATTATCAACATACAGAGAGCTGAATTCAGACACCCCTACAAATCAAAGTGATTTTGCTGAAATTTAATTTTTTCTGACTGTGTTTTACTAGTTTTGCCTTTGGCTAGGGTCAGTGTCACTACTGGTAGCATGAGGCCATACCTGGACCCTATAGAGGTTGCACAGGCATTCCAACTCCTCCAGGATGGCACATCAATACGTGCCATTGCCAGAAGGTTTACTGTGTCTCCCAGCACAGTCTCAGGAGCATGGAGGAGATTCCAGGAGACAGGCAGTTACTCTAGGAGAGCTGGACAGGGCCGTAGAAGGTCCTTAACCCATCAGCAGGACCGGTATCTGCTCCTTTGTACAAGGAGGAACAGGATGAGCACTGCCAGAGCCCTACAAAATGACCTCCAGCAGGCCACTGGTGTGAATGTCTCTGACTAAACAATCAGAAACAGACTTTATGAGGGTGGCCCGATGGCCAGACAACCTCTAGTGGGCTCTGTGCTCACTGCCCAGTCCATTGAACTTGATTGGCATTTGCCATTAAACACCAGAATTGGCAAATCCGCCACTGGCCCCCTTTGCTTTTCACAGATGAGTGCAGGTTCACCCTGAACACTGGTGACAGACGTGAAAGGGTCTGGAGAAGCCGTGGAGAACGTTATGCTGCCTGTAACATTGTTCAGCATGACCGGTTTGGTGGTGGGTCAGTGATGGTCCAGGGAGGCATATCCATGGAGGGACGCACAAACCTCTACAGGCTAGACAATGGCACCCTGACTGCCGTTAGGTATTGGGATGAAATCTTTGGACCCATTGTCAGACCCTACGCTGGTGCAGTGGGTTCTGGGTTCCTCCTGGTGCACGACAATGCCTGGCCTCATGTGGTGAGAGTATGCAGCCAGTTCCTGGAGGATGAAGAAATTGATACCATTAAATGGCTCACCTGACCTAAATCTAATAGAACACCTCTGGGACATTTTGTTTCGGTCAACTTGATGCTGCCAGGTTGCACCACAGTCTGTTCAGGAGCTCAGTGATGCCCTGGTCCAGATCTGGGAAGAAATACCCCAGGACACCAGTCGTCGTCTCATTAGGAGCATGCCCCAATGTTGTCAGGCATGCATACAAGTACATGGGTGGCAAACAAACTACAAAAGTTCCATTTTGAGTCGCTGCAATGAAATTTCAGTAAAAAGGACTAGCCTGCTGCATCATTTTTTCACTTTGATTTTTGGGGTGTCTTTGTCTTTGTAGGGTGATACAATGTGGCATACTTTCCTTCTTAACACATTACCCAGTCCATACCAGTATAGATCCTAACACATTACCCAGTCCATACCAGTATAGATCCTAACACATTACCCAGTCCATACCAGTATAGATCCTAACACAATACCCAGTCCATACCAGTATAGATCCTAACACATTACCCAGTCCATACCAGTATAGATCCTAACACAATACCCAGTCCATACCAGTATAGATCCTAACACATTACCCAGTCCATGCCAGTATAGATCCTAACACTTACCCAGTCCATACCAGTATAGATCCTAACACAATACCCAGTCCATACCAGTATAGATCCTAACACAATACCCAGTCCATACCAGTATAGATCCTAACACATTACCCAGTCCATACCAGTATAGATCCTAACACATTACCCAGTCCATACCAGTATAGATCCTAACACATTACCCAGTCCATACCAGTATAGATCCTAACACAATACCCAGTTCATACCAGTATAGATCCTAACACATTACCCAGTCCATACCAGTATAGATCCTAACACATTACCCAGTCCATACCAGTATAGATCCTAACACAATACCCAGTCCATACCAGTATAGATCCTAACACATTACCCAGTCCATACCAGTATAGATCCTAACACAATACCCAGTCCATACCAGTATAGATCCTAACACATTACCCAGTCCATACCAGTATAGATCCTAACTCAATACCCAGTCCATACCAGTATAGATCCTAACACATTACCCAGTCCATACCAGTATAGATCCTAACACTTACCCAGTCCATACCAGTATAGATCCTAACACATTACCCAGTCCATACCAGTATAGATCCTAACACATTACCCAGTCCATACCAGTATAGATCCTAACACAATACCCAGTCCATACCAGTATAGATCCTAACACATTACCCAGTCCATACCAGTATAGATCCTAACACATTACCCAGTCCATATCAGTATAGATCCTAACACATTACCCAGTCCACACCAGTATAGATCCTAACACATTACCCAGTCCATACCAGTATAGATCCTAACACAATACCCAGTCCATACCAGTATAGATCCTAACACTTACCCAGTCCATACCAGTATAGATCCTAACACATTACCCAGTCCATATCAGTATAGATCCTAACACATTACCCAGTCCATACCAGTATAGATCCTAACACATTACCCAGTCCATATCAGTATAGATCCTAACACATTACCCAGTCCATATCAGTATAGATCCTAACACATTACCCAGTCCATAGCAGTATAGATCCTAACACATTACCCAGTCCATACCAGTACAGATCCTAACACATTACCCAGTCCATACCAGTATAGATCCTAACACATTACCCAGTCCCAGTTCACACTGCAATATGCGATACGCAGGGGGTGTTAATTAAATGTTAACGACACCCCCAGTTTGATCGCATATCGCAGTGCGATCTGACAGTAAGCACCGGATCGGATCGCACAAGTGTGAACCACTGTGCGATCCGATCCTGATGCGGCTGGAAAAAAGGGTCCTGTGCGTCTTTTGTGCGGGTGCAGTGCGAATTTCAGCCATACAAAGTGTATGGTGGAATTCGCATCCGCACATCCGATCGCATGTAATGAAGGAGCAGTGCGCTACGAATTACATGCAATCGCTGCTCTCGCAATAGTGTGAACCGGCCCTAAATGTAGCAATATAGTAATATTTAATGAAGGTTCAACATTTAGCAACTCACATGGTTGATGATACCACTTCTGCAGGGGTTTCCCCACCACTTCCTGAAGAATTATTAGGACCAGAAATTTCCAAATGTCCTCTTTGGTCACCGGTTCCCACTTTCTGCATCTTGAAAACTTCCGATGTGTAGCCAATTGTTGCTCTTTGTACCGGTTTGTCTCGTTAACTATTTTTTCAATAACTTCATCAGTCAGAAATAATTGTAGGTATGCCAAGGGGTTGTCATGGTCAACGTCAACTTTCATACCAGGTGCTCCAGTAAATGGGAATTTTGGGGGGTGCTGCCTGATCCGTACCGCAGTCAATAGAGCACCAATCCGCACATCGCTGAGCTCAGTCACAGAAGCGTCGCTGTCGTCACTTTTAGTACCTGATGATGAATTTTTACATGAATCGCTATTGCTCAGTCTTCAAATAATTCCGATTCACCATCGCTGTTTTCCAGTTCGTCAAAAAGCGTTTTTGAGCCAAAAGAACGCTTTTTGGACGCCTTGGACGTTATCAATTTTCCAGGCACAAAGTACCGCAAAAAGTACAGGCAGTGCACTAGAAAAGCCTCTGGGTGAAATGGCATCCTAACAGATTACACTGTATTATGTCTTTTTTTTTTTTTTAATCTCCCGCCAGTTCCACCCCCCTGGCACATATAGGGAAGGGAACCGGAAGAAGGTGTCGGCATCGGCCAAGCACACAGCCGGAGGACAGCGGGAGGATGGCGGGAGGATGGCTGGAGGACGGCGGAGGAGGACAGCGTAGGAGGATGGCTGGAGGACGGCGGAGGAGGACAGCGGCGGAGGATGGAGGGGGATCGCAGGGGAAGGTGAGTATCATTCTGGGGTAATCCCGAGTGTGGCTCAGGGTTACCGCTTTTGGCACTGAATATTAACCCCGAGCCACACTCGGGAATACCGCTAGGAAGGTTAATCATCAACCACATGAGTTGCTAAATGTTGAACCTTCATTAATTGTAACCATATTGCTACACTTAAACACGCCTCTCTTCTCTTTTATACTCTGTAGCTCCTACTGTATTTTGCTTCTAATCCCCTTGTGGAGGCGCCATTTGTGGATGGACATTTTATGGTTACATAACCTATCGCATTGCTAGAATATTTTTTATGGACTATAAATTGAAGGATTTATGAATAAATGGTTGTGGAACGAATCATCCGAGTTTCCATTATTCCTTATGGGGAAATTCGCTTTGATATACGAGTGTTTTGGGGTGCACTGTAGACAAAGGGGTACATGGGAGTACAATAAAGTCACAGGGGTGCACTGGAGACAAAGGGATACATGGGAGTACAATATAGTCACAGGGGTGCACTGAAGACAAAGGGGTACATGAGAGTACAATATAGTCGGGGGGGGCACTGGAGACAAAAGGGTAAATGGAAATACAATATAATCACATGGGGGCACTGGAGACAAAGGGGTACATGTGAGTACAATATAGTGACAGGGGGACACTGGAGACAAAGGGGTACATGGGAGTACAATATAGTCACAGGGGTGCACAGGAGACAAAGGGGTACATGGGAGTACAATATAGTCACAGGTGGGCACTGGAGACAAAGGGGTACATGGGAGTACAATATAGTCCCAGGGGGGCACTGGAGACAAAGGGGTACATGGGAGTACAATATAGTCACAGGGCTGCACTGGAGACAAAGGGGTATATGGGAGTACAATATAGTCACAGGGGGGAACTGGAGACAAAGGGGTACATGGGAGTACAATATAGTCACAGGGGGGCACTGGAGACAAAGGGGTACATGGGAGTACAATATAGTCACAGGGGGGCACTGGAGACAAAGGGGTACATGGGAGTACAATATAGTCACAGGGGGGCACTGGAGACAAAGGGGTACATGGGAGTACAATATAGTCACAGGGGGGCACTGGAGACAAAGGGGTACATGGGAGTACAATATAGTCACAGGGGGGCACTGGAGACAAAGGGGTACATGGGAGTACAATATAGTCACAGGGGTGCACTGGAGACAAAGGGGTACATGGGAGTACAATATAGACACAGGGGGGCACTGGAGACAAATGAGTACACGGGAGTACAATATAGTTACAGGGGTGCACTGGAGACAAAGGGGTACATGGGAGTACAATAAAGTCACAGGGGGGCACTGGAGACAAAGGGGTACATGGGGGTACAATATAGTCACAGGGGTGCACTGGAGACAAAGGTGTACATGGGAGTACAATATAGTCACAGGGGGGCACTGGAGACAAAGGGGTACATGGTGGTACAATATAGACACAGGGGGGCACTGGAGACAAAGGTGTACATGGGAGTACAATATAGTCACAGGGGGGCACTGGAGACAAAGGGGTACATGGTGGTACAATATAGTCACAGGGGGGCACTGGAGACAAAGGGGTACATGGGAGTACAATATAGTCACAGGGGGCACTGGAGACAAAGGGGTACATGGGAGTACAATATAGTCACAGGGGGGCACTGGAGACAAAGGGGTACATGGGGGTACAATATAGTCACAGGGGGGCACTGGAGACAAAGGGGTACATGGGAGTACAATATAATCACAGGGGGGCACTGGAGACAAAGGGGTACATGGGAGTACAATATAGTCACAGGGGTGCACTGGAGACAAAGGGGTACATGGGAGTGCAATATAGTCACAGGGGTGCAGTTCGGTTCACTGCAGGGATAGGGGTACACCGGTAAAATCTGGAAGTGTTGGTATCAGCCGGTGTGCGGGGGAATGCTGCCCACCTTCCCTCACAGGTAGTTACATTCAGCACTATTACATATCCTGGAACACCGGCAGTTTTAAATATTTTTCATCGTCTAAATGGATTTTTTTAACCTTTCCCCGGAGTTCCTCTCCAATCCTTGTAATGGTGTTTATGGAAAGCGTCTGATGTTCTAAGCCCGGCGTGTCATTAGAATAATCAGATGTTATTCGCTCTTTAATAGTCACTTAGGAGAACGAGACTGCATTTAGCGCAGTATAAAACTCTACATTATACAAGACTTGCCCACCGAGAGCTCCGGTCTACTTCTAACGCTTTGCAAGAAAATTCTGGATTCATTTATATAGTTTGGCAATCAATGGAAAGAGGGATGAAGCCTATCCTTCAACAACACCAGCTGCTGCTCCCCGCTTGTAGCCAGTAACAAGGTGAAAGGCTGCAGCAGGGGCTGATTTGTGTCAGACTTTTGTGAACACAACCGGCACCCCAAAATATGTGTATAGGATTGTTGGAGTTATGCATGGCACCATATTTATTCAGGCATCAGTCACCATCTGAACTCTATATATATCTCTGCATAAGCTGGTTGGGTAACGAGTACTGGTCCTTAATAGTGCTACAGTACACACATATACAATATATATATACAGTATCTCACAAAAGTAAGTACACCCCTCACATTTTTGTATTCATATTTTATTCTATCTTTTCATGTGACAACACTGAAGAAATGACACTTTGCTACAATGTAAAGTAGTGAGTGTACAGCTTGTATAAGGCTCGGTTCACACTAGGGCGACCTGTGAGGCAACCTGGTCGCCTCACAGGTCGCCGCAGGTCGCCTCCCATAGGGAAGCTGCGGACCCGTTCTAATAGGAGCGACACAAGTCGCTCCGACCTAGAAAAAGGGTCCGGAGCTTCTTTGGGGCGACCAGGAGGCGACCGCCATAGACTTCAATGTTATGAAGTCCGTGGCGGCCGCTCCGAGGTCGCGGCGCGCTGCTCGCACCGCGACCTCGGAGGTCGCCACCCGAAGTAGCGTCGCGGTAATGTGAACCGGCGCTAACAGTGTAAATTTACTGTCCCCTCAAAATAACTCAACACACAGCCATTAACCACTTTACCACCGGAGGATTTTGCTGTCTTACGTCTGGGCCACTTTTTGCGATTCGGCACTGTGCGACTTTGACTGACAATTGCGCGGTCGTGCGACGCCGTACCCAAATGAAATTTACGTCCTTTTTTTCCCACAAGCAGAGCTTTCTTTTGGTGGTATTTGATCACTTGTGCAATATTTACTTTTTGCGCTATAAACAAAAAAAAGAGCGTAAATTTAAAAAAAATAAAAATATTTTTCACATTTTTTTTATATGAAATTCCCCCCAAAAAAATGTAAAAATCAATTTTTTTTTAAATTTTTGGCCAATTTGTTTTCTGCTACCTATGTTTGGTAAAACAAAATCACAATAAGCGTAAAAGTTATTGCGTTTACTAACTAAGGGATAGATTTCTGTTTTTTTTTTAAAGAGTAATGGCGGCGATCTGCGATTTTTTTTGCTGGACTGCGACATTGCGGCGGACAGATCGGACCCTTGACTGACATTTTTGACACTTTTGGGGGTACCAGTGACATTACTACAGTAATCAGTGCTATAAATATGCACTGTTACTATAATAATGACACTGGCAGGGAAGGGGCTCATTTTATTGGAGAGGGAGGGGTTAATGTATGCCTGGTGCTTACTAACGTGTGTGGGGGGGAGGTGACTGAGTGACACAGGGACAGATCGCAGGTTCAGCTACGCTGAACACTGCAATCTGTCACTCCTTGTCACTTAGGAGATCCGCCCGCTTTGTTTACACAAGCGGCGGATCTCCAAACTAGATTCCCCAACGATCGGGGAAGAGCGGCGGTGATCACCACCGCTCCTCCCCTGGCCTGACTCCCGCTGTGACTGAATACAGCGGGAGCGAGCCTCCGGCGGCGCGCGTGCGCCGCCCACAAGGGGAGGAGTACAGCGACGTAGGTCTACGTCGCTGGACGGGAACGAGCCACTTTGCCGCAGTACCAGCTCAGTGAGCGATCGGCAAGTGGTTAATGTCTAAACCGCTGGCAACAAAAGTGAGTACACCCCTAAGTGGAAAAAGCAGAGCAAGAAAGCCGGTTTTCTGTCTCATGCCGGTTAGTACTGCCCCTGGATGTAATTGGTAAGCAATGGTGATGGTGGTGGGAGGGCCTTTTCCACCTGGGTTGAATCTGGCCTCGACAAAAGGCTTGTCCCCAGTTGTAGTCAGGCTCTCCCTAAGCTGTCTAAATTCGGATGCCTCCTGGTAGGAATGGGGCTGCACTGGTCTGGCTGAAGGGCTGGGACCCGGAAAAAGCCCATGGTGTACGTGCGGTGCCTTAATTCTCACAGGTGGGGGAGCTCATCTTGAGTGTTTTGGCACCTTGGTCACTGCACCTACACACTTTTTTTGCACCTGCCTCTAGGGCCAGGTCTTTTGGCCGGGACCAGAGGAATTTTCTATTCCTGCCCAAAGGGCCTGCCAAGGTCTTGCACTTCTCCACTCCCGCCACTTTTTCTTTTTTGTGTGTTTTTTTCTTTGTAGTTTGTCACTCTGCACTTTCTCACATGAATAGTAGGGTGTGGGTCCTCGGGCCTGCCTTGAACGTCTTGGGAGGGGATGGATATGGTGTTTTGGCTTAGTTTGCCCTCTCTAATGAGGTCTCCCTTTGGGAAAGCCCCACCTAGTACTTGGGGTGGACTGTTTCGGCAGTCCTCCCAGAGAACGGGGTTTGCCTGGTTTCGGCCAGGTGAACCAGTGAGTACCTCAGTCCCTGTCAGGAGTCTTGCGCCCCAGGGGATTAAGGTAAGAGTCCGTCCTCCTTGGAGGTGGACCATTCGCACACCCTGTGCACTTTTTTATGCACCGGGTGCTAGTCTTTAAAAAAAAAAAAATTCTTATCAGTGATCCAGTGGGGGACGCTATGCTGTCATCTGACCTGACCAAGGTTGGGTGGCGGCTATGCAAACCTGCTGGAGTGATGGGGGCTTGGAAGGGTAGTACCAGCAGGAACAGAAAGCGGGGTGCTCACGGGCAATTGAAGCACGGAAGTAATTCCCCCTGGAAAGCTGGAAGAGCCAATTACCTCTTGATTTGAATGGTCTACCTTGTCTGGCCAGGGGTCAGGAGGGCAGACAGCCTGTGGTGTCTGTGCCCCCCTGGGATTGGTGGCCCTAGGGGTGATCTTAGGTGTGGGACCCCACGGTGGGAAAAGGCACATGGTCACAGTCACCAAATTTTCTTTTTGCACTGCACCTTTTAGCCCGGGGGCAATTTTTGTCTACCAAGCCTCAGGGTCTAGGCCAGTGATGGTGAACCTTTTGGAGTTTTTTTTCCTCAACAAAAGTGGAAAAAAAAAAAAAAAAAAAAAAAACCTGTGCAAGACTGAAGGGGAGGTCACATTTCTACTATAGCATAAGGTTACTGCAAGGAGCATTGGGTTCACAATTGCTATTAGAGGTCCCTGTATTTTGATAATACGTGTTTGACCTAACCTAAAAATGCATATAAAGAGGTGTTCTGTGCAGCGGTCAGAACTAAAGATGGTTAAATGGTCACAACAAATTTGGGGACACAAGTAATATATATTTAAATAATAGCAAGTTTATTAATGAAAAATTAAATTTATAATCATAACCGTACAGTGTATAATTCTTTGTGTACCAGTATATTCATAAGGAACAAGACATACAACATAAAACAATAGACATTTAACATAGTACCGGCCGGCGCATAATAATTCATTCACAGGGCTAATTGTCACTGTTTCTGGTCAAATACCGGAAGTATATCTTCCTGCGATTTGTGTCTATGGACAAACGGGGTATAATTCAAAAAAAGGGGGGGTTTTCAGACTAAGATGTTCTGAAAAAATTGGGGTTTTTTGGAAGGTAGGTCTAGTGGGATGGCTATTTTCCAGTTAATATCATTGAAAAGTAATTCCGGGGTGCTGGTGTGCAGTCCGGAGTCTGTACAAATACTTTTGACTCCAGTGGTAGTTACCGTTGCTACACCTTTTTATTTCTTCCCTTTTACTTTTTCTGAATGCTGGTTGGATTATTGATTTCTCAGCGGTATGTAGGTAGGGAAAATGGGTATTTCTTGTGATTTATTGTCAAGTATGGTTCCCTTTATTGCGGGTGTATAGAGTGGTGTCAGGGGTGTTAGTTGATGATTAAGAATTCAGTATGTCTTTTGGGGACTATGCAGAGTGTATTTTGTAGGGCAGATAGGTGTTGGGTCCTTCTGTGTCATTTCTTTAGTGCACTGTTATTTCCTTCTCCCCACTCTGTCAGCCATTGGCCGATTCTTCACCCCTCTACTGATGTGTTTCAGTGCGTTTGGGGACTATGCAGAGTGTGCTTTTATAGGGCGGATAGGTAATGGTTAATTCAATGTAATTCCTTCGGTACCCATCTATTCAGTGCACCGCTCTTCCCTTCTCCCCACTCTGTTAGCCGTATGGCTGATATTTCACCCCTCTATCGATCTGTTTCAGTGCGTTTGGGGACTATGCAGAGTGTGCTTTTTGTAGGGCGGGTAGGTATTGGTTCCTTCGATATGGTTCCTTCGGTACACACCTATTGTCTTCTCCCCACTCTGTCAGCTATGTCGCTGATGTTTCACCCCTTCTTCCAATGTGCTCCAGTACAGTCTTGCACTTACCTGACCTGCACTCTATAGCCGCTCATTCCATTTTCTACCTTCCGCTGCTTCCTAGTTGCGGTCGCCGATCCCCGACCTCTTGCTTCCGTTCGCTTGCTCCGTTGTCCGTGTCTAAGACATTGGTGGGCGTGCCGGCGGTGATGATGACGTCAACGCGTTTCGCTTCCAAATGGCGTAGCTTCGTCTGACGACGTCCAGACGAAGCTACGCCATTTGGAAGCGAAACGGTACTATGTTAAATGTCTATTGTTTTATGTTGTATGTCTTGTTCCTCATGAATATACTGGTACACAAAGAATTATACACTGTACGGTTATGATTATAAATTTAATTTTTCATTAATAAACTTGCTATTATTTAAATATATATTACTTGTGTCCCCAAATTTGTTGTGACCATTTAACCATCTTTAGTTCTGACCGCTGCACAGAACACCTCTTTATACACATTTCTACTATGCAGCTTAACCACTTGCCGACTGCCTAACGACGATTTACGTCGGCGGTCAGCCCCTCACAGGTAAAGTGACGTAGGTGTACGTTGCTAGCCTGTGAGGCTCTAGGGAGCAAGCGCGGGCCGCTGGAGGCGCGCTCCCGCTCGCTCACGGACCCCCCCCCCCGCACGTGTGAGCGGTGGACCCGATGTCCGCCGGTCACTCGAGATTGTCCGTTACATCGGAGAAAGGCAGGCGGCTAATGTAAACAAAGCCGCCTGTCATTCTCCCCTGTGTAACAGCACAGATCATACGGTCCTGCTATGTAGGACCGTAGATCCGTGCTGTTACACACACAGCCACGTCCAATCACAGTTAGAAGCACGCCCCTAGGGACACACTTAACCCCTCCCTCTCCAATACAGTTAACCCCTTCCCTGCCAGTGTCATTTTTACAGTAACAGCGCATATGTATAGCACTGATTACTGTAGTAATGTCACTGGTACCCCCAAAAGTGTCAAAAATGTCAGTCAAGGGTCCGATCTGTCCGCCGCAATGTCGCAGTCCCGCAAAAAAAAAAAAAAAACGCATTACTCGTTAAAAAAAAAAAACAATAAAAATGACAAAAATCTTTCCCTTAGTTAGTAAACGCAATAACTTTTGCGCAAACCAATCAAAATACGCTTTTTGTGATTTTTTTTTTACCAAATATATGTAGCAAAAAACAAATTGGCCTAAAATGTTAAAAAATTTAATTTTCACATTTTTTTGGGGGGGAATTTTTATATAAACAAATGTGAAAAATATTGTTATTTTTGCAAAATTGTCGCGCTTTTTTTGTTTATAGCGCATGATCAAAAAATCGCACAGGTGATCAAATACCACCAAAAGAAAGCTCTGTTTGTGGGGAAAAAAGGACGTCAATTTAATTTGGGTACAGCGTCGCACGACCACGCAATTGTCCGTTAAAGTCATGCAGTGCCGAATCGCAAAATAGGCCCTGGTCAGGAAGGGGGTAAAATCTTCCGGGGCTTAAGTGGTTAACTTATCAAAAAATTACCACAGTTGGTCTCTTCCTATTTTTATTCTTATTGGATGCTCGAAGGGAGGAGTTAATGATTGGATGGCATGACCCATCCCATTTCTTGCAGCTGTCCATCTTCTGGCTGCTGCAGAGTAGCAGTGTATCTCTCAGGACAGCGGTTGCAATGGAAAGGTCAGAGATATGCTTTATGAAACATAGTTGTGAGAGTTCCCCCCTCCTGTGCACAGCGGCATGTCTCGGTCTTATTCTGTGTATTGAAGTGTGTATTACCATTCCTGAATGTTTATAGATAGATTTTCCTGCTCCCCGGGGGAGGGGGGGGGGGGGATCAGACGTCTTTTCTCATTTTTCTCCCTTGAAGGTGTCTTGAATGAGATTTATGCCTGTGCAGCGAGGAGTCATCATCTCCACATTATTTTGTATACACCAATTCTCTCATTCCTCCATCTTGATTTATAAGATTTGTTACAATTGTTACAATGTCTGCAAATTGTCAAACTGCCGTACAGTTCTATGTGCTTAAGGCACATTTTATGAGAGGAATGTGAGATACAGCACCCGCTCGGGGCTCCCACCTTTCATACAGGGGGGGGGGGGGGGTTTGGACCACCAGATCGCCCCACATTGGCCATGTTGTCAGGTATTCTGGAAACACAAACTTGGACCGTACTGACATGTATAGTGGAGTCCTTCCCAACCCGATGACACCAATGATGTCATCTCCTGACACCATCTGTTTCTCTGATTGGCTGTATGGACAGGAGATAGAGAGATACAAAGTAACATTGATTATAAACATTGATCAGACAGGAGATAGAGACATACAAAGTAACATTGTTTATAAACATTGATCAGACAGGAGATAGAGAGATACAAAGTAACATTGTTTATAAACATCGATCAGACAGGAGATAGAGAAATACAAAGTAACATTGTTTATAAACATTGAGCAGACAGCAGATAGAGAGATACAAAGTAACATTGTTTATAAACATTGATCAGACAGGAGATAGAGAGATACAAAGTAAAATTGTGTACAAAACACTAATCAGACGGGGGATAGAGAGATACAAAGTAACATTGTTTATAAACATTGATCAGACGTGAGATAGAGAGATACAAAGTAACATTGTTTATAAACATTCATCAGACAGGAGATAGGGAGATACAAAGTAACATTGTTTAAAAACATTGATCAGACAGGAGATAGAGAGATACAAAGTAACATTGTTTATAAACATTGATCAGACAGGAGATAGAGAGATACAAAGTAACATTGTTTATAAGCATTGATCAGACAGGAGATAGAGAGATACAAAGTAACATTGTTAATAAACATTGATCAGACAGGAGATAGAGAGATACAAAGTAACATTGTTTATAAACATTGATCAGAGTGGAGATAGAGAGATACAAAATAACATTTTTTATAAACATTGATCAGACAGGAGATAGAGAGATACAAAGTAACATTGTTTATAAACATTGATCAGACAGGAGATAGAGAGATACAAAGTAACATTGTTTATAAGCATTGATCAGACAGGAGATAGAGAGATACAAAGTAACATTGTTTATAAACATTGATCAGACAGGAGATAGAGAGATACAAAGTAACATTGTTTATAAGCATTGATCAGACAGGAGATAGAGAGATACAAAGTAACATTGTTTATAAACATTGATCAGACAGGAGATAGAGAGATACAAAGTAACATTGTTTATAAGCATTGATCAGACAGGAGATAGAGAGATACAAAGTAACATTGTTTATAAACATTGATCAGACAAGAGATAGAGAGATACATAGTAACATTGTTTACAAACATTGATCAGACAAGAGACAGTGAGATACAACAAAGTAACATTGTAAAGAAATCTTTGTTTGTCCTAATAAAATAGATACATTGCATAAGTATTACTTTGTTTACTCTGTAATGACAAAGTTCTGTTGGAAAAAAAAAAATGACAAAGTTATTGTTGAATAAACCGGTCCCTATCAGAAATGTGAGGATTGCTCTGCTCCATGGGGGGTGCAGAGGGGGGGGGGGATTTGAACCGGCTATTATGCGCTGGTAAGATTTAGCTGATCTTTTCTCAGCTATAAAAAGTCATCTTTGTAAGTCGGAAAGTTCTCCGGAGTTCCGGATGAAAGGAGGAGGAAGCGGAGGGTAAAGTTTGGCGGGTTTATTTGTATGCTACACCGAACCTTTTCCAGATGCCTAAATAGCGCGCGGTCGGGGTGCGCGGCGGAGAGACAGATTCCGATACAAGCAGGCAAACAAACACACAAAATGGTCACAGCTTCTTCCCCCCCTCGCCGTGGTGTCATTTGCATGCCCATACAGAGAGCTCCGCCGTGTGCCGTAGAGTTTTATCTTCTGAGACAATCCACCGACCCAACGGCTGTTCCAGGCGGTTTTGTTTTTACGGGGGAATATGCTAAACACACAAAATGACTGAATATATGAATTTTAAGGACCTGAAAAGCAGCTCGGAGTGTCTGAGAACATTCCCGGAGATGAGACGGTTCTCCACTTCCTGCCGCGATTCTGCGGACTGTTGTCGCACATTTGACTCCGCTCAGAACTGACAAGTAAACTTTTTCTTATCTGTTTTTTGTTTTTTTTTCGCTGCTGGATTAAAGGGATTGAAGCACCCTGGGGCTGCTGTATATTTCATGGTAATGCATCATCCGAATTCTGGGCAACAAACAAATGTACTTTAAGGGAAAAGTTTGGTTTTTTGTACAAATCGTTCTCTATCTACACTGAACAAAGTTATAAACGCAACACTTTTGTTTTTGCCCCCATTTTTCATGAGCTGAACTCAGAGATCTTAGACTTTTTCTATGTACAAAAAAGGCAGATTTTTCTCAAATATTGTTCCCAAATCTGTGTAAATCTGTGTTAGTGATCACTTCTCCTTTGCCGAGATAATCCGTCCACCTCACAGGTGTGACATATCAACATGTTGATTAGACAGCATGATTATTGCACAGGTGTGCCTTAGAGCCCATTCACATTAGCGCAACTTGTGAGGCGACTTGTCAGCCTGACAAGTCACGGTATGTTGCGGTCCATTGAATAGTACAGGACCAGTTCTAATAGGAGCGACACAAATCGCTCCGACTTAGAAAAAGGGTCCTGTACTACTTTGGGGCGGCCTCAGAGTGACTTGCAAAGACTTTCATTATGTGAAGTCTCTGCAAGTCGCGCCGAAGTCGCGGTGCACAGCGGTGCACACGACTTCACAGGTCGCCCCCCGAAGTCGTGTCGCCTCAATGTGAATGGGCTCTTAGGCTGGCCCCAATAAAAGGCTGCTCTAAAATGTGCAGTTTTACTGTATTGGGGGGGTCCGGGGGGGGGGGGTCCGGGGGGGGTCCGGGGGGGGTCCGGGGGGGGTCCGAAAACCAGTCAGTCAGTGACCACCATTTGCCTCACGCAGTGCAACACATCTCCTTGGCATAGAGTTGATCAGGTTGGTGATTGGTTCCTGTGGAATGTTGGTCCACTCCTCTTCAATGGCTGTGCGAAGTTGCTGGATATTGGCAGGACCTGGAACACGCTGTCCTATACACCGATCCAGAGCATCCCAAACATGCTCAATGGGTGACATGTCCGGTGCTGGCCAAGGAAGAACTGGAATGTTTTCAGCTTCCAGGAATTGTGTACAGATCCTCTCACCATGGGGCCGTGCATTACCATGCTGCAACATGAGATGATGGTCGTGGATGAATGGCACAACAATGGGCCTCAGGGTCTCGTCACGGTATCTCTGTGCATTCAAAATGCCATCAATAAAATGAACCTGTGTTCCTTGTCCATAACATACGCCTGCCCATACCATAACCCCACCGCCACTATGGGCCACTCCATGCACAACGTACGCCTGCCCATACCATAACCCCACCGCCACCATGGGCCACTCCATCCACAACGTACGCCTGCCCATACCATAACCCCACCGCCACCATGGGCCACTCCATCCAAAACATATGCCTGCCCATACCATAACCCCACAGCCACCATGCGCCACTGCATCCACAACAACAACATACGCCTGCCCATACCATAACCCCACCGCTACCATGGGCCACTGCATCCACAAAATACGCCTGCCCATACCATAACCCCACCGCCACCATGGGCCACTCCATCCACAACATACGCCTGCCCATACCATAACCCCACCGCCACCATGGGCCACTCCATCCATAATGTTGACATCAGCAAACCGCTTACCCACACAACGCCAAACCCCCTGTCTGCCATCTGCCCTGTACAGTGAAAACCGTGATTCACCCGCGAAGAGAACGCCTCTCCTAAGTGCCATACGCCATCGAATGTGAGCATTTGCCCACTCAAGTCAGTTAACGGCGAACTGCAGTCAGGTGGAGACCCCGATGAGGACGACGATCATGCAGATGAGCTTCCCTGAGACGGTTTCTGACAGTTTGTGCAGAAATTCTTTGGTTATGCAAACCGATTGTTGCAGCAGCTGTCTGGGTGGCCGGTCTCAGACCATCTTGGAGGTGAAGATGCTGGATGTGGAGGTCCTGGGCTGGTGTGGTTACACATGGTCTGTGGTTGTGAGGCCGGTTGGATGTACTGCCAAATTCTCTGAAACGCCTTTGGAGACGGCTTATGGTAGAGAAATGAACATTCAATTCATGGGAAACAGCTCTGGTGGACATTCCTGCAGTCAGCATGTTAACTGCACCCTCCCTCAAAACTTGTGACATCTGTGGCATTGTGCTGTGTGATAAAACTGCACATTTTAGAGTTGCCTTTTATTGTGGGCAGCCTAAGGCCCCTTTCACACATGAGGACTGTTCAGATCCGCCTGTCAGTTTTCCAGGCGGATCTGAACGGATGACCCATGCATCTCTATAGGGCAGCGGATGTCAGCGGAGACATGTCCGCTGACATCTGATCCGATTCTGTCCGTCAAATCTGGACGGATGGAAACCCTATTTTCCATCCATCTGGCGGATCGGATCGGATGAGAATGGACAGGCGGTCCGTTCTCATCCGATTCCCCCATAGAGGACAGCGGGGATCTGACACCCCCGTCTCCGCACACAGAGTGGAGACGGAGCTGTCATCCACCTGCTCAGCGGGGATCGGTGGATCAATCCCCTGATGAGCAGAAAACGTAACAGACAGGTGTGAAAGGGGCCTAAGGCACACCTGTGCAATAATCTTGCTGTCTAATCAGCATCTTGATATGCCACACCTGTGAGGTGGATGGAATATCTCGGCAAAGGAGAAGTGATCACTAACACAGATTTACACAGATTTGTGAACAATATTTGAGAGAAATCGGCCTTTTGTGTACATAGAAAAAGTCTTTGAGTTCAGCTCAAGAAAAATGGGGGGAAAACAAAAGTGTTGCATTTATAATTTTGATCAGTGTATTATTATTATTATTATTATTATTATGCAGAATTTATATAGTGCCAACAGTTTGCGCAGCGCTTTACAAAATGAGGGCAGACAATACAGTTACAATACAATAAAATACAAGAGGATTAAGAGGGCCCTGCTCAGAAGCGCTTACAATCTATAAGGAAACAGTTGCGTAGCATATAAAACACCTTTCTTTAAAACATTAAAGTGGTTGTAAACCCCCATCGCTCACTTGTACCTATAGGTAAGCCTATAATAAGGCTTTCTTATAAGTACTGTAAATATCTCCTAAACTTGCCCTGTTTAGGAGATATTTACTGTATAGTGTGCTGATGACGTCATTGGCGCATGAGCTCTGAAGGAAGGTCCATAAAGACATGGATGAGCGAGTTTGGGGTGGAGGAACCTGACTGGCCTGCACAGAGTCCTAACCTCAACCCCATAGAACACCTTTGGGATGAATTAGAGCTGAGACTGTGAGCCAGGCCTTCTCGTCCAACATCAGTGCCTGACCTCACAAATGTGCTTCTGGAAGAATGGTCAAACATTCCCATAGACACACTCTTAAACCTTGTGGACCTCCTTCCCAGAAGAGTTGAAGCTGTTATAACTTCAAAGGGTGGGCCCAGGGCTGCTGATAGGGGGGGGGACCACCAGCCATCTTGTAGGGGGCCCAAGCACACAGGGAGGGGGATTAGTGGTGGACATTGGACAACAAATACATAAATCTTCCTCCAGCACCTGAATCTGATCTCTGTCCCTCTCCCTGCTATCAGCTTTTATCTGCTGAGAAAGAGACAGTCGTCCCTCACTAATCCCCCTCCCTGTGTAGGCCCCCCTCCCAGCACTGGCTCTAATGTTATCTCTGCTCAGGAGTTTATTTGTAACTTTGTTTCTCTTCCTCTGTCTCTCTAATCACTGAGCTCCAACTGCCCATCCTGTATATTTTTCTCATCTCAGCTTCATTTTTATTTAACATTGTTTTTTTTTTCTAGATTTAGCAGGAATTATGCGAGTTATGTTATATTTGTGTCTGATAATAGTGATTTTGTTGTAATTTTAGCTAAATATATCTTTAATATTTTATTGGGGGGGGGGGGGGTCCCATCAGGTAGTCTGTATGGTGGGGCCCCGCGATTTCTAACAGCAGCCCTGGGTGGGCCAACTCAATATTGAACCCTACAGACTAAGACTGGGATGCCATTAAAGTTCATGTGTGTGTAAAGGCAGGCGTCCCAATACTTTTGACAATATAGTGGGTATATATATATATATATATATATATATATATATATATATATATATATATATATATATATTACAGTATATAATATAAATTTTTGTTCTCCCAAGGTCCATCATTCAGTGCAGTCAAGGTTTGAGCCCAGGCTGTGTGATCAGTCCCCCCCCCCCCCCCAGGGGGTGGGTCTATAGCAGTGATGGCCAACTTTGGCACTCCAGATGTTTTGGAACTACATTTCCCATGATGCTCAACTACACTGGAGAGTGCATGAGCATCATGGGAGATGTAGTTCCAAAACATCCTGAGTGCCAAAGTTCACCATCACTGGTCTATAGCATCTTGGGTTTAGAGCAAGTGGATTGAATGAGGCTAGCTGTGATTCAACTCGGTTGACTGGCGGCATCTAGAGGTAGAAAATAATTACTGCAGGGGACAGCTCCATATTAGGGTGAGTTTTTCAGCAAAGGCTGCTTTTTATTCTTACTTTTCTTGGTCTATTTTTTCCCTGTAGTATGACTTTATCACTTATACACTGTTTATCTGAATGTAGGTTAACTTTAAGGAGTTACAAAAACAGAGGAGAGAGGAGTCAAAGGAGACTTATTTGTGCAGAGGGATAAAATAAAGTAAATAAATGCTACAAATATTCTTTTCTGCTTGACATAAATGTTTGCCTTGGTGTTCCTTTAAAACAAGCTGCCCGCATTCTCCACCATTTGTCCCCATCGATGATCCCTTTTAAGTGAAAAGGAAAAGGAACGTTTCAGCGACAATTTCCTCCACGCTCTGAAGTGTGCTTTTCAGCATTTTTTGTTCCCCCGCTCAATAACCTATCATACAATATCACCTTTTACCTTAGCGCCTACTGCGGGAAGCAATATAAATAGCCGTAAATCCATAAACCATTTCAGGCCACTTAGATGCCTCCGACGCAGTCAATCCACAGCCAGGCAAATGTCTATTTTCAAGTACATTAGCCTCTTCTGCCATGTTAGATGGAGTTCTCCTAACTACTTCTGGATCATTTTGTCCCTAATGTTCCCCCGTCATCATCTTCATGTCAAGCTGATTACTTTGAGCACTTTATTTCCCTAAAATATATATTTCCCGCCTGCCGTGGGACATTTACAGTTTCACAAAATGTGCAGACAGCACACCGGTGGGGAGGTTTTCGATTATCACAAAAATAAATATAGGCGGAATGGAGAAAATTTGAATGGAGATGAGAGGGGTGGGAGAGACGGAAAGTTTCAAAGTTTCCCCAACAATGTTGGCACTTCTTTAACCCTTGGCTGTCCAATGGGCTTATTTTCTGAGGGCATCTGTGTTGATCATAGACCTAGCTTTAGATATTATTTCATGTTAAGTGCATGCATGCTCAGTAACCTCTTACAGAGATTACAATACTTCCCTTCATCTGATTTTCTCACCAGAAAGATGGCTCCATCTTTGCTCAGGCATCATCCAGGGTCACCATCTACTTCCTGGACTGAGATGCCAGCTGAGACATGACACAATTACCGTGTTTATTCGGCGTATAACACACACATTTTCCTCCTGAAAAGTGCTGCCGGATTACACAGAGCACAGATCTCCTGTTTATGCAGCGGCCACTGTAATACAAAGTCCCGCCTCCTATGATAGACATCACACATTCGGCATAGGACCAATGTTCTGTCTATCATAGGAGCTGGTCCAGGAGGCAGGACTTTGTATTACAATGGCTGCCGAATAAAAAGGAGATCCCCGCTCTGTAATCTGGTGTCTCAGCATTGATGGGAAATGATGAGGCTGCAGATGGGCACTGATCAGGCTTCATTGATAAGCAATGATGAGGCTGCAGATGGGCACTGACCAGGCTCCAATGGTGAGGCGGCAGATGGGCACTGACCAGGCTGCACTGATGGGCAATGGGGGGGGCTGCAGATGGGCACTGACCAGGCCGCACTGATGGGCAATGGTGAGGCTGCATATGGGCACTGATCAGGCTTCATTGATAAACAATAGTGAGGGTGCAGACGGACACTAACCAGGCTGCGTTGATGGGCAAAGGCGAGGATGCAGATGGGCACTGACCATGCTGCAATGGTGAGGCTGCAGGTGGGCACTGATCAGGTGGCATTGATGGGCAATGGTGAGGCTGCAGGTGGGCACTGATCAGGCTGCATTGATGGGCAATGGTTAGGCTGTAGATGAGCACTGATCAGGCTTCATTGATGAGCAATGGTGAGGCTGAAGGTGGGCACTGATCAGGCTGCATTGATGGGCAATGGTGAGGGTGCATATGGGCACTGATCAGGCTGCATTGATGGGCAACGGTGAGGTTGCAAATGGGCACTGATCAGGCTGCATTGATGGTCAATGGTGAGGGTGCAGATGGGCACTGATCAGGCTGCATCGATGGGCAATGGTGAGGCTGCAGATGGGCACTGATCAGGCTGCATTGATGGGCAATGGTGAGGCTGCAGATGGGCACTGACCAGGCTGCAATGGTGAGGCTGCAGATGGGCACTGATCAGGCTGCAATGGGGAGGCTGCAGATGGACACTGACCAGGCTGCACTGATGGGCAATGGTGAGGCTGCAGATGGGCACTGACCAGGCTGCACTGATGGGCAATGGTGAGGCTGCAGATGGGTACTGATTAGGCTCCATTGATGGGCAATGGTGAGGGTGCAGATGGGCACTGATCAGGCTGCAATGGTGAGGCTGCAGATGGGCACTGATCAGGCTGCATTGATGGGCAATAGTGAGGCTGCAGATGGGCACTGATAAGTCTGCATTGAAGGGCAATGGTCAGGCTGCATTGATGGGCAGTGGTGAGGCTGCATTGATGGGCACTGATCTGGCTGCATTGATGGGCACTGATCAGGCTGCATTGATGGGCACTGGTGAGGCTGCAGATGGGCACTGATCAGGCTACATTGATGGGCACTGATCAGGCTGCATTGATGGGCACTGGTGAGGCTGCAGATGGGAACTGACCCATTTTTTTGCTTCAAAGTTCTTTATTTCAAATGTAAGTCTTTTCCTAAAACTTCCCTCCTAAAAGTAGGGTGTGTGTTAAAAGCCTGTGCGTGTTATACGCCGATAAATACGGTATGTAAATCTTGGTTCCTGTGTAGTTCTGCCATCTTGAGACTTGCTACAATGTTGCAGTCTGATCACTGGGGAAGAGGAGACTAACAAAAATCAGAATCAGAATACAGAAATGATGTAGCGCAAACAAAATAAATTAAAAAAATAATGAAAGAGTACAAAAACAAATAAATGTCCAAACTTCTAATGATCAATAGTCTATAACTATTGTGTTACATATGTGAAGATTTCTAAAACTTTCCAAAATTTAGTGCTGTGTCTCCAGTCACTTAGTGCAATATATCTGCTCACCTCCAAATGTGGAACCCCAATGTAATATCAAGGTCATAAAAGCTGAAATCATCAACACCAAGGGGGTGTCTCCCCCAGCATGCTTCTGTATTCTCCTCCTCCTCCAGCAGCAGCTCCAAACCCACAGGTAAGGATACAGAGTGGCTCTGCTCCTGTACGCGTTACGCTCAATATTAGGGCTTCCTCAGTAGACTAGTATTTGTAAGAAATCAGGTTTAGATTCAGAATCTTTGGTTCCAGTAAAGCTGAAGATCTTTCAGCACTGGAGTTTTCCAGGTTTCACCCCATAGTAGCTCATTTTGTGCCACAATTAGCAATGAGCATGCATGACACATGCATCATTTTAGGAGCAGAACTATTCACGCACACAGGTGCTCATTCTGGATTCTAGCTTGGTGGGCTTGACCTCCTTAAAATGTTACTAAACCCACAACAGTAAAATCAGTCTGTACAGTGTATGCAGTAAAGCATGCTTGTTATACTCACTATGGAACCTAAGGGGTTAATCCTCTGCATTGTTCAAAAAGGCTGTTTGATCCTGTCTTCTCTGATCCTCCCCTTCTTCCACTGACTCCAAAACATGTCTGGATAAGACAGAGCCTTTGGAGTCACTCTGCAGATGCTCAGTTTGTTGTGTACTTTTTGTTCTTGGGAGGGTGCATGTGATCAGTACAGGGCCAATCAGCACTGTCCAGACAGTGGGCCAGAAGTTCTAGATCTTGATAGGACAGCTCAATGCAGTATAAAAAACTCCTCCTACAAACTTTAACTAGACACTGATAGAAGTCACAAAACTGCTATGTACTGCTGATGAGAAAAGGTGTTTAGCAGTTTATATTTACTAAAATAATTGCATTTACAAGTTCTGTGAACTGTGGGAGATCAGATATAGTGACTGCAGGCTCCTGGGGAGACCAGATATAGTAAATGCAGGGTCCTGGGGGGATGAGATATAATGAATGCAGGCTCCTGAGGAGATCAGATATAGTGAATGCAGAGTCCTGGGGAGACCAGATATAGTGACTGCAGGCTCCTGGGGAGACCAGATATAGTGAATGCAGAGTCCTGGGGAGAGCAGATATAGTGAATGCAGAGTCCTGGGGAGATCAGATATAGTGAATGCAGAGTCCTGGGGAGATCAGATATAGTGACTGCAGAGTCCTGGAGAGATCAGATATAGTGAATGCAGGCTCCTGGGGAGAGCAGATATAGTGACTGCAGGCTCCTGGGGAGAGCAGATATAGTGACTGCAGGGTTCTAGGGAGACCAGATATAGTGAATGCAGAATCCTGGGGAGACCAGATATAGTGAATGCAGAATCCTGGGGAGACCAGATATAGTGAATGCAGAATCCTGGGGAGATCAGATATATTGAATGCAGGCTCATGGAGAGACCAGATATAGTGACTGCAGGGTCCTGGGTTTAGTAACACTTTAATAGTCCACTTACCAACTGTTGATGACCCATCAAAGTACATGTAGCACCCTCTAGCCAGTGTTCTAGGTGTACATACTTCAGTAGTTTTTGTAGGCATGTTGGTTTGGCTAAAAGCCAGGCCTGGGTTGAATCTGGAATCTTTGTGACGTAGGAGCGCTGAAGCTTATGCATATGTGTTTCAATGGGAGAGGTGGTTTGTGGTCCTAGAGGCTGCTCACCCACAACTGTGGGGTCTTGCTGGACCTCCTGAAGGGGTTTTCGTTGAAGTTATGAAAGTATGGGAGCACCAAACCAGCTTGTACAAACTTTTAAAAGAGTTTTTATTTTGGAACAGTCAATGCGTCTCGGGGGCTTAGCACTCCCCTTCATCAGGGCTAAAAACAGGATAATGCAGGCACTTGGATTGCAAAGGGTTGAATCTGGGAAAGGGATTAGTGACTCAGGGAGGCTGGATGACTTATTCATACAGCTCTTATGATGCCTCCCCCTGTTTTCTACAACCTTGGAGAAGCTTCCAAATGTAGTGGGTGGAAGCTAGGAGTGGCTGTTTGGAAAATATTTATAGGGGCCAAAGCCACTTCATAGAAAGGCATGAGTCATGCCAGTAGGGGCAGTCGGGTGGAGGATAGAGATGGAGTGCTGAGGGGGTCTCGCCCACATATGTAAACGGTGTTCAAACCACACATGTGAGGTATCGCCGCGATCGTTAGAGCGAGAGCAATAATTCTAGCCATAGACCTCTTCTGTAACTCTAAACTGGTAACCTGTAGAAATGTTTAAAGTGTCGCCTATGGAGATTTTTAGGTACCAATGTTTGTCGCCATTGCACAAGCATGTGCAATTTTAAAGCATGACATGTTAGGTATCTTTTTACTTGGCATAACATTATCTTTTACATTATACAAAAAAATGGGCTAACTTTACTGTTTTATTATTTGTTAACCACTTCCCGACCGGAAGGACCCTAACTGATATTTTTTACACTTTTGGGGGGATCAGTGACATTACTACAGTAATCAGTGCTAAAAATATGCACTGTTATTGTACTAATGACACTGGCAGGGAAGGGGTTAACACGGTGGGTGGTCAAGGAGTTAAATGTGTACCTAGGGGCATGCTTCTAACTGTATGGGGGTTGGGCTTGTAAAATGATCATAGAGACGCCGTGATCAATCCATAAAGAAGAACGGTCAGGGGTTAAATGTGAGCCTAGGCGAGTGATTCTAACTGTGGGGGGGGCGTGGCTTGTGAAATGACCATAGAGACATGTGATCCTATATAGAAGGATCTCATGATCTCTGTGATCATTGCAGGGAGAAGAGCGGTCGGTTTACAACAGCCGACCGTCCTTCTCTCTCAGCAGGGAGCGATCACGGGTGGCCGGTGGCAATCGGAGTCGCCTGCCCTGTGCATCAGAATCCCCGCTGCCGGTGCATGCTCGCCCCCTAGCTGCAGGCGGAGGAATGACGTAGAGCTATGTCGGCTTGTGCAGGAGGGGCTGCCTGCCACAGTAGAACTGCGGCGTGCAGTCTGAAGGTAGTTAATTTAAAAAAGTGTATTTTTGTATGCCTTTATATGACCGCTGTGCAAATAGGTGTGATATACTGTAAAGTATTGCAACAATCTCCATTTTATTCTCTAAGATCTCTGCTAAATATATATATATATATATATATATATATATACAGTGCCTTGCGAAAGTATTCTCCCCCCTTGAACTTGGGACCTTTTGCCACATTTCAGGCTTCAAACATAAAGATATAAAACTGTAATTTTTTGTGAAGAATCAACAACAAGTGGGACACAATCATGAAGTGGAACGAAATGTATTGGATATTTCAAACTTTTTTAACAAATAAAAAACTGAAAAATTGGGAATGCAAAATTATTCAGCCCCTTTACTTTCAGTGCAGCAAACTCTCTCCAGAAGTTCAGTGAGGATCTCTGAATGATCCAATGTTGACCTAAATGACTAATGATGATAAATAGAATCCACCTGTGTGTAATCAAGTCTCCGTATAAATGCACCTGCACTGTGATAGCCTCAGAGGTCTGTTTAAAGCGCAGAGAGCATCATGAAGAACAAGGAATGCACCAGGCAGGTCCGAGATACTGTTGTGGAGAAGTTTAAAGCCGGATTTGGATACAAAAAGATTTCCCAAGCTTTAAACATCCCAAGGAGCACTGTGCAAGCGATAATAATGAAATGGAAGGAGTATCAGACCACTGCAAATCTACGAAGACCTGGCCGTCCCTCTAAACTTTCAGCTCATACAAGGAGAAGACTGATCAGAGATGCAGCCAAGAGGCCCATGATCACTCTGGATGAACTGCAGAGATCTACAGCTGAGGTGGGAGACTCTGTCCATAGGACAACAATCAGTCGTATACTGCACAAATCTGGCCTTTATGGAAGAGTGGCAAGAAGAAAGCCATTTCTTAAAGATATCCATAAAAAGTGTTGTTTAAAGTTTGCCACAAGCCACCTGGGAGACACCAAACATGTGGAAGAAGGCGCTCTGCTCAGATGAAACCAAAATCAAACTTTTTGGCAACAATGCAAAACGTTATGTTTGGCGTAAAAGCAACACAGCTCATCACCCTGAACACACCATCCCCACTGTCAAACATGGTGGTGGCAGCATCATGGTTTGGGCCTGCTTTTCTTCAGCAGCGACAGGGAAGATGGTTAAAATTGATGGGAAGATGGATGGAGCCAAATACAGGACCATTCTGGAAGAAAACCTGATGGAGTCTGCAAAAGACCTGAGACTGAGACGGAGATTTGTCTTCCAACAAGACAATGATCCAAAACATAAAGCAAAATCTACAATGGAATGGTTCACAAATAAACATATCCAGGTGTTAGAATGGCCAAGTCAAAGTCCAGACCTGAATCCAATCGAGAATCTGTGGAAAGAACTGAAAACTGCTGTTCACAAACGCTCTCCATCCAACCTCACTGAGCTCAAACTGTTTTGCAAGGAGGAATGGGCAAAAATTTCAGTCTCTCCATGTGCAAAACTGATAGAGACATACCCCAAGCGACTTACAGCTGTAATCGCAGCAAAAAGGTGGCGCTACAAAGTATTAACTTAAGGGGGCTGAATAATTTTGCACGCCCAATTTTTCAGTTTTTTATTTGTTAAAAAAAGTTTGAAATATCCAATAAATTTCATTCCACTTCATAATTGTGTCCCACTTGTTGTTGATTCTTCACAAAAAAATTACAGTTTTATATCTTTATGTTTGAAGCCTGAAATGTGGCAAAAGGTCGCAAAGTTCAAGGGGGGCGAATACTTTCGCAAGGCACTGTATATATATATATATATATATATATATATATATATATAATGTTTGGGGGTTCTAAATAATTTTCTAACAATACTGATTGTAACTTAAGCGATTAATGACACCGCTATCTATCGTCACTCCAGGAAGGGATGACTTTCAAGTGCGTTTGGCCCTCTTTCCCGCCTTCGCTTTGATTCCATTAATCCACACTTGCCCATCTCCTAATGCTGCCTCTAAAAAGAATAAGCCAATTGTTTCCGAATAATTAAAGTTTATTTGTTGTAGCTGAAAATCCTCCATTTATCTCTGCAATGCGCGAGTCATTACTCAGCGCCTGCCGCCGCCACTCGCGGTCGTTTAACAACGCCACCCGGCCTTGTGTAAATACAAAGCACGTAGCTGCGGTGGCGGAGATTGTTGGGGATAAAAAAAAGCTTATATTTCAGTCCGCGAGTTGGAAGAGTCAAGTGTGACCGACCTTTCTTTGTCTATAAGCAGAATTGGAAAGCAGGCGGTAATAATGAGGAGATTTCAGCCCGTTTCCCTGGGCTAGATGGACTCTCCAATAGGGGAAGGATAAAAAGTACAATCATATAAAAAAATGAAGAGATTTTTTGTTGTTGTAGCGCTACCCCATGCAGGAGCCGCTTGGAAATTTGTTACCGGGTCTCCTACTGATTGATCCACAGCCAGTCACAGGGTATTTTCAAACAGCCAGGTGCACACACTCTTCTGCTCGTTATCTCCAATGACCAGTCCAGGGGATTTGTCTTTGTGTTTTATTTGGATAACTTAGATAGGAGAAGGGAATTAGTAGAAAACTCTGGCGACAGCCTGGTAAAGCGCATGCACGCGAAGCGTGTATTCACAGAGCTTGACAAAGCGCATACGCAGGAAACGCGTAGTCACGGCAAAGGGGACGCTTGCATTTCACACCAGTTCCTGGTTCCCTTCTGGCTGAGTGGCCTTCCTACCGGATACTGCGCAATTTACTTGAGTGCCCTGGTGACGGCCTAGTAAAGCGCATGCGTTTTGTCAGGCTTAAAATAGCGCGTGCGCGCGAAACGTGTATTCACATAGCTTGACAAAGTGCATGCGCAGGAAACGCGTAGCCACGGCAGAGGGGACGCTTGCACTCCACACCAGTTTCTGGTTCCCTTCTGGATGAGTGGCCTTCCTACCGGATACTGCGCAATTTATTGGAGTGCCCTGGTGACGGCCTAGTAAAGCGCATGCGCTTTGTCAGGCTTGACAAAGCGAATGCACGCGAAACGCATAGTCATGGGAACAGGGAAGCTTGTGCTTCACACCAGTTCCTGGTTTCCTTCTGGCTGAGTGGCCTTCCTACCGGATACTGCGCAATTTATTGGAGTGTCCTAGCGATGGCCTGGTAAAGCGCATGTGCTTTGTCAGGCTTGACAAAGTGCATGCACGTGAAGCACGTAGTCACAAAGCTTGACAAAGCGTATGCACAGGAAACTCGTTGTCACGACAACGGGGACGCTTGCGCTCCACACCAGTTCCTGGTTCCCTTCTGGATGAGTGGCCCTCCTACCGGATACTGCGCAATTTACTTGAGTGCCCTGGTGACGGCCTAGTAAAGCGCATGCGTTTTGTCAGGCTTAAAATAGCGCGCGCGCGCGAAACGTGTATTCACATAGCTTGACAAAGTGCATGCGCAGGAAACGCGTAGTCACGGCAAAGGGGGCGCTTGCACTCCACACCAGTTTCTGGTTCCCTTCTGGATGAGTGGCCTTCCTACCGGATACTGCGCAATTTATTGGAGTGCCCTGGTGACGGCCTGGTAAAGCGCAAGCGCTTTGTCAGGCTTGACAAAGCACATGCACGCGAAACGCGTAGTCATAAAGCTTGACATAACGCATGCACAGGAAACATGTAGTCACGGCAACAGCGACGCTTGCGCTCCACACCAGTTCCTGGTTCCCTTCTGGATGAGTGGCCTTCTTTCCGGATACTGCGCGATTGCCTTGAGTGCCCCGGTGACGGCCTAATCACACGCCGGCTCGGCCTACCTTCAGCCACCACCTCTGTGAGCCTCGGCATCTGGCGTTCCTGGGATCCTTCCATTTGACACCCTTATTTCCATCAATGCCTTCGCCCTCTCCAAGACCTGGGGTGGTAGTGTGCCTCCATGTTCCTGGTTTTCTTTCTTTTTTATATATATATATATTTGTAATAAACTATTTCATTGTCCATTGATGGCTGATTCCGGATCCCCCTCTGGCAATGTTTGTCAGTTCCCGTGCACTGTCAAATTCACAATCCCCCCCCCCCACTCCAAACCCCCCCTCCATGCACAAATTCCCCTCCCCAATTCCCATTTCCTAGCACAACCCCCCCCCCCCCTTCCTAGCAGAAATACCCTCCAATCATCCCTACTAGCACAACCCCCCCCCCCCCCCCCAAAAAAAAAAAAAAAAAATTCCCCTCTACCATGTTGCTTTTATAGCACAAACCCCTAAAATCTCTCCTCCTAGCACAAATCCCCTTCCAGCCTTCCAACACAAATCCCCCAAATCACCACTCCTAGCACATCTCCCTAAATTTGCCCTCCTACAACAATTCTTACCCACGCCACCCCCCAAATTTCCCTTCCCAACACAAATACCCCCCCTCCAATCTCTGTGCGGTGCCCCCCCCCCTCACACCACAGTTCCCCTCCTGCCCACTCCTTGTCCCGCCTCTGGGTTGCCCTGGATCAGGTCTCATCCAATCTATGCCAACTGCCATTTCTGCAGGACTGTGTAAAACAGACACCAATGAGCAAAACACACATCTCCGGCCTTATTGATCTTCTGAGAATTTTGATGCATTTTATGAAAAGGTTAAAAAAATGTGACATTTACTTTATTGTTTCCCAAAACTCTCAGCAAAGTCTCCAAGTAAAAGCCTGAGCTGCAAGTTTGCAAACAAGAGAGCGCATCAATTAGCAGGAGATGCGGCGCAGAGACGGTCCCCGGTGGGTAAATCCACCGAAATCCCTGGTGTAATGGGAAAGAAGCGGCTAGAAGTATATCTAGGTCATTAAAAACACTACACGGCGTTGGAGTTATCCCTCTGCGTCCGAGATGTTATCGTATCCAGAGAAAGTATCCGCAGTACACAGATCACCGCTCCGCAATTCTTCTGAAAACATACAAACTTTGAAACTTTTCTTATACTGTAGTATATAAAGTAAATATTCTGCGGCAGGGCGGCCCGGTTGCGAAAATCACATCCATGTATGTGATTACGTGCAAGAGATCTCAGGGGCGTGTGCGCGCCGACGTAGCGCCCCTCCTGCTGTAATTGGACACACTGGGAGCCAATAAGCAGGTCTGGTGGTCGCGATGGCCACCGGGACCCACGGATTGTTCAGCCGGATGACAGAACGGCGGTCTGCCAATGTATACTAGTCAGAGCGCCGTTCTGTCACAGAGGAAGAGAGAGAACTTGTGTTTCAGCTAAGCAGGAACACAGATCTCTCTTTTCATCTAGTGCATCCACTCCCACCACACAGTTAGAAAGCACTCCCTAGGAGCACACCTAACCCCATGATTGCCCCTGGTGTTAACCCCTTCCTTGCCAGTGTCATTTATACAGTAACAGTGCATTTTTTTTAGCACTGATCACTGTATTGGTGTCACTGGTCCCCAAAAAGTATCACTTAGTGCCGGTTCACACATATTCACCCCACCCCAACCACCACGCCCCAACCACCCCCACCCTATCCACCCAACCCCAACCTCCCCAACCCCAACCACCCCACCCCAACCACCCAACCACAACCACCCAACCCCAACCACCCAACCCCAACCACCACACCCCAACCAACCAACCCCAACCACCCAACCCCAACCACCCCACCTCAACCACGCAACCCCAACCACCACACCCCAACCAACCAACCCTAACCACCCAACCCCAACCACCACACTCCAACCACCCAACCCCAGCCCCCCAACCCAAACCACCCCACCCCAACCACCACACCCCAACCCAAACCACCCCACCTCAACCATGCAACCCCAACCACCCAACCTGAACCACCCCACCCCAACCACCACACCGCAACCACCCAACCACAACCACCCAACCACAACCACCCAACCACCACACCCCAACCACCCAACCCCAACAACCACCAAGAGAAATTCAAGTTTTTTACACAATAAAGCAAACTTTAAAAAGAAAAAGAAAAAATGACAAAAGAAGTAACATTGTTGCCCTTTGGTATCACACACCCCCACTCCGGGCGCAAGAAGTAACATTATTGCCCTTTGGTATCACCCACCCCCCCCCCCCCACTCCGGGCCCCCCATCTATGGAAAGAGAAATTCAAGTTTTTTACACACTAAAGCAAACTTTGAAAAAAAAATGACAAAAGTAACATTGTTGCCCTTTGGTATCACACATCCCCCACTCCGGGCTCCCCCATCTACGGGAAGAGAAATTCTTCGCAGGCGTCTTTCCTGCTCTGCTTGTTTTGCACATTTGAAGCACTTTAAGGGGACGGAGACGTTCCCCGATCGGCGATGTTATCAGTTAATATCACTCAGAGCGTTAGTAAAGCCCATTCGAACGTTTTAAACCGGCTGCCTATTGAATATGGATGTCGGAGATTTAAAAGGCACCAAATAAGCAAAACTGAGGCGTACAGCGAGAGAATATAAAGCAGGGCGCGGGGCGTCAGCCGGAGAATATAAAAGACTTTCTTGATGCTGTTGCAGATTAATAAAGCGAGGAAAAAATGGAAAGCAAACTTTAGTGACCCGTTTCATTAACAGTAATGGAGTTCTCATGTCATTAATTGAAAGAGTGATTGCCTGGCGATATATAAAATGGTCAGTGAGCAGCACGTGACAGCGTGGAAGGCGTTTTATGGCGTTCTCTTTAATGCTCGGAGTTATAATATTTACATAGGAGCAGCAAAACAATGAAATCCCAAGATTGGAGGAGCCAGGGGGACGAATCATTTCTGCACAGGGATCGAACGTCTGAAGGTTAACCAATAAACCAATGAGTGTTTTTCCTTGTTTTTTTTTTGTGATTTACAGTGTATCTAAACCCAAGAACGTAAATGTAATCTATTGTTTAACCACTTTAAGACCGGAAGGATTTGCCCCCTTAATGACCAGGCTATATTTTGTGATTCAGCACTGCGTTGTTTTAACGGACAATTGTGCGGTCATGCAATGCTGTACCCAAACGAAATTTACGTCTTCCCCCCCCCCCCCCCCAAACAGAGCTTTCTTTTGGTGGTATTTGATCACCTGTGCGATTTTTATTTTTTTGCCCTACAAACAAAAAAAAAAAGGGGCGAAAATTTTGAAAAAAAAAACAATATTTTTCACATTCTGCTATTTAACCACTTGCCGGCCGCCGCAAGTACATATACTGCGGCGGTCAGCCCCTCACAGGCAGAGTGACGTACCGGTACGTCACTAGCCTGTGAGGCTCTGGGGAGCGAGCGCGCGCCACCGGCGGCGCGCTCACGCTCCCGCGTGGTCACGGACGCCCCCGCGCGTGTGACCGGCGGACCCGATGTCCGCCGCTCACTCAGCGATCGTCGGTGCAGAGGGAGAAAGGCAGGCGGCTGATGTAAACAAGCCGCCTGTCATTCTCCCCTGTGTAGAAACAATGATCATACGGTTCTACTATGTAGGACCGTTGATCACTGTTCCTACAGCTCAAGCCACAGCCAATCACAGTTAGAATCACGCCCCTAGGGACATACACAGCCCCTCCCTCTCAAATAAAGTTAACCCCTTCACTGCCAGTGTAATTTTACAGTAACAGTGCATATGTATAGCACTGATTACTGTAGTAATGTCACTGGTAACCCCAAAAGTGTCAAAAATGTCAGTCAAGGGTCCAATCTGTCCGGCCCAATGTCGCAGTCCCGCAAAAAAAATCGCAGATCGCTGCCATTACGCGTTAAAAAAAAAAACACCAAAAATGACAGAAATCTTTCCCTTTGTTAGTAAACGCGATAACTTTTGCGCAAACCAATCAAAATACGCTTTTTGCGATTTTTTTTTTTACCAAACATATGTAGCAGAAAACAAATTGGCCGAAAATGTTAAAAAATTTAGATTTTTACATTTTTTTGGGGGGGAATTTCATATAAAAAAATGTGAAAAATATTGTTGTTTTTGCAAAATAGACGCTCTTTTTTTGTTTATAGCGCAAAAAGTAAAAATCGCACAGGTGATCAAATACCACCAAAAGACAGCTCTGTTTGTGGGGAAAAAAGGACGTAAATTTTGTTTGGGTACGGCATCGTACGACCGTGCAATTGTCAGTTAAAGTCGCACAGTGCCGAATCACAAAAAGTGGCCTGGACGTAAGACAGCAAAATCCTCCGGTGGTAAAGTGGTTAATGACCAGGCTATATTTTGCGATTCGGCACTGCGTTTAACGGACAATTGTGCGATCGTGCGACGCTGTACCCAAACGAAATGTACGTCTTTTTTCCCCCCACAAACAGAGCTTTCTTTTGGTGGTATTTGATCACCTGTGCGATTTTTTTTTTTTTTTTTTTTGCGCTATAAACAAAAAAGAGCGTAAATTTTGAAAAAAAAACAATATTTTTCACATTCTGCTATTTAACATTCCCAAAAAAATAAATAAAAATCAAAACTTTTTTAACATTTTAGGCCAATTTGTTTTCTGCTACATATTTTTGGTAAAAAAAAAAAAAAATCACAATAATCGTATTTTGATTGGTTTACACAAAATTTATTGCGTCTACTAACTACTGGAAAGATTTATGTCATTTTTATTGTTTTTTTTGTTTTTTTTTACTGGTAATGGCGGCGATCTGCGACTTTTTGCGACATTGCGGACCCCCAACATTTTTGACACTTTTGGGGGCACCAGTGACATTACTACAGTAGTCAGTGCTACAAATATGCACTGTTACTGTAATAATGACACTAGCAAGGAAGGGGTTAACATTATGGGTGATCAAGGGGTTAAATGTGAGCCTAGGGGAGTGTTTCTAACTGTGGGGGGGGGGCATGGCTTCTGAAATGACCATAGAGACATGTGATTCTATATTTTTGGTAAAAAAAAAAATCGCAAAGTTATCGCGTCTACTAACTACGGGAAAGATTTATGTTATTTTTATTGTTTTATTTTTTTTACTAGTAATGGCGTTGACTTTTTGCGACATTGCAGCGGACAGCTAACTGTGGGGGGGGGGGGGGGGCGTGGCTTGTGAAATGACCATAAAGACATGTGATCTTAAATAGAAGGATCACAGGTGATCTGTGATAATTCCAGGGAGAAGAACGGTCAGCTGAGTTTACAACAGCCGACCGTCCTTCTCTCTCAGCGGGGAACGATCGTGGGTGTCAGGTGGCACTTGGAGCCACCTGCCCACTGCATCGGCTTCCCCGCTGATGCTCGCCTCCTAGCTGCCACCAAGTGACTGACGTATCCCTATGTCGGTTTGCCTGGGAGAGCCAAACTGCCGCAGTAAATATACGGTAAGCGGTCGGTAAGTGGTTACACCTCTGCAGGTACAACGGAGCGTGCACACGTTTTTGCGCATTTCCGCACACCAGGTTTAGGCTAGTACATTGATTTCAATGGGCTGTCATTTGTGTGAAACTTGTAATTAGAACCAATCCCCTGCATCCAGGATGTGCACTCATGAGTGTTTTATACCGGGATAACACAACACTTGTATCACTTTTTCTTATTTCCCTTTTTATACATCCCAGGTTTTTGTTTGCTGTAACAGACACCACTTCACATTGAGTGTTGCTGCTAGGTTTTCTGCTAAACGGTCCTATGGCTCTGCTTTAGCAGACACTACTTGGCACTGAATGCAGCTGCTAGGCTTTCTGCCAACCTGTCTTTCTGTTCAGCTTTAACAGACACCACTTGACATCGAGTGTAATTACCAGGGCAGCCATCAGGGGGGGGGTAGCCCATACACATGTAGGGGGCCGGGCATTCCGCGGGGCCAGGCGGCCCAGGCCCCAGCCAACGAGACTGAGTTGATGCTGCTGTAGTAACTAGCAATTGCTAAGACAGGGCGGCTGCAGAGTAAGCCAATGCAGCTGACGGGATGTCTCTTTGCTGGATTGCGCTGTCTCTTTGCTGAATATATGAGGCTGACTCTTTACTGGATAGGGATGTCTCATTGCTGAATATATGAGGCTGTCTCTTTGCTGAATATATGAGGCCATCTCTTTGTTGGATTAGGATGTATCTTTGTTGAATATATGAGGCCATCTCTTTGTTGGATTAGGATGTATCTTTGCTGAATATATGGGGCCGTCTCTTTACTGAATTAAGATGTCTCTTTTCTGAATATATGAGGCTGTCTCTTTTCTGAATTCGGATGTCTCTTTGCTGAATATATGAGGCTATCTTTTTGTTGGATTGGGATTTCTTTTTGCTGAATATATGAGGCCATCTCTTTGTTGGATTAGGATGTCTCTTTGCTGAATATATGAGGCCGTCTCTTTACTGGATTGAGATGTCTCTTTGCTGAATATATGAGGCTGTCTCTTTGCTGAATATATGAGGCCGTCTCTTTGTTGGATTAGCATGTCTCTTTGCTGAATATATGAGGCCGTCTCTTTACTGGATTGGGATGCCTCTTTGCTGGCTTGGATTCATTTTCATATATTAAGTTGTAAGAGTGTCAAAATAGAAGTGGGTGGACTGAAGGACTCGGTGGGATGGCCAGTGGGAAGGTTCGGTGGGATGGCCAGAGGGCAGGCCCTATGAAATGTTGGTGGTTAGGCCCAGAGGGGTCCAGGCCTAAAGCTGTGTAAGGGGCCCCAAAATTTGTGATGGCTGCCCTGGTTATTACTACGCTTTCTGCTAACCTGTCCTTCTGCTCCACTTTACCAGACACCTCTTAACATGAAATGCTGCTGCTAGGCTTTCTGCTAACATGTTCCTCTCTTTAGCTTTAGCAGACTCATCTTGGCATTGATTGGTAATGCTAGGCTTTCTGCTAACCTGTCTTTCTGCTCTGCTTTACCAAACACCTCTTAAAATTGAATGCTGCTGTTAGGCTTTCTGCTAACATGTTCTTCTGCTTTAGCTTTAGCAGACACATCTTTGCATTGATTGGTATTGCTAGGCTTTCTGCTAACATGTCTTTCTGCTCTGCTTTTGCAGGCACCACTTGAAATTGGGTGTTGCTGTTAAACCTTCTGCTAACCTGTCCTTCTGCTCTGCTTTAGCAGACATCACTTGACATTGAGTGTTATTGCTAGGCTTTCTGGTAGCCCATCCTTCTGCTCTGCTTTAGCAGATACCGCTTGATCCTGTGTGTTGCTGCTAGGCTTTCTGCTAACCTGTCTTTCTGCTCTGCTTTAGGAGACACCACTAAACTTTGATGGTTAGTGGTAGGCTTTCTGCTAACCTGTCTTTCTGCTCTGCTTTAGGAGACACCACTAAACTTTGATGGTTAGTGGTAGGCTTTCTGCTAAAATGTTCTCCTACTCTGCTTTAGCAAATACTACTTCTGCATGTGGCAGTAGATCGTCTTGCTAAGCCACCTGAGATTTTAAATAGCTCAAAGCCTGAATCCTTAGATAAACGTACCTTCTATCTTGTTCCTTGTAAACCTTGAACTCTTTGCTGCTCCCATAAACTTCTTATTCAAGCCATTCCTTTGCACTTCCTGTTTGCCAGATTATTGTGCTCTCTCCAGCCAATATCTTGCTCCCTTCACTCTCCTGCAACCTGTATCTTCCCTACCACTCATTACTGGCCTTGGCTTGTTCCCTGACTGTGTTTTTGCTTGATCCCTACCTGCTATGTCTGCTACCTGACTCGAACTTGATGGTGGGGGCGATCTTGAGGACTGCAACCTGGCACTAGCACAAAAAAAATCCCATCTCCACCATCAGGATCTTTGGTGAATACCGGCTAGTGCTTAGACCCTGCACCTCGGGTGAGCCCACATCACCTGCCCAGGGCCGGATTAAAAGCATCATGGGCTTGGTGCTGAGGATTTTGAAGGGCCTTAAGGGCCGTGCCTTGGCATGCACCCAGAGGAGGAAGGGTGCAGCCATGCATGCCTAATTCAACATGGGATGCTGTCTCTGAAGCCCATAAACACATCCATGCATCAGCAACTGTCCCTCCTTGTCCGGCCTTCGTGCTGTGTGGGGAGGTTCTGAGGGTGCTGCCTGGGGAAGCGAGCATAGAAGCCAGACTTCTGTGTTTACAAGTGACAGAAGAGCCGTAACAGTGAATATGGCCAACCCGGGGCCTATATAAAAGGTAGGGGCCTGAAGCTGCAGCTCCAATAGCCCCTACGTTAATCTGGCCCTGCACCTGCCAGGGTAATCTGCTTGTGTTCTTATCCTGCTGGTTGGTGGAAACCTCTTGACCACAATAGATACTGTTTTCCGAGCCTGACCCCTGACAATGTTAAACTGTTCTTCTGCTCAGCTTTAGCAGACACCACTTGACACTGAGTGTTCCTGCTAGGCTTTCTGCTAACCTATCCTTCTGCTTTACTTTAGCAGACACCACTTGAAGCTGAGTGTTGCTTCTAGGCTTTCTGCTAACCTATCCTTCTGATTCACTTTAGCAGACACCACTTGACCCTGAGTGTTGCTGCTAGGCTTTCTGCTAACCTATCCTTCTGCTTCACTTTAGCAGACACCACTTGATGTTGAGTTTCACTGGTAGGCTTTCTGCTAACCTATCGCTCCACTTTAGCAGATGGCACTTAGCGCTGAGTGTTGCTGCTAGGCTTTCTGCTAACCTATTCTTCTTCTTCACTTTAGCAGACATGACTTGATGCTTAGTGTCGCTGCTAGGCTTTCTGCTAACCTATCCTTCTGCTCCACTTTAGCAGATGGCACTTAATGCTGAGTGTTGCTGCTAGGCTTTCTGCTAACCTATTCTTCTGCTCCACTTTAGCAGATGCCACTTGACGCTGAGTTTTACTGCTAAGCTTTCTAATAACTTATCCTTCTGCTCCACTTTAGCAGATGGCACTTGACACTGAGTGTTGCTGCTAGGCTTTCTGCTAACCTATTCTTCTGCTCCACTGTAGCAGATGCCACTTGACGCTGAGTTTTACTGCTAAGCTTTCTAATAACTTATCCTTCTGCTCCACTTTAGCAGATGGCACTACTTGACACTGAGTGTTGCTGCTAGGCTTTCTGCTAACCTATTCTTCTGCTCCACTTTAGCAGATGCCACTTGACACGGGCCGTGTTGCTGCTAAGCTTTCTACTAACCTATCCTTCTGCTTCACTTTAGCAGACACCACTTGATGCTGATTGTTGCTGCTAGGCTTTCTAACCTATTCTTCTGCTCCACTTTAGCAGATGCCTCTTGATGCTGAGTGTTGCTGCTAAGCTTTCTAATAACCTATCCTGCTCCACTTTAGCAGACACCATTTGATACTGAGTGTTGCTGCTAGGCTTTCTGCTAACCTATCCTTCTGCTTCACTGTAGCAGATGCCACTTGACACTGAGTTTTACTGCTAAGCTTTCTAATAACTTATCCTTCTGCTCCACTTTAGCAGATGGCTCTTGACAATGAGTGTTGCTGCTAGGCTTTCTGCTAACCTATTCTTCTGCTCCACTGTAGCAGATGCCACTTGACACAGGCCGTGTTGCTGCTAAGCTTTCTATTAACCTATCCTGCTCCACTTTAGCATACACCATTTGACACTGAGTGTTGCTGCTAGGCTTTCTGCTAACCTATCCTTCTGCTTCACTTTTGCAGACACCACTTGACGCTGAGTGTTGCTGCTAGGCTTTCTGCTAACCTATTCTTCTGCTCCACTTTAGCAGACACCACTTGATGCTGAGTGTCGCTGCTAGGCTTTCTGCTAACCTATTCTTCTGCTCCACTGTAGCAGATGCCACTTGATGCTGAGTTTTACTGCTAAGCTTTCTAATAACTTATCCTTCTGCTCCACTTTAGCAGATGGCCCTACTTGACACTGAGTGTTGCTGCTAGGCTTTCTGCTAACCTATTCTTCTGCTCCACTTTAGCAGATGCCACTTGACACGGGCCGTGTTGCTGCTAAGCTTTCTACTAACCTATCCTTCTGCTTCACTTTAGCAGACACCACTTGATGCTGATTGTTGCTGCTAGGCTTTCTAACCTATTCTTCTGCTCCACTTTAGCAGATGCCTCTTGATGCTGAGTGTTGCTGCTAAGCTTTCTAATAACCTATCCTGCTCCACTTTAGCAGACACCATTTGATACTGAGTGTTGCTGCTAGGCTTTCTGCTAACCTATCCTTCTGCTTCACTGTAGCAGATGCCACTTGACACTGAGTTTTACTGCTAAGCTTTCTAATAACTTATCCTTCTGCTCCACTTTAGCAGATGGCTCTTGACAATGAGTGTTGCTGCTAGGCTTTCTGCTAACCTATTCTTCTGCTCCACTGTAGCAGATGCCACTTGACACAGGCCGTGTTGCTGCTAAGCTTTCTATTAACCTATCCTGCTCCACTTTAGCATACACCATTTGACACTGAGTGTCGCTGCTAGGCTTTCTGCTAACCTATCCTTCTGCTTCACTTTTGCAGACACCACTTGACGCTGAGTGTTGCTGCTAGGCTTTCTGCTAACCTATCCTTCTGCTTCACTGTAGCAGACACTACTTGACACTGAGTGTTGCTAAACCTGTCCTTCTACTCTGCTTTAGCAGATATCACTTGACATTAAATGTTGTTGTTAGGCTCTCCGCTAACTTTACCTTCTGCTCTGCTTTAGCAAACATTGCTTGACATTGAGTGTTATTGCTAGGCTTCCTGCTAACCTGTCCTTCTGCTTTTTATTCCGGAAATATTCCATTTATTGTCTAGGCAGGAATCATCTTCCATCTCCATTGACAGGCATGATATCATTGTGGTGTCACATTCCCCGCTCACGTTTGTGTATTCTATTGTGCAACACAAAAAAATGGCTAATTTCTGAAACTCACATTACAATGCCGAGGCATCCGTCTGTCGTCTTAAGTATTTGGGTTTAACTCCGCGACAGATAGAGGCTCTCTTCAACTTGATAAATGGTTCTTTTCTCCTGGTTTATTCCGACATCAATAATTTCTATGGTCTCTCGGCATTACATTATTTAAGAATTATTGTTTCATTATCTGCCTGCGAACAGGTTGCTATAATTCCGTGTAATGAAGGATAGGCCCGCGCTCTATTATATTTTCAATCTTCTGTAATAGGAAGTGTTTCAGTCATGTAAACATAGTGTACGTCTGACAAGGATTTGCTTAGAGTCGAGATTTAGTGATTGCTCTAATCTACTTTACGCTGGTCGCTTTTTTCAGAGAAGTGGAAAAAAAAAAAAAAAATTGCGAAAGCCGCTGATTAATCGTCATCTGGCTCAATATGCTGTGCAAAGCCAAGAAAATGGAAAAGAAGGATGGTTGTTAGCAGCTGATAAAGACAAATTGCTCCTTCTGCCAAATCTTGATTCCTGTTGAGGGTTTAATATTTTTTCTAAGAAGAAATCTGTGCAAACAGCTTAATAGAGAGATGCCAACTGGATATTCCGGGACAGTCCCGCATCTTGGCCATCTGTCCTGCTGATGGTGTGTCCTGGTCCTTGTCTCAGGGTCATGGTATTACCCTCATTTGAGTTACTGCACATGAACAGTAACTCAAAGAGGCATTCATTGTGGGGAAATAAGGCCAAAAGTGGGTGGTTCTTGCAAATTTAGAGGCGGGGTCTGGGTGTTACTAACTAGTAAAGTGGGTGTAATGGGCAGTTCCTTAGCAGTGGTGTCTGGGTGGGTTCAACTTGTAAAGTGGGAATGATGGGGGGCATACCTCCCAGTTTTTTAAGATGGGAATGAGGGACACTTATTATCAAAATAATGTAGGCATAGGAAACACCCCCTGCCACATCCCTTAACCACTTAAGCCCCGGGAAGATTTTACCCCCTTCCTGACCAGGGGTTTTTTTGCGATTTTTTTACTGAGTGACTTTATGGACAATTGCGAATTTGACGTCCTTTTTTTCCCACAAACAGAGCTTTCTTTTGGTGGTATTTGATCACCTGTGCGATTTTTTGATCATGCGCTATAAACAAAAAAAGAGCGTCAATTTTGCAAAAATAACAATATTTTTCACATTTTTTTATATGAAATTCTCAAAAAAAAATGTAAAAATCTAAATTTTTTAACATTTTCGGCCAATTTGTTTTATAATACATATGTTTGGTAAAAAGAAATCGCAAAAAGCGTATTTTGATTGGTTTGCGCAAAAGTTATCGCGTTTACTAACAAAGGGAAAGATTTTTGTCATTTTTGGTGTTTTTTTTTTAACGCGTAATGGCGGCGATCTGCGATTTCTTTTGCGGGACTGCGGCATTGCGGTGGACAGATCAGACCCTTGACTGACATTTTTGACACTTTTGGGGTTACCAGTGACATTACTGCAGTAATCAGTGCTATACATATGCACTGTTACTGCAAAAATGACACTGGCAGGGAAGGGGTTAACTGTATTGGAGAGGGAGGGGTTAAGTGTGTCCTAGGGGCGTGTTTCTAACTGTGATGGGACATGGCTACTACTGTAAAAACAGAGATCAACGGTTCTACATAGTAGAACCGTATGATCACCATTCTTACACAGGGGAGAATGACGGGCGGCTTTGTTTACATTAGCCGCCTGCCTTTCTCCCTTCCCGGCGAACGATCGCGAGTGACCGGCGGACATCGGGTCCGCCGGTCACACGCTCTGACTTGTTAGTGAACAAGCCTCAGCGGGCGCGCGTTCGCCCGCTATTGGCTCACAAGTCAGTGACAGGCTAGTGATGTACCGGTACGTCACTTTGCCTGGCCGGGGCTGACCGCCGCAGTATATGTACTTGTGGCGGTCGGCAACCGGTTAAAGGAGTATTGTACAAAAAATTGATTAGCAAAACCTACAAGTGCTCTTTTTACCACTACTATTCCTTTATATTGGCGTTTGACATTTACAAATGAAGACATTTTATGGCAACACACACCTACACAGGTTGAACTGGATGGACTATAGTCTTTATTTAACCTCAACTACTATGTAACTATGTTTAGCACTGGGAAACACTTTTTGAAAGATAAATAGTGCATTAGTACTATATGGATCAGACCAAAATGAGGGACAAATGATAAGTAAAGATGGACAAAGGGACTTTGTTCCAAATCTGGGACAGTCCCTTGAAATCAGGGACAGTTGGCAGCTATGGGGGAGGGGGGTTCCCTTCATATTATATATTGTGTTAGGAATGTGTGAAAAATTGTGTGCTTTCCTGACATGCACAGAGACGCACTGCTCTTTAGAAGAGGTGTGGCTGTGAAATAATTGTTAACAGAACCCCCCAAGTATCTGCTACATCGTGCCAAACTACATGGTGGAGCAGTACCATGCAATTTGGTGTGGCATGTGGCAAGATTTTGCAAGAGTCAGGGACTTCTTTTGCGTATTTCTCATGTGTAGGGCACACAAGGATTTGTGCTGCCCTAGGCAGGACCATGATCAACCACTCAGCCCCATCTAAATTTGTCCCACCCCTTCCTTCTCAAGTGGCTATTCGAAGTCTCTGGTGACTATGCAGGGTCTCTGGTGGCTATGCAGGGACTCTGGTGGCTATGCGGGGTCTATGGTGGCTATGCAGGGTCTCTGGTGGCTATGCAGAGTCTCTGGTGGCTATGCAGGTTCTCTGGTAACTATGCGGGGTCTCTGGTAACTATGCGGGGTCTCTAGTAGCTATGCAGGATCTCTGGTGGCTATGCAGGGTCTCTGGTGGCTATGTGGGGTCTCTGGTGGCTATACAGATTCTACGATGGCTATGCGGGTTCTCTGGTGGACGTTGGGGAAGTAACCTCCCCCACTAGCCTGCCACAGTGCTGCCTCCAACCCTCCTGCTAGCCTGCCATAGTGCTCCCCCCATGAGCTTGCCACAGTGCCCCCCCCCCCCATAGGAGAAGAGATAGGAATAGGAAAGAGAGAGAGATGGGGGTATAGAAAAGGAGAAGAATGGAAGAAGGCGAGAGAGGGAGGGGGGTAAGAGGTGGGGGAGAGAGAGGAGGGGAGGGGTGGGGAGAGAGAGAGATGATGGGGGTGAGAGAAGGGGGTTGAAAGAGACAGGGAGGGGGGAACGAGGTGGGGGGAGAGAGAGGGAGGTGAGAGAGGGTGAGAGAGAGGGGAGGGGGTTGGGAGAGAGATGGGGGGGAAACATGAGGCGGCTCCCCTATCCACCCTATACTACACCAGGAGAATCTCCCCCCCAAGAAAAAAAAAAAAAACTATACTGGACTCTCAACTTCCCGCAGCCCACTGGCTCTTTTTTACCAGCTGTGTGTATCGAGGCTGCCAAGGCAGGATCACAGCCCGGGACTCAGACCTGCTCTGCCAATTAAGCTACTTCCACTGCCTCCTGCTTCTGATTTGCTCCCCTGTCACTGAACGGTCAGTCCGCGGCCACCTCTGGTGTCACCCCTCTGGCGGGCATCACCCGAGTGCATTCAACACCCCTGTAGCGACAGCACTGCTTCTTTGCAGGCCTCGTAGTGTGCCTTTGGCCTGGCCCGCCCCCTTTAAAAAAAAATGCCGCCCAAGCATGCGCCTTGTTTGCCTCACAGTAGATATACCCCTGTTGGAATGACTGGGCTGCCCTACATGTGATGCGCAGAAACGTGCGTGCGCTCCATCGGGCGTGGTGTGAATGAATACACGATAAACAGAAACAGCGCTATCCTCCCAAACCCAAACAGTGTTGATTCTAAACTGTGACCAACATACATATTTGAACACTCAAACACTCAGAAAAATGAATCATAAGTATTGTAAATTGAGGACTCAAAGTCCAAATAAAAGTCCACACTTATAGTGCTCAGTGCAACATGCTAATATTTACATACAAAACGTGCTGAAAAATGATGCCTTACATCCGTGTTTGGTGCACCTTCAAAACTGCCTTCAAAATAGAAAAAAATACAAACTGCCTGTAACCAGGAAATGCCACAGCAATGTGTACTCTAAATACCAGAAATGACATCACCTGAAACCCCGCCCTGCTCCTGGGGACGTCCACTAACGATGATGAAACGCGTTGGGCGGGTTTTCCAGTGATGTCATTTCTGGTATTTAGAGTACACATTGCAACGGAGCTTCCTGGTAACAGGCAATTTCTATTTTTTCTATTGTAAGTGCAATTTTCATGTTTTTTATTAGGAATAAACTCTATTTCACCATGGAAAGCTTTCCCCTGTTTTCTACCTGAGCTTACTGTATATACACCCCGTAAACCGTTCTGTGGGCAATTTGGAGCCACCCTAGGGATAACATAGAAGAGCATTGGACTAAGAGACCATCCATCCCTGGGAAATACTGACACACTGCTGACTGACTCATGTGTTTATGCAAGGGGGTCCAGTCTCTCTGGTGAATGTGAAAGAAGTTGGAGGGATCACTTGGAGGTGCACCAAACAGGGATGTGAAGCATAGTTTTTCAGCACATTGGTATGTACGTGGAATAAATAATAGGAGCGCTCCAAATACTGGAAGTGATCACTTAATTACCGAAAACCCTACCAACGCATTTCATCATCATTAGTGGCAGTCTTCAGGAGCAGGGCGGGGTTTTAGGTGATGTCCTTTCTGGTATTTGGAGCACACTCTGTGGTGGTGCTTCCTGGCTACAGGCAATTTGTATTTTTTCTATTGTAAGTGGTTTGTATTGGGAAAAAACTATATTTCATTATGCAAAGCTTTCCCTTATTTTGTCTCTGAGCTCATATACTTACCCTAGACCAGTGATGGCGAACCTTGGCACCCCAGATGTTTTGGAACTACATTTCCCATGATGCTCAACTACACTGCAGAGGGCATGAGCATCATGGGAAATGTAGTTCCAAAACATCTGGGGTGCCAAGGTTCGCCATCACTGATCTAGACCATTATGTGAGCAATGTTGAGCCAGCCTAGGGATAACATAGAAGAGCATCGGACCAAGAAACCATTCATCCATGGGGAATACTGACACACTATCGAATTGATTCACTATACATTCTCTCTGGTGAGTGTGAGATAAGTTGGGGGGGAATCACTTGGAGTTGCACCAAACATGGATGTGAAGCATTGCTTTTTAACACATTGGTACGCACGTGCAGTAAATAATAGCGAATCACCAAAAACTCTACCAACGTGTTTTGTCATCATTAGTGGAAGTTCTCAGGAGCAGGGCAGGGTCTCCGATGACGTCACTTCTTCTGGTATTTGCAGCACACTCTGTGGTGCTGCTTCCTAGTTATAGGTAATTTGTATTTTTTTCTATTGTAGGTGGTTTGTAATGGGAAAAAAAAACCTGGGGGATCACTTGGAGTTGCACCAAACATGGATGTGAAGCATAATTTTTCAGCACGTTTGTATGCACATGGAGTAAATATCAATGTGCATTCCAAATGTCGGAAGTGACATCACGAAAACCCCCTCTCAGCATGTTTCATCCTCATTAATAGGTGCACCAAACAGGGATGTGAGGCATAGTTTTTCAGCACATTGGTATGCACGTGGAATAAATAATAGGAGTGTTCCAAATACTGGAAGTGATCACTTAATTACCGAAAACCCTACCAACGCATTTCATCATCATTAGTGGCAGTCTTCAGGAGCAGGGTTTTAGGATTTCCTCAGGAGCAGGTGGGGTTTCCAGTGATGTCACTTCTGGTATTTGGAGCACATGCTGCAGTGGCACTTCTTGGTTACAGGCAATTTGTATTTTTTCTATTGTAAGTGGTTTGCATTGGTAAAAAAAAAGTATATTTCACCATGGAAAGCTTTCCCTGTTTTGTCTTTGAGCTCATATACTTACTCTAGACCAGGGATCTCCAAACTACGGCCTTCCAGCTGTTGAGGAACTACACATCCCATGAGGCATTATAAAGCTCTGACATTTACAGACATGATTAGGTATGATGGGAATTGTAGTTCTCTGGGGGCAATGTTGACCCAGCCTAGGGATAACATAGGAGGGCATTGGACCAAGAGACCATCCATCCATCTCTGGAAAATACTGACGCACCATTGATTCACCTGTTTGTGCAAGGGAGTCCAGTCTCCCTGGTGAGTGTGAGAGAAGTTGGGGGGATCACTTGGAGTTGCACCAAACACAGATGTGAAGCATTGTTTTTTAGCAAATTGGTACACACATGGAGTAAATAATACCGAATCACCAAAAACCCTATCAACGTGTTTTGTCATCATTAGTGGAAGTTCTCAGGAGCAGGGCAGGGTTTCCGGTGACGTCACTCTGTGGTGCTGCTTCCTAGTTATAGGCAATTTGTATTTTTGCTATCGTAGGTGGTTTGCATTGGGAAAAAATGGAGTACATATCAATTTTCACTCCAAACGCCGGAAGTGACATCACCGAAAACCCCCACCCAGCGCGTTTCATCCTCAGTGGATTCAGGAGCAGGCGGGGTTTCCAGTGATGTCACTTCTGGTATTTGGGGTGCATGCTGCAGTGGCACTTCCTGGTTAAAGGCAATTTGTATTTTTTCTTTTGTGAGGGAGGTGCACCAAACACGAATGTGGACAAAAGAAAAAAACCCCTATGTATTGGGATTATAAAGGCGATCGCTAAACAGGACGAAAGAAAATGCAAATGTTTATTGTAACATGTAAAAAGCTGTATCAATATATACAGTACATAGTAACACATACAGGATGCGTCATACAACTAGAGCTTAATGTACGTGTACCAGTTTGAGCTGCCGGATATCGCGTTTACATTGAATCTGAGAGTGTCTGACATTCCGATATTCAGCCTGATCTTCTCCCTTCTGGGAACGTTTACACCCAGAGGATCCATCTACATTTCAGGGTGGTTCAATTACATTCAATATCCACATACAGCTAACTGTGGTGACACCACCTGGCCCATTTGGGGATCATTGGGAAACCATGTGTTTTTTGGATGGCTGGGATATTTCCACCACAGACTTCCTGCTACCACCATACGGCTCTGGCAGTATCACTTCAAACTGTGTTTTTGGCTTTTAACTATATACACAGCTTTCTGTCTTCTTACAAAATATCTCTCTTTGGGGAAATTGTGTGAACCTCTATCTTCTCTACCCCTGAAGAAAGGTGGCAATCACCTGAAACGTGTTGTAATACAATTTGTATCTAGACTTTGTTTATAGCCGTGATTTTTTTTTTATACACTGTGCTCTAGTTGTATGACACATCCTGTATGTGTTATAATGTATATATTGATATAGCTTTTTACATGTTACAATAAACATTTGCATTTTATTCATCTTGGTTAGAAGTCGCCTTTATAATCCCAATACATAGGGGGTGTCAGGACTCTGGAGGCGAGCCTGACGTGCATAGGGTAGCCTCTAGCTCACCCAAGGATGGAGCACAGACGTGTCACCCAAGCAGTAGACACAGGCTTACCCGAGGTGCGGAATCTAAGTGCCAACCGATCTTCACCAGAGCCTCTGATGGTGAGGATGGATTTCACTGCGTGTATAGCACCAGGTCGCGGTCCTCTGGGTTGCCCCGCTAGGAGGTGAACAGGTCCGGATCCGGTGGCAGATAAACAGACAAGGATAAGGCAGAAGAGTGGTTACAGGACAAGCCGAGGTCAGGGCGGGCAGCAGACAAGCGAGGTGAGGGACAAGCCAGGAGGTCAAACAGCAATCAAACTGGATACAACAGGTCTCAGGTTCAGGAACACAGGAGAAGCTGCAGACAAGACAGCAAAATGCAAATGAATCAGCTACCCTTAAATAGGCCGTTTGGGTGGCAAGACCTAAAAGGTAATTGCGTGCACATGCGCGTTCGCCTACATGCCCAGATCACGTCCATCGCGCATTGGCGAACGCCTGTTAGTCATTGCATGGGCCATTGCGCACATTGGCGAATGGCTGTTAGCCATTGAATGGGCAAAGGGGAGGTTTGCGCCTGCGTACTTCAGTGTGCACAGGGAGCGTTCCTGACAGGGGGTTTTCTTTTGTCTATACTTCCAGGGATGACGGCCACCCCTATCCAGGACCTTAAGTAATTGGTATTATTTTTCAAACACGAATGTGAAGCATTATTTTTCAGCACACTTGTATGCACGCGGAGTAAATATCAGCACGTTACACCAAGCACTGGAAGTGTGCATTTCTATTTGGACTTTGAGTCTTCAATTTACAAAATGTATGATTATTTTTTCCGATTGGTTGAGTGTTATATATATGTATGTTGTTCACGGTTTGGAATCAGCACTGTTTGGGTTGGGAGGATAGCTCTGTTTCTGTTAATCGTGTAATCGTCAAGCTGCTTTGAGCAATCTTTTGGCAGCAGCAGTCCCAAATATTTATAAGGTACATGTTTTTTACGTAGCGCAGGGATTTGGTAATTATGGTGTAAATGAAGCCTAATAGGGAAAGTTGTGAGGTCCATGCTCAAACTGTTTGAAAGATTCTTTATTTTTTTTTGCACATCTTTATTATCTTGCACAGTAAATCTTTTTCCTGCATTTCATTATTTTGTGACTCTAGTCCTTTTATTGGCTATTTGCTGAGAGTGTTTAGCATGCCCAGTTAGTTCTATGACTTACCGCAGTCTGGCTGACTCCTCTGACCTGCAGTAAATTCATGCAAATACAGCCGAGAGGCCGGTGACTGCCATCGCTTCCACCCGGGGGCCACATTCATTTCATAAAATGTCATTTGTAACGTGCGCTGACACTGGGTTGACTTAACTTTTCGAGGAATAAATCTTGTCTTCTGTAAGGAATACAGCCGTCCACATTACCAGACTTCATTAAACCTGCAATGGGCACCACAACGATACAAAGAAGCAAATTATCTCCTGAATGAGCAGCAAGAAGGTGAGCAGGATCTGGACTGGAGCAGAGCAACTAGAAGATGCAGGGCCATTTTTAAGGCAGGGCAAAAGGGGGCACCTGCCCAGGGCCCTGTCAATGTAGAGGGGCCCAACATCCTAACAATCCATCCCTGTTACATAGTGCAGCTGCAGGGAAAGGGAATTAGTAAGCGGCAGTGTCTTTGGCTGACAGCGGGAGCTGGCCGAGTGGAGAGACATACTGACAAGCAGTGGAATCGGCCAGAGGAGTGAGAGAGGATCGCTATGAGGAGGCAATGACATAGGAGGCATGGATGAGCAGAAAGTCGGTGGGCGGCAGGAGTTACATCTAAATGAGAATGTGTGCTTGGCTTTTCATCACCTTTCTCTGCCCCTCTGCTTGCTGTTAACATTACCAGCCCCGCATGTACATAACACCGATCAGTCGGCCGGCACGGATTAGCGGACAGCTGGTATGTTTGTAATTATGTGCAGTGACCACTAGCAACCAATCAGTGAGCAATCACTGCCTTATCTGCTGCAGTAAACTGATTTTGAGTTTAGCTGCTACTTATTGTATCTCTCAGAGCAGGTGGAGAGCAAAATTGCATGGTGGCATGGTGGGAGCTGTGGAACCCAATAAATTGCTTGCCCAGGGTCCAATCAATGTTAAAGACGGGCCTGAGAAGATGGCACACAATGTGTGCAACATGGGAAGGCTCAAGATCAGCAGAGCTGGGGGTTACTACTGAGCTTAGGATCTGCTGACCGAGGGTACTAATAAGCAGGGAATCTCCTGAATAAGGGTACTAATAAGCAGGGGATCTCCTGAAAGAGGGTACTAATAGGCAGGGGATCTCCTGAATGAGGCTACTAATAACTTAAGCAGGTGATCTCCTGAATGAGGATACTAATAAGCTGGGGACAGTGCAGCAGGAAGGTGAGCGGAGTCTGAATTGGAGCAGAGCAACTAGAAGATGGCACACATGGTGTGCAACATGGGAATGCTCAAGATCAGCAGAGTTTGGGGTTACTACTGAGCGGAGGATCAGAAGAGCTGGGGGTTAATACTGAGCGAGGGATCTTCTGAACGAGGGTACTAATAAGCAAGGGATCTCCTGAACGAGGGTACTAATAAACTGGGACCTGGGGATCTGCAGAACAGGGGTACTAATAAGCAGGGTATCTGCTGAACAAGAAATACTAAAAAGCTGAGGATCTGCTGAACGAGGGTACTAATGAGCAGGGGATCTACTGAGTGGGGGTACTACTGAGCCCCTCAAAATCAACACCCAAAGCTTCAAAAAAGCATCACCAAAGCATTACAGAAGCCTCAAAAACACTTCAAAAAAGCATGTTGGCGCTTAGCAAATGTAAATGAGCCCTTTGTGTCAGTTTCAGTGTTTGGGTAAAATATGGTAAAATATGGTAAAGACATAAAAATATACAGTTGCATTTTTTTTTATTATATGTTTTTTTTCCTATTTTGGGCCAGTTTTCCTTAATAAAACAAAATCAGGCCGCCTAGCTATGAAGCAGTTTCTCCCCAGCAAGCGTGCCAGATACGGGGTCAAGCTGTATAAGCTGTGTGACAGGGCCACAGGTTATACAGTTAGTTTCCGGGTTTACGAGGGAAAAGATAGCACTGTGGAGCCCCCCAACTGCCCAGACTACATAGGTAGCAGCGGCAAGATAGTTTGGTACTTGGTATCACCCTTATTTGGAAAGGGGTACCATTTATACGTGGACAATTTTTATTCAAGCGTGCCACTATTTAGTCACCTCCTCGAATTACAAATTGGCACATGTGGCACCGTGTGACCTAATCGCCAGGGCTTCCCCCAACGGCTTGTAAATTCCCGTTTTAGTCGGGAGGAGCAAATGGTTTTCAAATGCTTGAAAATGGACAAATTGCTTGCAGTGAAGTGGAAGGATACACGGAATGTTTTCGTTCTGTCCTCCCTTCACGCAGACACGATGGTCCAAATTCCTACGGCAACTGGCGTTTTGGAGAAACCCCTCTGTGTCCACGAATATAACCTTAATATGGGAGGAGTGGACCTCAACGACCAGCTTTTGGCGCTATACTTCATCGGAGCCTACTTGTATCCCGGAGGTGCTCCTGCCCAACTTCTCCTACCAGATGCAGTGAGCCGGCTGCATATGAGACATTTTCCACATGTCCTCCTGCGTACCCCTACCAAAAGACACCCCCAAAAAAGATGTTGTGCCTGTAGAAGGCGCGGATTTAGGCGTGACACCCGTTTTTATTGTCCCACCTGTCCTGACCAACCTGATCTCTGCATCGGGGAATGTTTCCAACGCTACCACACACTAGTAGAGTATTAGTGTAGGGTACAGCACGACACAGTCTAGGGCACACTAACACAGGGTTTTCGAAAAGATGTTTGATGGTTATCGACATTTTGAGAGACCCTAACCTGGAAAGTTGCAGTTCGAAAAAAAAAGTGTAACAAAAAAAAAATTACAAAAAAATTACAAAAAGTTACAAAAAAATATAAAAAGTTACAAAAAAAATATAAAATAAAAAAGCAGTCAGTTGTTGTTTGAGCTATTTGTCTGTTCTTACTCTGCTCTTCTACTCTTCCTACTGTACTTTTACTGTACTTTGTTATTGTTTTTCATTCTATTGTTAACCAGTTTGCCTTGCAGGTATTCATCGGCTGCCACACTGATTTTATATATTCTGACACAAACAGCATTTGCGCTCAGCATATATGGAAATCTCTGATGGCAGTGCTGGGCATAGGACTTCATAATACACAGAGCGCTGGGCACAGGACTACATAATACACAGAGCGCTGGGCACAGGACTACATAATACACAGAGCGCTGGGCACAGGACTCCATAATACACAGATTGTTGGGCACAGGACTGCATAATACACAGAGAGCTGGGCACAGAACTACATAATACACAAAGCGCTGGGCACATGACTACATAATACACAGAGTGCCGGGCACAGGACTACATAATACACAGAGTGCCGGGCACAGGATTAAATACACAGAGTGCCGGGCCACTCCTCTTCCACTCCTCCATGACAACATCACGGAACTGGTGGATGTTAGAGACATTGCGCTCCTCCACCTTCCGTTTGAGGATGCCCCACAGATGCTCAATAGGGTTTAGGTCTGGAGACATGCTTGGCCAGTCCATCACCTTTACCCTCAGCTTCTTTAGCAAGGCAGTGGTCATCTTGGAGATGTGTTTTGGGGTCGTTATCATGTTGGAATACTGCCCTACGGCCCAGTCTCTGAAGGGAGGGGATCATGATCTGCTTCAGTATGTCACAGTACATGTTGGCATTCATGGTTTCCTCAATGAACTGTAGCTCCCCAGTGCTGGCAGCACTCATGCAGCCCCAGACCATGACACTCATACCCACAATGCTTGACTGTAGGCAAGACACACTTGTCTTTGTACTCCTCACCTGGTTGCCGCCACACACGCTTGACACCATCTGAACCAAATAAGTTTATCTTGGTCTCATCAGACCCCAGGAGATGGTTCCAGTAATCCATGTCCTTAGTCTGCTTGTCTTCAGCAAACTGTTTGCGGGCTTTCTTGTGCATCATCTTTAGAAGAGGCTTCCTTCTGGGATGACAGCCATGCAGACCAATTTGATGCAGTGTGCGGCGTATGGTCTGAGCACTGACAGGCTGACCCCCCACCCCTTCAACCTCTGCAGCAATGCTGGCAGCACTCATAAGTCTATTTCCCAAAGACAACCTCTGGATATGACGCTGAGCACGGCACTCAACTTCTTTGGTCGACCATGGTGAGGCCTGTTCTGAGTGGAACCTGTCCTCGTAAACCGCTGTAAGGTCTTGGCCACCGTGCTGCAGCTCAGTTTCAGGGTCTTGGCAATCTTCTTATAGCCTAGGCCATCTTTATGTAGAGTAACAATTCTTTTTTTCAGATCCTCAGAGAGTTCTTTGCCATGAGGTGCCATGTTGAACTTCCAGTGACCAGTATGAGAGAGTGAGAGCGATAACACCAAATGTAACACACCTGCTCCCCATTCACACCTGAGACCTTGTAACACTAACGAGTCACATGACATCGGGGAGGGAAAATGGCTAATTGGGCCCAATTTGCACATTGTCACTTAGGGGTGTACTCACTTTTGTTGCCAGCGGTTTAGACATTAATGGCTGTGTGTTGAGTTATTTTGAGGGGACAGTAAATTTACACTGTTATACAAGCTGTACACTCACTACTTTACATTGTAGCAAAGTCTCATTTCTTCAGTGTTGTCACATGAAAAGATAGAATAAAATATTTACAAAAATGTCAGGAGTGTACTCACTTTTGTGAGATACTGTATCACATTAAAATGTTTAATAAATATAATCAATTAATTAATTAATGACAAGGGAACTACACTGACCACCAATGATGGGGCACTACACTGACCACCAATGAGGGGGCACTACACTGACCACCAATGATGGGGCACTACCAGACTTGTATAAAGTACTCAAAATTTCTACTTGAGTAAAAGTACAAGTGCTCGATCAAAAAGTGACTTGAGTAGAAGTGGAAGTGCTCGCAGAAAAAGTTACTTAAGTAGAAGTACTAAAGTATTCAACATTTTTTTTACTTAAGTATTGCAAGTAGTTTTTTTAAAAAATTTGCTACTTAAGTACTAAAAGTAAAAAGTACCAGTAGTTTTGAAAAAAAAATTCTACTCAAGTACTGAAAGTAGAAGTACAAGTACTGTGTTATGTAGTTATTAAAGACAGAAGTCAAAAGTTTGAACATCATATTGTTTTTTATTATTTCAAATGATTTATTCAAATGATTAACCTAAAGGACAATCACAATTCCTTAGGCTGTAACTTTTTGTAAACAAAAAACAGATAAAGTCCCTCCCTTCCCCTTTTAAAGCATCCACCTTTTAAAGCCAGGGGTGGTCTCCTTCCTGAGCTTCGTCACTCTCACAGCCAGGCAGATCACTTGAAGTTGAAGGGCCAGGGGTGGAAGGTGGTGTTTTTGGTTCGTCCATCTTTTCAGCTGATCAAAAGGCAGAACAGGAGCATGCGCAGTCTTCTTAATCGCGGTTTGATTTGATTTGCTCAATTGATGATGATGTGCCAGGCCAGCTTCATCAAACCTACAACGCTTAAAGTGAAAAATGCATCAAAAACTACTAACAAAGTGGCTGTGCTAAAAATGCTAATAAAGTGCCTGCAATTATATTATATATATTCTTCTTGTATTCAAAATCATCGCCCACAGTATCAAAAATAAAGTGACATGGTCTGTGCTAAATGCAGTGCAAATTATTCCCACAATGTAAATTTAATTCATATAAAATATATTATATGACAATACCACAATAAAATAAGTTGTGATTGTGAATAATTTAGGTGCAAGTTTAAGTGTGTAAACTAAACTTTATAAGGAAAAGTCCATAACTGAATTCCAGTGTGCAATCTAAGAAGTGCAGTGCTTGTCACTTGCTGTCAGATGCTTCCACCTTTCTTCTGTGATCTGCTCAAGAAAAGTGGTGGACTGGATAGCCTCTCTCTCTGCCTCTCACCTTAGTAGCAGCACTGGCACTGCACTGGTTCAAAAAGCTGTCTATATTATTTTCATTATAAGAACTTGTCAGAACATGCTTCCACCACCTGTCCTTCACACTACACTAGTAGTGCTCATTTGCTTTGTTCAAGTCAACTGCCACTGCCAGTGGCCACTGCAGTGCAGGCACAGCCGCACAGGCAGAGGCAGGCCACAGGAAGCACAGGCAGAGGCAGGCCACAGGAAGCACAGGCAGAGGCAGGCCGCAGGAAGCACAGGCACCACAACACAACACTTATGGTCCATGGACCATGGATGGTCGGATAATCATCATAGCCGTCAGTCTCACTCTTCTTGGTTCAAAGAAGCCACCCATGACCCGTGTGTATATAATATATTAATATTTTATATTGATTATTTGATTCTCAAATGGCACATTTGCCATGGCAAGGATTAGGCCCTCTCAACGGTCCACCTCACTCACCTCATAGAGAAGAAGATGAGATAACGAAGAAAATGCTCCGAGTCCTGCTCCCGCGTCCGGCCGCCCGCGTCACAACTCCTCTCAGTAAGGGCCCTAAGGGGTGGAGTCTGAGTGACACAACATGTCTAGAGGCAGAGACCTCGTGCGGGAAGACGGCAGCATGGCTCCTCCTGTGCGGTCTTAACTTGATGATCATGACAGTGATTCCGCAGCCGCGGCGCGAGCGAGGCTGTGGAATTGATTGAATTGAGTTGTGCTGCCTTCTGCTACACGCTACCTACTACTACTACTAAATTGTGAGTCAGTATATTTTATTTCATTATTATATATAAAAGCGGTATTGTTGAGCACTACTAGCCACTAGATCTCCTGGCTGTCACTTTGTCACATGTTGGGGAATCACAGCGGCTCGGCTCCAGAAGTGGCGGGTGTCCCCGTCATCCTGCCAGGGCCGCCAAGAAGTTCATCACCTAATCTTAAGTTATTAATATCTTATGAGGAGAGGACCTATGAGATTGAGAATTGAAATAATTAAATATATATGGCTTTTTGAACCAGTGCAGTCAGTGCCACAGTGCCACCCAGACACTATCCACCAGTGCCACCACCATTAAGTGTGTTGGTCGGTCACTCGAGCACTGAAGGAGGTGGAAGCATCTGACAAGTGAAGTGACACTTTAGATTTGCACACTGGAATTCATTTATGGACTTTTCGTTATAGATAGGTTTACACACTTCAACTTGTTGCACGCACCTGACCTAACTTATTTCATAACTTATTTTATTGTGATTTATTGTCATATTTTATATGAATTGAATTTACTGTTACATTGTGGGAATAATTATTTTCACTGCATTTAGGCTTTAGCACATTCATGTTACTTTATTTTTGATACTGTGCGGAGTGTGGGCAGGGCACTGGGGGCAATGATGATATTATATCGATTGCACAGGCACTTTATTCGCACAGCCAAGTTGTGTTTGTTAGTAGTTTCTTGATGCACTTTAACCACTTAAGCCCCGGAGGATTTTCCTGCTAAACGACCAGGGGGTATTTTGCGATTCGGCACTGCGTGACTTTAACAGACAATTGCGCGGTCGTGCGACGCTGTATCTAAACGAATTTGGCGTCCTTTTTTTCCCACAAACAGAGCTTTCTTTTGGTGGTATTTTATCACCCGTGCGATTTTTACTTTTTGCGCTATAAACAAAAAAAGAGCGTACATTTTGCAAAAATAACAATATTTTTCACATTTTTTTATATGAATTCCCCCCAAAAAAAAATGTAAAAATCAAAATTTTTTAAAATTTTCGGCCAATTTGTTTTATGCTACCTATGTTTGGTAAAAAAAATCGCAAAAAGCGTATTTTGATTGGTTTGCGCAAAAGTTATCGCGTTTACTAACAAAGGGAAAGATTTCTGTCATTTTTGTTTTTTTTTTTTTTAACGTGTAATGGCGGCGATCTGCGATTTTTTTTGCAGTACTGCGACATTGGGGCGGACAGATCGGACACTTGACTGACATTTTTGACACTTTTGGGGTTACCAGTGACATTTCTACAGTAATCAGTAAAACTATTTGGGAGGGAGGGGCTGTGTGTGTCCCTAGGGGCGTGCTTTCTACTGTGATTGGCTGTGGCTTGAGCTGTAAGGACACTGATCAATGGATCTACATAGTAGATCCATGTGATCAGTGTTTTTACAGCGAGGAGAATGACAGGTGGCTTGTTTACACAAGCTGCCTGACATTCTCCCTCTCCCCTGCTGATCGCCGAGTGACCGGCGGACATCGGGTCCACTGGTCACACGCGCGGGGGGGTCCGTGACCGCGCGGGAGCGGGAGCGCGCCTCCGCGGGCGCGCGCTCGCTCCCCAGAGCCTCACAGGCGAGCGATGTAGACCTACGTCACTCTGCCTGTGAGGGGCTGACTGCCGCAGTAAATATACTGTGAGCAGTCGGCAAGCGGTTAAGCGCTGTAGCACAATTTATTTGTTTGTTTCATATTTTCTTTTTATTGGAAAGATTTGGTATAGCAGCTTTTATTATACACAGCCTTTATTTTCGTATGCGCTGATTTACAAATGACATTATACACATTTTTTTGAGCTTTATGCAAACTGCCATCTACTGTTCTGGCAGTGGTAATTTTTTTAAAAGTAACGAGTAACTATGCAGCACAAAAAAAAAATACTTGAGTAGAAGTATCGAAATCATTGAAAAAATGTAATGAAGTAAAAGTAGAAGTAGGAGAAAAAAATTCTACTCTAGGAAAGTACAGATACCGCATTTTGGTACTTAAGTACAGTACTTAAGTAGTTCTACTTCGTTACTATACATCTCTGGGCACTACACTAACCACCAATGATGGGGCACTACACTGAGCACAATGATGGGGCACTACACTGACCACCAAAGATGGGGCACTACACTGACCACCAATGATGGGGCACTACACTGAGCACAATGATGGAGAACTTCACCGACTACAATGATGGGGCACTACACTGAGCACAATGATGGAGAACTTCACCGACTACAATGATGGGGCACTACACTGAGCACAATGATGGGGCACTACACTGACCACCAAAGATGGGGCACTACACTAACCACCAATGATGGGGCACTACACTGAGCACAATGATGGAGAACTTCACTGACCACAATGATGGGCACTAAACTGACCACAATGATGGGGCATTACACTGACAACAATGATGGGGCACTACACTGGCTACCAATGATGGGGCACTACACTGACCACCAATGGTGGGGCACTACACTGACCATCAATGATGGGGCACTACACTGAGCACAATGATGGGGCACTACACTGACCACAATGATGGGGCACTACACTGACCACCAATGATGGGGCACTACACTGACCACAATGATGGGGCACTACACTGACAAGAATGATGGGGCATTACAGTAAAACCACCAATGATGGGGCACTACACTAACCACCAATGATAGGGCACTACACTAACCACAATGATGGGGCACTACACTGACCACCAATGATGGGGCACTACACTGACAACAATGATGGGGCACTACACTAACCACAATTATGGGGCACTACACTGACCACCAATGATGGGGCACTACAGTGACCACCAATGATGGGACCCTACACTGACCACAATGATGGGGCACTACACTAACCACAAAGATGGGGCCCTACTCTGACCACAATGATGGAGCACTATACTGACCACAATGATGGGACACTACTCTGACCACAATGATGGGGCACTACACTGACCACCAATGAAGGGGGCACTACACTGACCACCAATGAAGGGGGCACTACACTGAAGGAAAAATGAGCAAAGTATTTCCTATAATCATTAGGTCCATCTAGTGGTGAAATGCAGTATTTTTTTAATCAATGATTTACATTTGACCTGCACTGGAAATATCCTGTTTGCATTCCTTTTTGTCCCATACACACAGGACGGATGTACACGCACTTTCACAGAGCAAATGACTATGTAAATTCTTTATAAGTCCCCCCCTTAGTTTTGCACCGTGTACCATAAAAAACTATCTTTTTGTATTCCATGAAAAGTGTTTGTTTCTTTTTTCATCCTTGCATTTTGCTCTAGCACCTGCTTCACATTATTGGTCTGGGTACTGAAAGCGGTGGACCATGCCTGTTCAATGTGTGCCATCACACCTGCTTGTAATCTCCACTAGAAGCCCATGTGACAAGGTGACAACGCAATAACAGAACAGGGAGACAGGAACAAAGTGTTGTCACCCCTTAACAGGAAGTGCCTGAACAAGACCCTTCATGGCAGGATCCCCAGAGAATATGTGAATGAAATCTGCTGGTTTAAAAAGACTGAAAACTGCTTCTGAAATGACACCAACGTGTTAAAAATGATATGAGATGATAATGATCGGGGGTGCACCTACTCCATGGCACATTTTCCTGGTCGGAGTTTTCCTTTAACAGATGCAATCTGTTATTCTAGAACAGGCCCGATGTTCATATGTTCCCATTCCCATCCCCCCCCCCCCTCCCCGCTTCCTGAATGACGAAGTCACTAATTCTCATTATGCGGCTTTTCCCAAGACATCATCATTCTTCCCAAAACTTTGATAGGCTTCTCTTTATTGTTGGGCTTGCGGTAGAGCTTTTAAAAAATGTATAGCTTGTGAATACTTTGGGAACCTTGACAGTTTCATCGTACGCTCTTAACTCAATTTTGGATGAATAATTAGCTGAATCCATCTGGCAAAATCTTCTTGTAGAGGAAGTGTAATCAAGGGAATCCCAAGGAGGTGATGGAGGGACACCTAGTGGTCATGGGAGGTATGACTGGGAGATGGAGGTTATACATGGGAACATATTGGTGGTAGGAGTCAACTTCTGCTCCCCAAATGGATGGAGGATGTTTGTTATTGTGAAGTTCTGTTTAACACTTTACATTCCTCTTGTTTATTCATTTTTCTCATATGCAAAGTGCATTACGATTTTGTTTTATTTTATTAAACCATATCTAAACCCGAGAACAAATGTGTCATCTATTGCAGCTTAGATGTGGTGAATACATTGGTTTTAAATCTTTTTATGTTTTATTTTATTTTTTTTTGCGTTATTTTCACCTGGTGATCCTGCCTAGGATGGGGCGACAGCGCGCCGTCACTGTCATATATTGCAGATTACCAGTCCTTAGATGTGGTGGCTGCATTTGTTTTCTTTTTTTTTTGTCTTTTTTTTTTTTTTATCTTTTATTTTCACCTGGTCTTAAGGATGCTGCTGGTAACACCTGATGATAATACTGGTAACAACGGATGATCCTGCTGATAACAACGGATGATCCTGCTGGTAACATCTGGTGATCCTGCTGGTAACACCTGATAATCCTGCTGGTAACACCCAATGATCCTGCTGGTAACAACTGATGATCCTGCAAGTAACATCTGGTGATCCTGCTGGTAACAACCGATGATCCTGCTGGTAACACCCGGTGATCCTGCTGGTAACAACTGATGATCCTGCTGGTAACAACTGATGATCCTGCTGGTAACACCTGGTGATCCTGCTGGTAACACCTGGTGATCCTGCTGGTAACACCTGGTGATCCTGCTGGTAACACCTGGTGATCCTGCTGGTGACACCTGGTGATCCTGCTGGTAACATCCGATGATCCTGCTGGTAAAAACTGATGATCCTGCTGGTAACACCCGGTGATCCTGCTGGTGACACCTGGTGATCCTGCTGGTAACATCCGATGATCCTGCTGGTAAAAACTGATGATCCTGCTGGTAACACCCGGTGATCCTGCTGGTGACACCTAGTGATCCTGCTGGTAACATCCGATGATCCTGCTGGTAAAAACTGATGATCCTGCTGGTAACACCCGGTGATCCTGCTGGTAACACCCGGTGATCCTGCTGGTAACACCTGGTGATACTGCTGGTAACAACCGATGATCCTGTTGGTAACACCCAATGATCCTGCCAGTAACACCTGATGATCCTGCCTAGGACAGGATGACAACGCCCCTTCGGTGTCATATTGTCATATATTGCAGTTAACCAGTCCTCAGAAGTGGTAAATGCATTTGTTTTCTTTTTTTTTTTTTCAGGAGCTTTATCCTTTTTAGTTTCACCGGGTGATCCTGCTTAGGACAGGAATGACAATGCTTTTCTAGGGTTGTAACTCTAGGACAGTGTTGTCACCCCTATCCTAGGATGACAACGCTCCCTCGCTGTCAAATATTGCAGCTAATTGGTCCTTAGATGTGATGGCTGCATTCATTTACTTTTTTCAGTTTTTTTTTTTATCCTTTATTTTAACCTGGTGGTCCTGTTGGTAACATCTGGTGGTCCTGCCCAGAAAGGGGTGACAACAATGCTGTCCTAGTGTGACAACACTAGGACAGCATTGCCACCCCTATCCTAGGGTGACAACGCTCCCTCATTGTCATATATTGCAGCTAACCAGTCCTTAGACATGGTAGATGCATTTGTTGTTTTTCAGGATTTTTATCCTTTATTTGCACCTAGTGATCCTGCCTAGGACAGGGGTGACAATGCTGTCCTAGGGTGACAACACTCCCCTACTTTCATATATTGCAGCTAACTAGTTCTTAGAAGTGGTGGCTGCATTTATTTTCTTTTTTTTTTTTTTTGTTTTTTTATCCTTTATTTTAACTTGGTGGACTTCAATGCAAAATTACATCCTATTGACTTCAATGCAAAATGCCCTCTTGTGACTTCAGTGCAAAATTATGTCCTATTGACTTCAATACAAAATCACGTCCCATTGACTGCAATGCAAAATCATGTCCTATTGACTTCAATGCAAAATCACGTCCCATTGACTTCAATGCAAAAACGCCATCTAGTGACTTAAATGCAAAATCGCATCCCTTTTGATTTCCATGCAAAAATGCCTCCTAGTGACTTCAATGCAAAAATCACATCTCATTGACATTAATGCAAAATCACATCTCATTGACTTCAAAGAAAAAACACCCCTGGTGACTTTTATGCAAAATTGTGTCCCATTGACTTCAATGCAGGAACGCCCCCTAGTGACTTCAATACAAAATCACATCTTATTGACTTCAAAGAAAAATCGCCCGCTGGAGGGGAGGGCGGAACTCCGCTTTAAGCCAAAAACACCCCTGGAGGGGAGGATGGAACTCCGCTTTAAGCCAAAAACGCCCCTAGTGACTTCAATGCTAAATTGCATCCCATTGACTTCAATGAAAAATCCCCAGCCACATTAATTAAATTAAAACATTTTTCCGTTTCAGTTTTGGTTTTCGGCCAAGTGCATCCTGAATTTTCACAGCGCGCTTCCTCAGTGCTCCTCCCAAGAGCCCTCAGTGATAATGCAAACGGTGGACTGGCTCTTTGGAGGAGTTTTGCAAATAACAAAATGTCTTGATGGACGGGTGTCAGTCTGGAGGAGTGGGTGTGCCAAAGCAGGCCTTAGAAATACCAAATGATGATGATGACCCCCCAATCATAGGTGTGTGCACAGGGTGTGCTGGATGTGCCTGGGCACACCCTAATCACCCCATGTGCATTAGCATTATTGCTCTGTGTGCTGGCAGGAAGATGGTAAAGACCTCCATCTTACCAGCTGTGCCATCAGAGAAGTGTTTATACACTTGCCAGCAGGTAAATCGATGTGCCGGGGTCACATACACTATATTGTCAAAAGTATTGGGACGCCTGCCTTTACACACACATGAATTTTAACCCCTTCGGGACTGCCCTACGCAGATATACCACAAGAGGACGGCCCTCCTGCGCAAACTCATGTACCTGTATGTGATTTCCTGCAGTGGGTCTGGGGTGCGCGTGCACGCAACCAGCGATGCGCTCTCACTGTGATTGGACACTGCGGGAGCCAGTCAGTAGGTCCAGCGGAACCTATGTTCTCTGACACCCATTGAGAGAGGCAGAACAGCGGTCTGCCTATGTAAATAGGGCAGATCGCTGTTTTGTGAGAGGGGAAGATGGAAATCTTGTGTTTCTGTTAAGCAGGAACAGGGATCTCTGTCTTCCCCCACACAGCTGGAGCACCTCCCCCACACAGTTAGAAAGCACTCCCTAGGACAGTGATGGCAAACCTTGGCACCCCAGATGTTTTGGAACTACATTTCCCATGATGCGCATGCACTCTATAGTGTAGTTGAGCATCATGGGAAATCACTGGCCTAGGAGCACATTTAACCCCTTGATCGCCCCTGATGTTAACCCCTTCCCTGTAAGTGTCATTAGTACAGTGACAGTGCATTTTTTTTTAGCACTGATTACTATATTGGTGTCACTGGTCCCTAAAAAGTGTCACTTGGTGTCAGATTTGTCCACCGTAATGTCACAATCCCGCTAAAAATCGCTAATCGCCACCATTACTAGGAAAAAAAACAATAAAAAAATGATAAATTCCATAAATATATACCATAGTTTGTAGGCGCACATACCAATCAATATGCAATTAATAATATAAAATGATATAAAAATAAAAATGATATAAAAATATAAAATATAATAAAATATAAAATTGGGATTTTTTTTATTAAAAAAATAGATTTTTTGTTTTCATTTTTTTATTGGATATGTTTTATAGCAGAAAGTAAAAAATATATATATATATATTTTAAATTATCGCTTTTTTTTGTTTGTAGCGCAAAAAATAAAAATTGCAGAGGTGATCAAACACCACCAAAAGAAAGCTCTATTTGTGGGAAAAAAGGACGTCAATTTTATTTGAGTACAGCGTCGCACGACTGCGCAATTGTCAGTTAAAGTAACTCGGTGCCGTATCGCAAAAAATGGCCTGGTCATTAAGGGGGGGGGGGGGGGGTAAACCTTCCAGAGCTGAAGAGATTAATGGCATCCCAGTCTTAGTCCGTAGGGTTCAATATTGAGTTGGCCCACCCTTTGCAGCTATAACAGCTTCAACTCTTCTTGGAAGGATACCGGCCACCCTCCAACCAGAACCGAGAAGCGTGATGTCGTTAGATAGGCCGCGCCCTACATGTTTCGTCATACGTGACGTCCTCAGGGCAGTGGTGTATTTAGGTTTTGTGCTGCCCTAGGCCTGACTAAAACTTGTGCACCCTTAATTTAAATATGACCAACCCCTTCCTGTAAAGACCACACCCTTTCCTGTTTATGACCCGCCCTGTCATCTGTAAACCACAGACCACAACCACAGTCTATCAGTGCCCATCAGTGCAGCCTCATCAGTTCCCATAAGTTCAGCTAAATCAGTGCCCATCAGTGCAGCCTATCAGTGCATAATATCAGTGCCCATCAGTGCAGCCCTATCAGTGCAGCCCTATCAGTCCTGCCTCATCAGTGGCCATCAGTGCAACATATCAGTGCCCATCAGGGCAGCATATCAGTGCAGCCCCACCAGCTTCTTTGCTGCCCCCCTGAAAAGTGCTGCCCTAGGCCTGGGCCTTGTTGGCCTAGGCCAAGATACAGCACTGCCTCAGGGTGGTCTACTTGGTTTTTTGATATTCTTCTTGGAAGGCTGTCCACAAGGTTTAGGAGTGTGTCTATCGGAATGTTTGACCATTCTTCCAGAAGTGCAATTGGGAGGTCAGGCACTGATGTTGGACGAGAAGGCCTGGCTGCACTCTAATTCACCCCAAAGGTATTCTATCGGGTTGAGGTCAGGATTCTGTGCAGGCCAGTCAAGTTCATCCACCCCAAACTCGCTCATCCATGTCTTTATGGACCTCGCTTTGTGCACTGGTGTGCAGTCAGGTTGGAACAGGAAGGGCCCATCCCCAAACTCCTCCCACAAAGTTGGGAGAATGAAATTGTCCAAAATGTCTTGGTATGCTGACACCTTAAGAGTTCCCATCACTGGAACTAAGGAGCCAAGCCCAACCCCTGAAAAACAACCCCCACACCATAATCCCCCCTCCACCAAATGATTTGGACCAGTGCACAAAGCAAAGTACATAAAGACATGGAAGACATTGAAATACAATGAGTGAAAGGAGTGGGCCAGGGACAGTCAGGTAGAGGATGCTGGGCCCTCTTTCAGCCAGGAAATGAGGTGGGGCTCTATCTGACTTGCTGCAGCTTATAATGCACATTGTGAGAAGCTCACAGTGTGCGGAGTAAGGCCCCTTTCACACAGGCGGACCGCTCAGATCCGCCTTTTTTTTTTTTTTTTTGGCGGATCTGAACGGATGCCCCATCTATCTCTATGGGGCATCGGGTGTCAGAGGAGACATGTCTGCTGACATCCGATCCGATCCGTCAAATCTGGACAGATGGAAACCCTATTTTCCATCCGTCCAGTGGATCGGATGAGAATGTACAGACGGTCCATTCTCATCCGAACTCCCCATAGAGAACAGCGGGGATCTGACAGCTCTGTCTCCGCACACAGCGCAGAGACAGAGCTGCCATCTGCCTGCTCAGCAGGGGATCGGTGGATCGATCCCCCGCTGAGAAAAATGGAGTCCGCCGACGGACTCTACAGTGTGAAAGGGGTCTAAAGCTGGATACACACTATACAACTTTTGTTGGAAGATTTCCTTTAGATTTACCTTTTCTATGTAGTGGAAGGGCCGGCCTGATTGCATACAAATTGAAAGTGTTTCGGTCTGACCTCATATTATACGGTTTTGGTAAATCTAAAGGAAAAAATCCAAAGAAAATTGTATAGTGTTTATCCAGCTTAAGTCCCGGTTCACATCAGTACGCTGACAGACACTGCATGTGATTCGGAGCGCACTGCTCTGAAAATCACAAGCGATGTCTTTGCGATGCGAATTCATGAACACACAGGACCCTTTTTTGGGGCCGCACCAGATTCAGATCTCATGGGTGTTCACACCTATGCGATCCGATTCATGTCCGAACTGACAGTTCGCACTGCGATTCGCATATAGCAGTGTGAACTGCCTGCGATTTTAATGCGATGCGAGAACCCGCAGTGGATTTGCAGGGTTTCCTCATCGCATATATGTGAACCGGTACTAAGGCTCCTTTCACACAGGCGATCCGATCCGGTCCGCCTGTCAGTTTATCAGGTGGACCGGATCGGATGCTCCATGCAGCTCTATGGAGCAGCGGATGTCAGCGGAGACACCTCCACTGACCAGGGCTGCTGTTAGAAATCCTGGGGCCCTGTATAGCCTACCTGGCAGGGCCCCCGCCCCCCAATATAATTTTTAGCGGACACAAACATAACAGAAAACCTGTGCGAATTTGTCATTTCTACTTTTTTTTATATAAAAAAATATATATATATATTTACAAATATTTAAAAAAAAATTAAACATTGTAATAAGCAATTTAAAAAAAATTGTAAACCTTTTTAACATTTTAAGAAAAAGAAATACACATATATATATATATATATATGTATGTATAAATAAAAAAATATATATATTATATTATATATATATATTTCTTTTTCTTAAAATGTTAAAAAGGTTTACAATTTTTTTTTTAAATTACTTGTTACAATGTTTAATTATTATTATTTTTTAAAATATTTGTTATTTTATTACAGGACAGGGAAGGCTGCAGCGCTGCGGAGGGGGCGCCATAGTGAAAGGGGGGCACACGGGGGGGGGGGGGAAATAGGAGCAGGCAGAACAGGGAGGGGGGATCGGTGTCGGAGAAGCATATACAGGAATTATGCCCTGTGTTTGTGTCTCTCCCTGCAGCAGCTGAAAGCTGGCAGGAGGGGGAGAAACTGGCTTCCAGCTGCTGCAGAGAGCCGCACAGGACATCCTCCTGTAATTGCCCCTCTGCCCAGCTTCACCAATTCCCCGTGTTGTTGGGGCTCCCCCAGGGCAGCCATCAGAACTTTTGGGGCCCCTTACACAGCTTAAGGCCTGGGCCCCACCGGGCCTGACCACCAACATTCCGAAGGGCCCGCCATCTGGCCGTCCCACTGAATCTGCCTACTGGCCATTCCACCAAGTCCTTCAGTGCACCCACTTCTATTTTAACACTCTTACAACTTAATAAATGAAAATTAATCCAATCCATCAAAGAGACATCCCCATATATTCAGCAAAGAGATATCCCAATCCAGCAAAGAGACAGCCTCATATTTTCAACAAAGAGACAACGCAATCCAGCAAAGAGACATCCCTTCAGCTGCATCGGCTTACTCTGCAGCCACTATGCTTTAGCAATTGCTAGTTACTGCAGCTGCAACTACTCTGTCTCCTTGGTTGGGGCCTGGGTGGCCGGGCCCCTCGGAACGCCTGGGCCCCTTACATGTGTATGGGCTGTCCCCCCCTGATGGCTGCCCTGGGCTCCCCTGTGTGCCTGGGCCCCCTACAGGAGGACTGGTGGTCCCCCCCTATCAGCGGCCTTGCCGCTGACACCCGCTGCTATCCGATCCTGTCCGTGAAATCTGGAAGGATGGAAACCCTATTTTCTGGAGGATCGGATCAGATGAAAACGGACAGGCGGTCCATTCTCATCCAATCTCCCATAGAGGAGAGCAGGGTTCTGACAGCTCCGTCTTTGCACATAGAGCGGAGATGGAGCTGTCATCCGCCTGCTCAGCGGGGGATCGGCGGATTGATTCCGCACTGAGCAAAATGGACTCCATCGGGCAGAAAGGGACCTAAGTCCTTTCAGTAGAGGAGAGAAGAGGAGCCGATACAACTGTGCAAGACTTAATTAGATCAGCAATGTCGCCCCCCGAATTTCTCTCCATTAAGATTTAATATTCAGATCCCTCCGTGAGTTGCACCCGATTTATTTTAAAAGCTGTTTTCATAAAGTAGCGGATAGAACTGCGCAGAGGGAGAAGCTGTCCGATCATTAGCACTCAGAACCTGTTATATAAAGTGTCGGAGGAGGAGGAGCGGGGGTGTTCCAGGCTGACCTCGGCGAAGATTCAGCGCGCGGCGTTACATCACCGATAAGAGCCGCCGAGAAGGACGGAACACAGATTCCGGCTCCGGGGAGTTGGAGCCGAGCTGAATAATGTTCCCACTTCTTACAAAAGCCCATAATGTCTTGTGGAGAGCACTTAATGAATGTACCGCCATGCACTCAGCCCATCCCGGGCTTCAGAGCCGCGAAAACAATGACAGGAGAGAAAGCCGCAAAGAGTAATTACCAGGGACGCGGAAGAAAGGCTCAGATGTCGATTCGTATCGTTTAAAGCACTTCCTGCCCTTCTTATAAGTTAAGTCTTCCCAGGACAATCCGTCCGCATCCAAGAGAGCTAAAAATACACAAAACAAATAAAAACAACAAAGAAGTAATATTGCAACATTGTAAATGTATTTTCTTTATTTGGTAAATATTTTGTGTTTCCTAACCACTTCAGCTCTAAAAAGCTTTTACCCCCTTCTTGACCAAGGCATTTTTTGCTATTCAGCACTGTGCTACTTTACCTGGCAATTGGGCGGTCATGCAACCCTGTACCCAAATGAAATTTATATCATTGTTTGGACACAAATAGCACTTTCTTTGGTGGTATTTAACCACTTCTGGATCGGATGGGTTTGCCCCCTTAATGACCAGGCCATTTTTTGCGATATGGAGTTTGTTATTTCTTACAGGAAAACTTATGACAAAACTTAAAGCTGAGGTTCCGGCCTCGTGCACCCAGGACGTTTTACCTGCCGCTTTTAGGAGCATCGGGCCATTTGTTTTACAGCTTAACCACTTCTGGACCTGAAGATTTTCCCTCTTAATGACCAGACCATTTTTTTTGCGATTGGGCACTGCGTTACTTTAACCTCCATAGCAGTATTCCCGAGTGTGGCTCAGGGTTAAATCTCAGTGCCAAAAGCGGTAGCGCCGAGCCACACTCGGGGTACCACTAGGAAGATCGCTGGATCCTGTAAGAGAGGGTTCTCACCTTGTCCCCGGGATCCAGCGATGTATCCCGGCCGGATCTTCCTCCCGATGCTCTGTGCCCCGGCTTCCGTCTCCTGCGATGTGACGCTCGCAGGGGGGTGGAACCGGCGGCAAATTCAAACAGTAAAACACACCAAACACACTGATACATAGCAAAATAATATAAATTCACATTAGTTTGCCCCCCAGTGCCCTTTCCTGCAGTTTTACTTTATACTTTTATATATATGTATACTTTTTATGTATATATATATATATATATATATATATATATGTACAACTTAATTATAGTTATTTATTAAATTATAATTTATGATTTTGTGATTCAGCACCTAAAATCGGAAAGAATCATCCCGCCAGGGAGGTTAATGGACAATTGCGCGGTCGTGCGATGTTGTACCCAAGTAAAATTGATGTCCTTTTTTTCCCACAAATAGAGCTTTTTTTGGTGCACCTGCCCAGGATCAGCCCTGCAAAGCGGGACAAAACTAGGGACATCTGGTCACCATAGGCTAGTGGCCAGTGGGTCCCACAGGCCATGGTCAGCTTCCAGAAAAAACAGGGTATGGACAGCGGCCAGCAGTACCCACAAGTCAGTGCCAAGCAGGACAAAAAAGTCCACAGCCAGCTCCCAGCTGGACCCACAGCCCATGGGTCCTGCTGGTCACTGACCTGTGGGTCCTGCTGGTCGCTGGCCATGACCTGTGGGTCCTGCTGGTCACTGACTTGTGGGTCCAGCTAGCCGCTAGCCACGGTCTGTGGGTCCTGCTGGCCACTGACCTTTGGGTCTTGCTGGTTACTGACCTGTGGGTCCTGCTGGCTGCTGGTCATGGCCTGTGGCCCACAGGCCATGGCCAGCTTCCAGCAGGACCTACAGGCCAGCAGCCAGCAGGACCCACAGATCAGTGACCAGCAAGACCCACAGCCCATAGCTAGCGGCCAGCTGGACCCACAGGCCATGGCCATCTCCCAGCAGGACCCACAGTGTTGAGGGCTATTTTGAGGTTACTAGGTGGGCACTGGGGCAGGGTAAATGGGGGGAGGGGGGATAGATGGGATGATCATGTAGGGGTCGGCTGGGGGATGTCAGGATCTCTCACATCAGTGATGGCAGCTGCCAGCTCAGTTCCAGGTACTCACACGGCCTCCTCCAGTCCTGGGGGGGTTGATGCTCCTGTCCTGAAGTCAAGTACATTTGCAGCCAGCCCAGCAGCCCGAGCCAGTCACATGCATCCCAACTCCCTGGCGTGCCCTTCCTCTGATTGCCTCAGAGATCTGTGAGTTGTAGTTTTCCAGCTGTGCTGCTCTAAGTTCTCCACTCACTGGAAGCTTATGCGCGCATGGACTACAACTCCCAGAATGCAATAGTCGGCTGTCGCGCCCCTGGCCCAACTTCCTCCGAATCCAAAAGAAAATAAAAATCCAGCAGCGGGAAGCGGGCGGTGGGCCGCATTGCCTGCGGTCCTGGGCCGCAAGTTGGACATGCCTGCCCTAGGCCATCTTTATGTAGAGCAACAATTCTTTTTTTCAGATCCTCAGAGAGTTATTTTGAGGGGACAGCAAATTTACACTGTTATACAAGCTGTACACTCACTACTTTACATTGTAGCAAAGTGTCATTTCTTCAGTGTTGTCACATGAAAAGATAGAATAAACTATTTACAAAAATGCGGGGGTGTACTCACTTTTGCGAGATACTATAAATAAAAAAAGACCAAATATTTAAAAAAAAAAAAAAACAAATTTTTCTGTTATAAAATTTTGCAAACCAATAATCTTTCTTCAATAATTTAGGCCAAAATGTATAAGGCTACATTTCTTTGGTTAAAAACCCCAAATCAATTTGTATTATTCGGACTGCAGGAAGGTTATAGAGTCCACAAACTATGGGATATACCGAATTTATTGGCGTATAACACTTTTTTCCCCCCTGAAAACAGAGTGCAAATAATGTGTGCATGTTATACCCCAATATTTTCTATTGGGAAGCCTCGCAGGGGAGGGGGGGGGGGGCGAGTGCCCCCGGATTACACAGAGCAGGGATCTCCCGCTGTTTTAGGAAGTCCTGCCTCCTGGTCCGGCTCCCATGTTAGACAACACACTGGTTCAATGCCGGGACATGTGCTGTCTATCATAGGAGCAAACAAGAGGAGAAAACTGGAGATCCCTGCTTTGTTTAATCCAGCGGCTCTAATCTCCTGAGGCTGCAGATGGGCACTGATCAGGCTGCAATTATGGGCAATGGTGAGGCTGCAGATGGGCACTGATCAGGCTGCAATGATGGGCAATGGTGAGGCTGCATATGGGCACTAATCAGGCTGCAATGATGGGCAATGGTGAGGCTTTAGATGGGTACTGATCAGGCTGCAATAATGGGCAATGGTGAGGCTGCAGATGGGCACTGATCAGGCTGCAATGATGAGCAATGGTGAGGCTGCAGATGGGCATGGATCAGCCTGCAATGATGGGCAATGGTGAGGCTACAGATGGGCACTGATCAGGCTGCAATGATGGGCAATGGTGAGGCTGCAGATGGGCACTGATCAGGCTGCAATTATGGGCAATGGTGAGGCTGCAGATGGGCACTGATCAGGCTGCAATGATGGGCAACGGTGAGGCTGCAATGATGGACAATGATGAGGCTGCAGATGGGCACTGTTCAGGCTGCAATGGTGGGAAATGGTGAGGCTGCAGATGGGTACTGATCAGGCTGCAATGATGAGCAATGGTTAGGCTGCAGATGGGCACTGATCAGGCTGCAATGATGGGCAATGGGGAGGCTGCAGATGGGCACTGATCAGGCTGCAATAATGGGCAATGGTTAGGCTGCAGATGGGCACTGATCAGGCTGTAATTATGGGCAATGGTGAGGCTGCAGATGGGTACTGATCAGGCTGCAAAAATGGGCAATGGTGAGGTTGCAGATGGACACTGATCAGGATGCAATGATGGGCAATGGTGAGGCTGCAGATGGGCACTGATCAGGCTGCAATGATGGACAACGGTGAGGCTGCAGATGGGCACTGATCAGGCTGCAATAATGGGCAATGGTGAGGCTGCAGATGGGCACTGATCAGGCTGCAATGATGGGCAACGGTGAGGCTGCAGATGCGCACTGATCAGGCTGCAATTATGGGTAATGGTGAGGCTGCATATAGGCACTGATCAGGCTGCAATGATGGGCAATGGTGAGGCTGCAGATGGGTACTGATCAGGCTGCAATGATGGGCAATGGTGTGGCTGCCGATGGGTACTGATCAGGCTGCAATGATGGGCAATGGTGTGGCTGCCGATGGGCACTGATCAGGCTGCAATGATGGGCAATAGTGAGGCTGCAGATGGGCACTGATCAGGCTGCAATGATGGGCAATGGTGAGGATGCAGATGGGTACTAATCAGGCTGCATTAATGGGCAATGGCACTTATTTTGCTTCAAAGTTCTTTATTCAATGTCACTATAGTGAACTACTCTGGAAGGAGGTAATAAGGTATTTATTTAAATGTTTTTAAACTGTTATCACCTTAATAAGCAACAGTTGGCTTTTATTCATGACAGCTTGCTTACCGTTGTGATGCTGTGATTGGCTGCAGCTAATCGCATGGTACACAGTGCTATGATTGGGCCAGGTACCATGTGATAACTGTGGGCCAATCGCAGCATCACAATAGTGAGCAAGCACATCACACCAGAGCTACCCTACAACCACGTGTAAGGAATGTAGTTGGTGTGGGTTTTATGGGACTATAGCCCCGGTCACATTTTGCATAGCAGAAACATGCATTCTCCTTTTTTTTTTTTTTTTTTTTACGCGTGATGTACACGCGTTTCACTTGAATGGGCTGCTCTATGGTCAAGTTTTGGCACATTTTTTGCCTTTTGTCCTGTGACAATCACGGTAAAACTGCACCACATTTGGGGTGACATTAAGAATTAATGTCAAGCCCGCAATTTTAGTACAATTTGGAAATGGCAGGCAGATTCGCTTCAATTCTGGCCGCGATTCCAAGTCGCTGAAATGTGAATGGGACCTAAAGCGCGCAATGAGGAATTCACAGCGCCATATGGCCTGCTCTCCGCCTGTCAAGTGCCGATCGCTTTTCAGAAGTGCGGAAAAGTCTGTTGTCTTATATCTCCGTATGGGTAAAAATGATAAAGGTAACCCACTAACTATACAAGTTAGGGAGCCGCCAGCAGACAGTTCAGTTCTTCTGACTTCATTTAAATGCATATTTTTTTCTGTTTGACCGTGGCGCACCTTTAATTCGATAGGTACACTTCTTAAATGCAAAACCTTCCAAGATGCAAAACAAAAAAAATTGCCGTTCGATATATTTTATTTTTTTCCGCCCTTTGATGGGAAATGAAAGCCAGAACAGATTGTTCCGAAAGAGATTGTGAAGAATCCTCCTCAGCCGTGACTCAGCCGCCAAAAAAACAGAATGTCATTATTACGATTAAAGCTCCAACCGTTCTAGCGACGAATCTATTTCTCTGCTAATTCGCAACTTGAAAGCGGCCCGGGTTATTTGTACATCTCTCCAACTCCGTTCAATTATTTGATTGCTCCCCTGACCCAAGAGGATTAAAAAAAAAAAAAAAAGAAATTAGAGCGGCGTAGGTTGCATTACAAACTCAGGTAAGCCAAATTGACTTGTAATTTGGTGCAGTGAGACGCGGCCGGGTGAAGTCATCTCATCTTTCCGCATGTACACAGACGGACGTGGCGTGTTGGTTTTAGATTGGGCAACTTGACATATTGAGCGCCGGACTGAATTGTTTACCAGTTGATGTTTGTACAGAGTGACAGTACGAAGGTCTGAAAATTTGCATAGAACCATTCTTAAAGTGACTCCATCATGAGAGAAGTATGGGGGCTTCCGTTGCTGGGTTTTTCTGGAATTGCTAGATGCGTTGACACTCACCCCAATGCCAAATATCTGGCCGGTGTTACTTCATTCTTAAAGTGACTCCCTCATGAGAGAAGTATGGAGGCTTCCATTGCTGTTTTTTTTTTTTTTTAAAACACTAGGAGCTGTGATGCTCGCCTCATACCAAAGTCAGATATTATAGCTGGCCAGTGTTGCTTGATCCTTCAAGTGACTCCATCATGAGAAAAGTATGGGTGCTGCCATTGCTGAGTTCCTTCTAAAAAATCATAGAAGCCGTAACACTCGACCAGATGCCAAGGTTAGATACTACAGCTAGCCAGTGTTGCTTCATTCTTAAAGTGACTCCATCATCAGAGAAGTATGGAGGCTTCCATTTGGAGTGTTTTTTTTTTTTTTTATACACTAGGAGCTGTGATGCTCACCTCATGCCAGGGTCAGATACTACAACTGGCCAGTGTTGCTTCATTCTTAAAGTGACCCCATCATGGGAGACATATGGGGGCTGCCATTGCTAAGTTCCTTCTAAAAATTCTAGAAGCCGTGAGACTTGCCCCAATGCCAAGGTCCGCTACTACAGCTGGCCAGTTTTGCTTCATTCTTAAAGTGACCCCATCATGAGAGAAGTATGGGTGCTGCCGTTGCTGAGTTCCTTCCAAAAAATCATAGAAGCCGTGATACTCGACCAGATGCCAAGGTCAGATGCTACAACTGGCCAGTGTTGCTTCATTTTTAAAGTGACACTATCATGAGAGAAGTATGGGGGCTGCCATTGCTAAGTTCCTTCTAATAATTGTGGAATCTGTAACAGTCGCCCCAATGCCAAGGTCAGATACTACAGCTGGCCAGTGTTGCGTCATTCTTAAAGTGACTCCATCATGAGAGAAGTATGGGGGCTGCCATTGCTAAGTTCCTTCTAATAATTGTAGAATCTGTAACACTCACGCCAATGCCAAGGTCAGATTCTACAGCTGGCCAGTGTTGCTTCATTCTTAAAGTGACTCCATCATGAGAGAAGTATGGAGGCTTCCATTGCTCGTTTTGTTTTTTTAAACACTAGAAGCTGTGATGCTCAACTCTTGCCAAGGTCATATAATACAGCTGGCCAGTGTTGCTTCATTCTTAAAGTGACCCCATCATGAGGGAAGTATGGGGGCTGCCATTGATGAGTTATTTCTAAAAAATTCTAGAAGTTGTGACACTCGCCCCAATGCCAAGGTCCGCTACTATAGCTGCCTAGTGTTGCTTCATTCTTAAAGTGACTCCATCATGAGAGAAGTATGGGGGCTGCTGTTGCTGAGTTCCTTCCAAAAAATCATAGAAGCCGTGATACTCGACCAGATGCCAAGGTCAGATACTACAACTGGCCAGTGTTGCTTCATTTTTAAAGTGACACTATCATGAGAGAAGTATGGGGGCTGCCATTGCTAAGTTCCTTCTAATAATTGTAGAACCTGTAACACTCGCCCCAATGCCAAGGTCATATACTACAGCTGGCCAGTATTGCTTCATTCTTAAAGTGACTCCATCATCAGAGAAGTATGGAGGCTTCCATTTGGTGTGTTTTTTTTTTTCATATACACTAGGAGCTATGATGCTCGCCTCATACCAAAGTCAGATATTATAGCTTGCCAGTGTTGCTTGATCCTTCAAATGACTCCATCATGAGAAAAGTATGGGTGCTGCCATTGCTGAGTTCCTTCTAAAAAATCATAGAAGCCGTAACACTCGACCAGATGCCAAGGTTAGATACTACAGCTAGCCAGTGTTGCTTCATTCTTAAAGTGACTCCATCATCAGAGAAGTATGGAGGCTTCCATTTGGAGTGTTTTTTTTTATACACTAGGAGCTGTGATGCTCACCTCATGCCAGGGTCAGATACTACAACAGGCCAGTGTTGCTTCATTCTTAAAGTGACCCCATCATGAGAGAAGAATGGGTGCTGCCGTTGCTGAGTTCCTTCCAAAAAGTCATAGAAGCTGTGATACTCGACCAGCTGCCAAGGTCAGATGCTACAACTGGCCAGTGTTGCTTCATTTTTAAAGTGACACTATCATGAGAGAAGTATGGGGGATGTCATTGCTGTGTTCCTTCTGAAAATGCTAGATGTTATAATGCCCGCCCTATGCCAAAGTCAGATACTACATCTGGCCAATGTAGTTTCATTCTTAAAGTGACTCTCTCATGGGAGAAGAACTGGGGCTTTGATTGCTAATTTCTTCTGAAGATGCCGTGACACCTCCCCCGATGCCAAGATCAGATAATATATCTGGCCAGTGTTGCTTCATTCTTAAAGTGACTCCTTCGTGGGAGAAATATGGGGGCTACCGTTGTTTCTTCTGAAAATGCTATATGCTGTCACACTCACTCCATGCCAAAAAAGTCAATCCCCCAAAAAGTCAATCCCCAAAAAAGTCAATCCCCATACTTCTCTTTTAAAGTGGAACTAAACCCTCCTATTTACAGCCAAGGAAGCTGCCATTTTAGCCTTTGTTTGATCTATAGTTGCCACACTCCTGCACATGTGATCTGTAATGACACCAGCCATTTCATTGCTTGATGTGTCGGTTGAGAACACATGAAACCGTGACAGCATTCATGGCATGCCTGGTTTTAGGAAACACTTAAAGTATAACTAAAGGTAAGTTTTTTGTTTTCTTAGTTTTTGATAGAGTGGAGAGGGATTAGAACTCCTGTCAGATTTTTATTTCTGTCTAGACAGACAGTGAAGATGCAATCATATAACCATTCAAATCTAGGCCATACTTGTGAACCGAAGATGTGAAGATAACATTATATAAACATATTCATCTAGGCCAGTGGTCTCCAAACTATGGCCCGCCCGCCAGATTAAGTCCTTTGCTTGCCTTTATCTGACCCTTAGTCATTGTTCCTCCCACTGGCATCAACGATGAGGCACCATTCTTTCCACGGATGCCAACAATGGGGTACCATTCCTTCCATGGACACCAACGATGGGGCATTACTCCTCCCATTGACTGTAATGATGGGGCACTATTCCTTCTACTGATTCCAATGATGGGGCACTATTCTTTCCACTGACACCAAAGATGGAGCACTATTCTTTCCACTAACACCCACCAATGATGGGGCACTATTCCTTCTACTGACACCAACAATGGGGCACAATTCCTTCTACTGATTCCAATGATGGGGCTCTATTCCTTCTACCGACACCAACAATGGGGCACTATTCCTTCTACTGATTCCAATGATGGGGCTCTATTCCTTCTACCGACACTAACGATGGAGCACTAGTCCTTCCACTGACACCAATGATGGGGCACTATTCCTCCCACTGACACCGATGATGGGGCACTATTCCTCCCACTGACACCGATAATGGGGCACTATTCCTCCCACTGACACCAATGATGGGGCAATATTCCTCCCACTGACACCAGTGATGTGATGGGGCACTATTCCTTTCACTGACAATGATGAGAAACTCCTCCTATTGACCACAGCCACTATGTATTTTTTTTACTCCTACTGACCACCAAGCCTGAGACATTGGGGTTGATTTACTAAAGGCAAACAGACTTTGCACTCTGCAAGTGCAGTTGCTCCTGAGCTTAGTAAATGAGGTAAAGCTTCACTGTTCAAAGAATATCCAATCATGTGCAAGAAAAAAAAAAAAAAAAAACAGCATTTTTGTTTGCGCATGATTGGATGATGAAAGTCTGCAGAGCTTCACTTCCTTTACTAAGCTCTGGAGCAACTGCACTTGCAGAATGCACCATCTATTTGCCTTAAGTAAATTAACCCCAATGTCTTTTCCCACCTGGCCTCCCTAAAGTCTAAAGGACAGTAAACTGACTCTTTGTTTAGAATGTTTGGAAACTCCTGATCTAAGCTGTCCGCTGGTCAGAGAGTGAAGATGCATTCATATAAACATATATATCTATGCCATTCTGTAATCAAAGAGTGAATACACGTAGCCACTCCCATCTATTTGTGGTAGGACAGGCTTGTTGTGGAAGTAAATAGGGAAGAGATGAATCTTTTTACTCATGGGATTGGAGAATAAAGTCACTTGCCTGGAAGATTTGGCAAAATTTGCAAATACCTGGACACCCATTACACTGCCTAACAGTGGCGGCTGGTGGTTTGGGGGTGCAGGTGCACCGCCCCCCTATCCATGCGTCCGGCTTCCTAATCTACATGTAGAGCACCAGACGCATGGATTCTAATGTTTTTTTTTTTTTTTTTAAGCATATGATTAGAGCCAGAGGCTTCAAAAAAGGGTGGGCTCGGGCCACAGAGCACTGCGCCCCGAGCCCACCCAGCTGTGTGACAATAGCGAATGAATATTCGCTATTGCCACACTGATTCTCCTCCCAGCCAATCAGGAAGCAGGTCCTGAGACCCGTTTCCTGATTGGCCAAAAGTAAAAGCCATGCTATTGGCCAAGGAGCGGAGGAGCGGAGGAGGAGGAGGGAGGAGACTGAGGGGGAATCCGCCGACGCTGCCTGCCCAGGGTGAGTGAACCGGTGACCGGGGCAGTGCGGGCTGGAGCTAGTGGAGGGCAGTGCGGGCTGGAGCTGGTGGAGGGCAGTGCGGGCTGGAGCTAGTGGGGGACCAACGACCAGGAGGGGGGGGGACAGTGGGGGCTGGATCTGATGTGGTCCGTCTGCTGCCCCCCCCCCCCGAGCCATGGAGCACCAGCCGCCACTGCTGCCTAATCTAGTCATGGTTAATTTTTCACCTATTCTTCTGGTAATGACCTAAAAATGTCGAAGGCTTCACCAGGAATGCTATAAAACTTTTCTAAAGCTATAGAACCATTTTCAAGTGACCAATAATTAGAGGGCATACTTGCCAACTGTCCCTTTTTCCCTGGGACAGTCCCGGCAAATAGGAGCCTGTCCCGGGTAATTTACATTGTCCTTGGAAGCGACCATTAATCGGGCTGCCCGTAAATGTTACGCAGAAGTACATACTTGCCAATTGTCCCGTTTTTGCCGGGACAGTCCCGGCAAATAGAAGCCTGTCCCGGGTAATTTACATTGTCCCGGCAATGTACTTATTTACACTTTGCACTTTATTTATATTTACAAATTCCATTTTTTGTATAGTCACACCTAAGCACATTTCACACTTTAGAATTGCAGGGAATTGTGATGAGAATTTTAAACTTTAGGCAGAAGTAGTGCAGCTGAATGGGAGAATTATTCCAACTCTGCTACTTTGGCCTCAAGTTTAAAATTCCCTTTTCAATTTCCCGTAATTCTCTTTTTATTGAGTAGACCCTATAATCTGATGATAAGTAGGCAGAGATTAATTATGCCGAGTGGGCGGAGCCTCGTGGAAGTGGGTGTGGTAAGTATTTGATAGCTGTGCTGCAAAGTGTCCCTGGAAATGTTTTTCAAATGTTGGCAACTATGAGAGGGCCTAAATAATCTTGACCAATATTACTCCATATATAAGCCCTCTTGTACTACCTGTAGGTCAGGAACACAACCTCTTTACAGGACAACCAAAAAAAAAAATTATCATTGAACATAGAGACGTTTCTACAACATAAATAAAAGATGCCAAAAGCCTCGTCACGTACGTTCTATGCTGGGTTCCAAGAAATAAAATCCTTTTTTAAGTGACAGGTTCATTGTGAGCGGTGACTTGCTCAGGGTGCCGTGAAGATTGGTTTAGATGTTGAGAACGTTGACCTTTCTCCTCCCCCTCGTTGCCGCATTAATCATAGAACACGTGTATGGAGACTTTTTGATCTCTGCCAGGAGAGGCGGACCGTGAAGGGCGATCAAAGTCACAAAAGATTTTCCCCCCAGAAAACCAAATCGATCACAACTGTAGCTTTGATGAAGTTCTTGTCATTTATTTGGTGTTCCCAACCGCGGCCATGAAATAAACATTTTAGACTGGAAAGCCGAACTTCGTTTCCCAAGAATGATGCCGTTTGGTTGGACTTTTTACAAATATGTTCACCAAGAAAACATATGAGATTTGTTAAATAAGTTGCAATTTAAAAAATATAGATTATTTGCAAAAACGTGCATAAAATTTCCAATTTAAATTGTAATTTGCTAGCTTTGAATGACTTTGTCCTAACAGCACAAGCCAAATACAAATAAATGGTCTTCACTCTTCCACCTCTCCTTACATCTAGTAACTTTTCTGATAAGTTACATCATCGGTGACTTTTTGCCATTTTGAGAAGTTGATGTCATCACTGGGTCTTTGTGCTATCTTGAGGGTAGTGAGGTAATTGGCGCTGCCTATAGGTATGTATGGTGTGTAGAGTATTGATATCACATTAAATTACAGTACAGTACACTCATATGCAGTAATATTAGACCATACAGTGGGTACGGAAAGTATTCAGACCCCCTTAAATTTTTCACTCTTTGTTATATTGCAGCCATTTGCTAAAATCATTTAAGTTCATTCTTCTTCCTCATGAATGTACACATAGCACCCCATACTGACAGAAAAACACAGAATTGTTGACATTGTTGCAGATTTATTAAAAAAGAAAAACTGAAATATCACATGGTCCTAAGTATTCAGACCCTTTGCTCAGTATTTAGTAGAAGCCCCCTTTTGATCTAATACAGCCAGGAGTCTTTTTGGGAAAGATGCAACAAGTCTTTCACACCTGGATTTGGGGATCCTCTGCCATTCCTCCTTGCAGATCCTCTCCAGTTCTGTCAGGTTGGATGGTAAACGTTGGTGGACAGCCATTTTTAGGTCTCTCCAGAGATGCTCAATTGGGTTTAAGTCAGGGCTCTGGCTGGGCCATTCAAGAACAGTCACGGAGTTGTTGTGAAGCCACTCCTTCGTTATTTTAGCTGTGTGCTTAGGGTCATTGTCTTGTTGGAAGGTAAACCTTCGGCCCAGTCTGAGGTCCAGAGTACTCTGGAGAAGGTTTTTGTCCAGGATATCCCTGTACTTGGCCGCATTCATCTTTCCCTCGATTGCAACCAGTCGTCCTGTCCCTGCAGCTGAAAAACACCCCCACAGCATAATGCTGCCACCACCATGCTTCACTGTTGGGACTGTATTGGACAGGTGATGAGCAGTGCCTGGTTTTCTCCACACATACCGCTTAGAATTAAGGCCAAAAAGTTCTATTTTGGTCTCATCAGACCAGAGAATCTTATTTCTCACCATCTTGGAGTCCTTCAGGTGTTTTTTTAGCAAACTCCATGCGGGCTTTCATGTGTCTTACACTGAGGAGAGGCTTCCGTCGGGCCACTCTGCCATAAAGCCCCGACTGGTGGAGGGCTGCAGTGATGGTTGACTTTCTACAACTTTCTCCCATCTCCTGACTGCATCTCTGGAGCTCAGCCACAGTGATCTTTGGGTTCTTCTTTACCTCTCTCACCAAGGCTCTTCTCCCCCGATAGCTCAGTGTGGCCGGACGGCCAGCTCTAGGAAGGGTTCTGGTCGCCCCAAACGTCTTCCATTTGAGGATTATGGAGGCCACTGTGCTCTTAGGTACCTTAAGTGCAGCAGAAATCTTTTTGTAACCTTGGCCAGATCTGTGCCTTGCCACAATTCTGTCTCTGAGCTCTTCAGGCAGTTCCTTTGACCTCATGATTCTCATTTGCTCTGACGTGCATTGTGATCTGGAAGGTCTTATATAGACAGGTGTGTGGCTTTCCTTATCAAGTCCAATCAGTATAATCAAACACAGCTGGACTCAAATGAAGGTGTAGAACCATCTCAAGGATGATCAGAAGAAATGGAAAGCACCTGAGTTAAATATATGAGTGTCACAGCAAAGGGTCTGAATACTTAGGACCATGTGATATTTCAGTTTTTCTTTTTTAATAATCTGCAACAATGTCAACAATTCTGTGTTTTTCTGTCAGTATGGGGTGCTATGTGTACATTCATGAGGAAGAAGAATGAACTTAAATGATTTTAGCAAATGGCTGCAATATAACAAAGCGTGAAAAATTTAAGGGGGTCTGCATACTTTCCGTACCCACTGTATATAAATTACTATAGATCAAAAACCATATAAATAATATAAATATAAAGTGCAATGATGTAAACAATAAATGGGTAAATAAATAAATATGTATAAGGTGCTTCGTGATATGGGTGACCAAATAAGGTGAAGATGGTGTCCGGTGGACTATATATTGGTCATGAAAAAAATAAGGACTAAATGGTAGTGTAGATCCTGAATCCTCTTTCCCATGTATATCATATAAAAATGGGCCTTAAGTACAATGCATATCCATCAGTAATATTTCCGGTGTCATATACAGGAGAAACGAGCCTCATATAGTGAAGTACTATTTAAAATATATTCCTTTATTAAACATTAAGCATAGTACTCACATTCCATATGGGTAAACAAGCGACATAGATGCTAGGGACCACAAGACCCTCTTTCGCGGTGACTTCCGGGACGCTGTGCGAGCCAACCGCCGTATCTGCGTTCCTGTAATGCGGAAATGACAAAGTTACGCTTGACGCGTTTCGTCATCAATGACGTCTTCAGAAGCGCTACTCTTTGTGCTATCTGCCTCAGCTTTCTTAGGCTCCACAGATTCACACAGCTGTCCCAACTTTCCCAGTCCTGTGGGAAAGGAATACACCCAACATGGGGTGCAGTCTCTAGGCAGGAACATGCAGATTTTTCCTGACAGGGCTCTGTCTCCAAAATTACAGCCCTATGCTATGATCAGGCTTTTCTTATAATGAGCATACACACATGTGCACTCGCACGGCCTGCAGATCTCCATGATTAGAGACTTCTTCCCTCCCAAATCTCTATGAATGTACTTTTCTCCACAGTGTAGACCATAATGTCCTGCAACATTGGCAGTGACAGGGTTGGCTTTACATTACTTTACATCAGAGGCATAACTCAAACTTTCAGGGTCCGGTGCAAGAAACCAATGAAGGGCCCCCCGGGACACCTGGCCGGGGCCCTTCCCTTCAAGCCTGGGGTTCTTCCCACTGATCCTGGGAGCCCTTTAGACCCCTTATTACAGTCCCGCAGCGGGACCCTTTCACAAGTTCTGCAGTGGGCCCCCTTCTTGCCATCTTGGGGCCTCCCCACGGTGGTGGAATGCCAGGGCCCGGTCGCAAGTGTGACCTTTGCGATCCTGGAAGTTCACCCACTGATGTCAGTAATTTTTATTTTTTGGTATTTTAATTGTATTATTTTTTAGCATTTTATTTTTTTTTTTACAATGTCACTGACTATGACTCTGTCCATTCAGAAAAGGAAGGAGCTGGTAAACTATATATTTACTGACCCCTTCCTGGTTCTCTATTATGACACAACCCCTGCATCAGCTGGCAGAAGAGGGAAGGGAGTGCAGTGGGGAAAGGGGGGGGGGCAGCACATAAGGGGGGGGGAACCAGGGGAGCACACAGGAGCCCAGAGACAGCAGAACACAAGTGAACTGGATAGGAGGAGTGGCGAGGGCAGCATACAGAGAACTCATTCTCCATTTTCCTCCTGAAGCTACAGGAGGAAAAAGGAGGACAGTGATTTCTCTACATGCTGCCCCCACCACCCCTCCTATCCAGGTATACAGGGGAGCAGCATGGGGCCCGGTTGCAATTGCAGCCCCTGCAACCCCTGTAGTTACGCCCCTGCTTTACATAACTTTACATTATAAAAGGAAACAGGACTATTACAATACAATTCAGTATAAGTGGGAAAGGAGGGCCCTGCTCCCGAGTGCTTACAATCGAATTGGGAAGGACTTTCCCAACACAGCAATATGACATGTCGTAAAAAATTATTTATTTTATTGGAAAATAGTTAAAAAAGTTTGAAACATATATAACAAAGTAAATGAAATTACAATCAAGACATTGTTAAAAATAGATCATACATGTAACATCACAGTCACAGAATATGGGTAACCCTCAATCACCGGTAAGGTGTATAGATACCATAAAGACCTATTGCTTATACAGAGGTCATAATGTATATGATGGCGATGTGTATCCGGTGATGAGGGGACCGCTGAAGAATTGATTTTCTCTACATGTTTCGCGTTTTTGTATAACGTTTCTTCAGGAGAATATAATGAACTAGAGTATCAACATAAGATCTAAAAGGAACAAGGGAACGATGCATGAGTTACATACAATATATCCTTGATTTATATATCCTACAATAGATTGAATGTATGTGAAAAAGACAAATATGTCTATATCAATGTATATCAGCAAGTATATTAAAAGGGTATGTAAAAGGTTTCTTACCAATACGTGATGTACAAACACAAGTAACAACAGGTCTCAATACGGAACTGATTTAGACCATTTGCATTGCAGTGCAGAGTAGCCAAACACCAGAGGTATAAGTAGATAGAGGTGGGAGGATACTTAACCACTTAAGCCCCGGAAGATTTTACCCCCATTCCGACCAGGGGTTTTTTTGCGATTCGGCACTGCATGACTTTAAAGGACAATTGCGCGGTCGTGCGACGCTGTACCTAAACAAATTTGATGTCCTTTTTTTCCCACAAACAGAGCTTTCTTTTGGTGGTATTTGATCACCTGTGCGATTTTTTGATCATTCGCTATAAACAAAAAAAAGCGTCAATTTTGCAAAAATAACAATATTTTTCACAATTTTTTTTATATGAAATTCCCCCCCAAAAAAATGTAAAAATCAAAATTTTTTAACATTTTCGGCCAATTTGTTTTCTGCTACATATGTTTGGTAAAAAAAAATCGCAAAAAGCGTATTTTAATTGGTTTGCGCAAAAGTTATCGCGTTTACTAACAAAGATTTCTGTCATTTTTGTTGTTTTTTTTTTTAACGCGTAATGGCGGCGATCTGCGATTTTTTTTGCGGTACTGCGACATTGCGGCGGACAGATCGGACCCTTGACTGACATTTTTGACACTTTTGGGGTTACCAGTGACATTACTACAATAATCAGTGCTATACATATGCACTGTTACTGTAAAATGACACTGGCAGGGAAGGGGTTAACTTTTTTTGAGAGGGAGGGGTGGTGTGTGTCCCTAGGGGCGTGATTCTAACTGTGATTGGCTGTGGCTTGAGGTGTAGGAACAGTGATCAACGGTCCTACATAGTAGAACCGTATTATCACTATTCCTACACAGGGGAGAATGACAGGCGGCTTGTTTACATCAGCCGCCTGCCTTTCTCCCTCTGCACCGACGATCGGCGAGTGACCGGCGGACATTGGGTCCGCCGGTCACATGCACGGGGGGGTCCGTGCCCACGTGGGAGCGGGAGCACGCCTCCGGCGGCGCGCACTCGCTCCCTAGACCCTCACAGGCTAGCGACGTAGTACTACGTCGCTCTGCCTGTTAGGGGCTGACCGCCGCAGTAAATAGTCGTGCGGCGGTCGGCAAGCGGTTAAGGAAAGAACTTTACTCACATTCATATAGTCTAAAGGTATAAAAAGGTTTTTTTGTTATAGTCAAGGTGTATCTAGTGACACTCAGGTGAGCTCTATAATTAATACAATAAAGGTAAGTATCAAAGTGCTCTACTACCAAGTTAACCCTTTGTAGTGGCTGTGATTTCATACCCCATGTGTGCTATACAGACTCTGTGCTTCTGATACGCCATGTACCACCATGCATCCTTTGTGAATAACTTCAGACCAGGATATTAGAACTTTCTTGAATGCTTCAGGTACATTACAGTTCAAAGTACAATGCATTTCAACTAAAGATTTACCTATTATGTGGCTACCAAGGCATATCTATAAAGTCATGAGTCTGCATAGGTAGTGTCCATGACAGGTGAGTTCCCTTGGGGTGGCAGGCAAAGGCTACATTCTTCCAGATAAAATAGACCCTCTGGCTCCCATGCGGTCCCGACAGAAGCTTCCCCTTTCTGAGCCCAACCTTCCTCTATATATTAACTTTATACACTATATTACCAAAAGTATTGGGGCGCCCACCTTTACACACACAGATGAACTTTAATGGCATCCTAGTCTTAGTCTGTAGGGTTCAATATTGAGTTGGCCCACCCTTTGCAGCTATAACAGCTTCAACTCTTCTGGGAAGGCTGTCCACAAGGTTTAGGAGTGTGACTATGGGAATTTTTCACCATTCTTCCAGAAGCACATTTGTGAGGTCAGGCACTGATGTTTGACAAGAAGGCCCGACTCACAGTCTCCGATCTAATACATCCCAAAGATGTTATATGGGTTGAGGTCAGGACTCAAGTTCAAGTTCTGTCTCCCCAAACTCACTCATCTATGTCTTTATGGACCTTGCTTTGTACACTGGTCCAAATCATCTGGTACACAGTCATGTCGGAACAGGAAGGGGCCATCCTCAAACTGTTCCCACAAAGTTGGGAGGTGTTCTATTGAGTTGAGGTCAGGACTCTGTGCAGGGCAGTCAAGTTCCTCCACCCCAAACTTACTCATCTATGTCTTTATAGACCTTGCTTTGTGCACTGCTCCAAATCATTTGGTGGAGGGGGGATTATGGTGTGGGGTTGTTTTTCAGGAGTTGGGCGTGTCCCCATAGTTCCAGTGAAGGGAACTTTTAAGGCTTCAGCATACCAAGACATTTTAGACAATTTCATGCTCCTAACTTTGTGGGAACCATTTGGGAATGGTTCCAACATGACTTTGCACCACCCCACACCATAATCCCCCCTCCACCAAATGTTCTTGACCAGTACACAAACCAAGGTCCATAAAGACATGGATGAGTGAGTTGGTGGTGGAGGAACTTGACTGGCCTGTACAGAGTCCTGACCTCAACCCAATAGATCTCCTTTGGGATGAATTTGAGCGGAGACTATGAGCCATGCCTTCTCTCCAACATCAGTGCCTGACCTCACAAATGCGCTTCTGGAAGAATGGTCAAACAGTCCTGAAGACACACTCCTAAACCTTGTGGACAGCTTTCTCGGAAGAGTTGAAGCTGTTATAGCTGCAAAGGGTGGGCCAACTCAATATTGAACCCTACGGACTAAAACTGCAATGCCATTAAATGTTCATGTGCATATAAAGACAAGCGTCCCAATACTTTTGGTGATAGAGTGTATGTAGAGCAGGAAGGACCCAAAAAGCCCAGGAAACCGGTGATCGAGGACTTAATCCTATCCTAACCTGGGCAGACTAAACTCCCTTACAACACAGAACATTCCCCTTGTAGACACCTGCCTACAAGCCAGTGGAGGGATTGGCAGAGAAGGGTGAAAGACACTAAGCGGTTGGTGATGGAGCTCAGAGCAGAGGTGAAGGAAAAGCCAACAGAGGGATTGGCAGAGAGTGATGGTGGACACTGAGAGGAGACCAGTGGAGGGATTGGCAAAGAAAGGTGGAAGACACTGAGTGGTTGGTGATGAATGTAGCTCAAAGCATAGGTGAAGTGAAGCTAGTGGAAGGATTGGTAAAGAAGGGCGGAAGCCACTGAGTGGTTGGGTGAAGCTCAAAGCAGAGGTGAAGGAAAAGCCAACGGAGGGATTGGCTGAGGGTGGTGGTGGACACTGAGTGGAGACCAGTGGAGGGATTGGCAAAGGAAGGTGGAAGACACTGAGTGGTTGGTGATGAATGTAGCTCAAATCATAGGTGAAGTGAAGTGAAGCTAGTGGAAGGATTGGTAAAGAAGGGTGGAAGCCACTGAGTGGTTGGGTGAAGCTCAAAGCAGAGGTGAAGGGAAGCCAACGGAGGGATTGGCAGAGAGTGGTGGTGGACACTGAGTGGAGACCAGTGGAGGGATTGGCTAAGAAAGGTGGAAGACACTGAGTGGTTGGTGATGAATGTAGCTCAAAGCATTGGGGAAGTGAAGCTAGTGGAAGGATTGGTAAAGAAGGGTGGAAGCCACTGAGTGGTTGGGTGAATCTCAAAGCAGAGGTGAAGGGAAGCCAACGGAGGGATTGGCAGAGAGTGGTGATAGACACTGAGTGGAGACCAGTGGAGGGATTGGCAAAGAAAGGTGGAAGACACTGAGTGGTTGGTGATGAATGTAGCTCAAAGCATAGGTGAAGTGAAGCTAGTAGAAGGAATGGTAAAGAAGGGTGGAAGCCACTGAGTGGTTGGGTGAAGCTTAAAGCAGAGGTGAAGGGAAGCCAACGGAGGGATTGGCAGAGAGTGGTGGTGGACACTGAGTGGAGACCAGTGGAGGGATTGGCAAAGAAAGGTGGAAGACACTGAGTGGTTGGTGATAAGTGTAGCTCAAAGCATAGGTGAAGTAAAGCTAGTGGATGGATTGGTAAAGAAGGGTGGAAGCCACTGAGTGGTTGGGTGAAGCTCAAAGCAGAGGTGAAGGGAAGCCAACGGAGGGATTGGCAGAGAGTGGTGGTGGACACTGAGTGGAGACCAGTGGAGGGATTGGCAAAGAAAGGTGGAAGACACTGAGTGGTTGGTGATGAATGTAGCTCAAAGCATAGGTGAAGTGAAGCTAGTAGAAGGAATGGTAAAGAAGGGTGGAAGCCACTGAGTGGTTGGGTGAAGCTCAAAGCAGAGGTGAAGGGAAGCCAACGGAGGGATTGGCAGAGAGTGGTGGTGGACACTGAGTGGAGACCAGTGGAGGGATTGGCAAAGAAAGGTGGAAGACGCTGAGTGGTTGGTGATGAATGTAGCTCAAAGCATAGGTGAAGTGAAGCTAGTGGAAGGATTGGTAAAGAAGGGTGGAAGCCACTGAGTGGTTGGATGAAGCTCAAAGGGAAGGGAAGCCAGTGGAGATATTGGGAGGGAGGGATGGAGGACACTGAGCGGTTGGTAAGGTGGATGAGTCTGGCAGCAGCATGCATGTAAACTATAACACTGGCAGTGGAGCCATTTGATCAACAGTTCTTTTTTTTCCAAAGAAGAACTACTTGAACAAAGTCTTCTTTATTCTCAACTCATCTTATTAAAACTTTTTCATCATTAGCACCTCAAGACAGCATTGACAGATCCGAACTTTCCTAATATCATGTGAGCCATATTTGTTTTTGAAAAGAAAAAAAAAAAAAAGAGGGAAAAACCGAAACTCAATTTGGATGCAGAAAACTAATAGGAAGGCAAAGCTCAGACGAGGGAGATTATATGTTCCTCATTAAGCTTCCCTATTTATACATGCTAATGAATTTAAACTGTCGGGTAGTCGCTGATATGAGAGAGGTTTGTTTTTTAGGATGAACTAAAATCCAATACTCATTACGCTGTTTCATTTTAGCGCGCAGTGGGGGGCCATTCATCAAAGTTTCCTCCCTCAGCTCAGTGACAAAAGAGTATTGCGTTTATCAAGGGTAATGACTTCGAGAAGAAGAGGGGAAGAGGGGAATTTTTTATTTTTTTGTGCTGTGTCAACTTTTGTGCTAAACTTGTGAGAAGATTAATGAGTGACCCTCTGCCTCGTGTCTGCATTGGCTGTGGCCTGAGCAAAACCTGGAGGTTCTGAATTGTGCTAACAGATAGAGAGCAGATGTAACAATAGATGCGGTGAAGTTGCGGGTTGCGTCACTTATCAGCTGTTCAGAATCGGATTTTGCTGTTTTTAGTGTGCAAGAATTAATGCTAAATGTGAACTTTTTGGGCAGCACAGTGGCTTAATGGTTAGCAGTGCACTTCGGCCTTGTAGCACATGGGTCCCAGGTTCGAATGCCGCTCAGGATAATATCTGCAAGGAGTTTGCATATTCGCTTGCATTGGTTTCCTTTTACACTCCAAAGACAAGTTAGTGGGCTGTTTGGCTCCTGTCTACATTGGTCCAAGTTTGTGATGTACAAACCATATCACAGAGAATCACTCGCTTTTGCACCAATACATAGCCTGTATGTGGTATTTCAGCACACATTTAACACACCCAAAAATATACTTTATCCCAAAAACAAATGCTAAAAAAGTTACATATCCTTATCCACTTCAATACCGGGGACTTTCACCCCCTTCCTGCCCAGGCCAATTTTCAGTTTTCAGCACTCTCACACTTTGAAGGACAATTGCGCGGTCATGCTACACTGAACCCATATGAAATGTTTATCATTTTTTTCACACAAATACAGCTTTCTTTTGGTGGTATTTAATCACCGCTGAGGTTTTTATTTTTTACTAAAAAAAAAAAGAAAAAAGACAGAAAACTTTGAAAAATAGTAATTTTTCTCCTTCGCTGAAGTGCGCTGATGAGGCGGCACTGATGGGAACTGATAGGCTGAGCTGATGGGCACTGATAAGGTGGAACTTATGGGCACTGATGAGGTGACACTGATGAGGAGGTACTAATATGCCGCACTGATGGGCACTGATAGGTGGCACTGATAGACGGCACTGATGAACACTGATAGGCAGCACTGATGAGCACTAATAGGCGGCACTGACGGGCACTAATGGGCAGCACTGATGGGCATTGACGGGTGGCACTGATGGGCACTGACGGGCTGCACTGATGGGCATTGACGGGCAGCACTGATGGACCGCACAGATGAGCAGGCACTGATTGGCCCTAACTGGCAGCACTATGGGCACTGATTGTGGGCACTGTGGGCACTAACGGAGGGCACTGTGGGCACTGATGATGGGCACTGTTTTTTTAATTTTCTTTAATCAGGGCACTGATGATTAGTGCCCTGATTACTTGTCCTAGTCTCCCCTTTGAGGAGGAGCCGCTGATCCGCTCTCCTCACCACACACTCTGGCAGTGTGAGGCGAGGAGAGCCGATAAACACCACTTCCTCATTTACATGTGCCCGGCTGTGATTGGACACAGCCGATCACATTGGTAAAGAGTCAAGTCATTGGCTCTTTACCAAGATCGGGGTCCTAGCAACATGGCGTGGCCATGATTGCCGCACTGCGTGCCCCCGCAGGCGCGCGAGAGAGGCCGTTCTGGGGCACCATTATATGACGTCATCCCAGAACGAGAGCCGCACCACTCCGCTGTCATTTGATGGTGGGCGGGCGGGAAGTAGGTAAAGCCCTTGTAGGCAGGTGCAGTTTGCGGTCTCCACTGCAGGTGGCGCCCAACTGCAGTGTCAATGCAGAGGGAAAGTCATGAGGGACCTGGTTCCTCTATGGTTTCCTGAGTCACTGGGACAGCAATCTGATTGGATGCTGGCCGCAGATGTGACGCTGGTGGCCAGCCATCTTAGGTGTGGCAGAGTCCATACAAGACCCTGGCCTCTGGGTTTGGCGCACTTTATGCAAGTGGGAAGTGTAAGGAAAGGTATCCTGTCTGTTAGGGAATGTGTTAGTGATAGGGAAACGTTCCTGACGAGGAGGGAAAGCGTAGGGCCACATCTCTCTGGATACCTTCCCAATTGGGCACAAGGTGGTCAATCTGCCCCCTCTCAACAGACGCTGTCAGTTCAGCTGAAACCTACTTCATGTCATTGGAAACTGTGAGTGGGTCCAGATGGATAGATGTCCCACCGGGTCATTTGTGAACTCTTGCTGCATTGCTTCAATACAAGTTTTTTTTTTTTTTGCACCTGACTGTGGGAATTATTGCCTCCGTACCACGCTGCACCTAGGGTTGCCACCTCATTCCTTTAAAACCGAACATATAATAATAATTACACAGGTTCTGAGGCTAATTTAATGCAGACAAGACACCAAGTGAGTTTAATTACCAACGTAATCAGCCACAGAACCTGTGTATTTAAGAAGTGGTAGGGTTTAAAGGGATGAGGTGGCAACCCTAGCTGCACCCCACCTACACCCTGATGTCTAACCAAAGGCCCACATATGGTCCTTTGGCACATGTTTGGTGGCATTTGGACCCCAGGAGTCCTTAGAGGACGTGACAGCATTGAACCATAAAGGGGCTGTAATGGCAGTGATCTCTAGATGAGGAGAGCTTGGATTTGGTGGCAGGTTTAGTGCGAACCTATGTTTGGCCAAACACAGAAGTAAGCTGGGCGCGAGAGAGACATACACAAAGGGATGTTTGAGACATCACTGACGTAATATGGTCACATGACCAATGCCATTGATCTAATATGGCCAGGTTAGACCATGGAACTCTAGAGCATCTGCTGTGAGCTGTGCAGAGGGTGCAATGACAACACTACAGAAGGGGCCTTGACGGCTTATTGGAGGATGTAGAGTAATGGGAGATGCAGAGGGTGCAGAGTGAGGTTTAGTGGGGGATGCAAAGGATGTAGAGAGCAGGGTAATGAGGGATGCAGAGTTAGGTGTAATGGGGAAGCAGGGAGTGCAGAGTGAGGTGTTTAAGGTGGATGCCGTGGTACAGAGTGAGGTGTAATGAGGATACAGGGGGGTGCAACGAGCAGAGCAAAGGGGGATTCAGGAAGGAGATTTAATGGGGATGTAGGGAGTGCAAAGTTTAGGGTAATGTGGGATGCAGAGTGAGGTGTATTAGGGGCTAGTAGGGGGCTGTATATAGCTTCCTGAAGACATCAGAGCACCCTGCCTCAGTCTTCCTCTCAAGAGCCTTCAGCCTTGATGCAAGCAGTGGGTTGGCTTTTGGAAGGAGTTTTGCAAAATCAAAATAAAGTTCTGAGTAGGTGATGGCCTGGAGGAGTTTTGCATGCAACCCACCCTAGGTAGCACCCACATGTGATGCTGAACCTCCATGATTGAAATAACTGAAATCCAATGAAATAAAAGAGCTGGTTAGGGACAGTCAGGCTGGGGAGGAAAAAAAAACAGATGATGCTGGATGTCCTCCAGTTAGGAAATGAGGTGGGCTCTATCTGACTTGCGGCAGCTTCTAATGCACATTGTGAGAAGCTCACAGTGTGCAGCACTGGCGGCCGGTGCGTTGGGGGCGCAGGGACGCCGCCCCCCCTATCCATGCATCTGGCCCCCTAATCTACATGCGGGGCGCCGGACGCATGGAGTTCAATGGGGTTTTTTTTTGTTCTTCTGAAGCACGTGATTATAGCCAGAGGCTCTAATAGGCTTCAGAAAAGGGTGCACATGGGGTGCAGAGCAGTGTGCCCTGAGTCCACCCATTGTGTGACAATAGCGAATGAATATTCGCTATTGTTACACAGATCCTCCTCCTGGCCAATCAGGAAGCGGGTCCGAGACCCGTTTCCTGATTGGCCAAAAGGCGAACCTTTGCCATTGACCAAGGAGGAGGAGGAGGACTCAGGAGACGCCTAGGACTGATGAGAAGCCGCCGATACATCAGGTAAGTGCGCTGGTCACTCTGCATTGATGGGGGCACGCTGTGGTCACTCTGCATTGATGGGGCACGCTGTAGTCACTCTGCATTGATGGGGGCATGCTGTGGTCACTCTGCATTGATGGCGGAACGCTGTGGTCACTCTGCATTGATGGGGGCATGCTGTGGTCACCCTGCATTGATGGGGGCACGCTGTGGTCACTCTGCATTGATGGGGGCACGCTGTGGTCACTCTACATTGAAGGGGGCATGCTGTGGTCACTCTACATTGAAGGGGGCACGCTGTGGTCACTCTACATTGAAGGGGGCACGCTGTGGTCACTCTACATTGAAGGGGGAACGCTGTGGTCACTCTACATTGATGGGGGCATGCTGTGGTCACTCTACATTGATGGGGGCACGCTGTGGTCACTCTACATTGAAGGGGGCACGCTGTGGTCACTCTGCATTGAAGGGGGCACGCTATGGTCACTCTGCATTGAAGGGGGCATGCTGTTGTCACTCTGCATTGAAGGGGGCACACTGTGGTCACTCTGCATTGAAGGGGGAACGCTGTGGTCACTCTACATTGAAGGGGGCACGCTGTGGTCACTCTGCATTGAAGGGGGCACGCTATGGTCACTCTGCATTGAAGGGGGCATGCTGTTGTCACTCTGCATTGAAGGGGGCACGCTGTGGTCACTCTGCATTGAAGGGGGAACGCTGTGGTCACTCTACATTGAAGGGGGCACGTTGTGGTCACTCTACATTGAAGGGGGCATGCTGTGGTCACTCTACATTGATGGGGGCACGCTGTGGTCACTCTACATTAAAGGGGGCACGCTATGGTCACTCTACATTGAAGGGGGAACGCTGTGGTCACTCTACATTGATGGGGCATGCTGTGGTCACTCTACATTGATGGGGGCACGCTGTGGTCACCCTGCATTGATGGGGGCACGCTGTGGTCACTCTACATTGAAGGGGGCATGCTGTGGTCACTCTACATTGAAGGGGGCACGCTATGGTCACTCTACATTGAAGGGGGAACGCTGTGGTCACTCTACATTGATGGGGGCATGCTGTGGTCACTCTACATTGATGGGGGCACGCTGTGGTCACTCTACATTGAAGGGGGCACGCTGTGGTCACTCTGCATTGAAGGGGGCACGCTATGGTCACTCTGCATTGAAGGGGGCATGCTGTTGTCACTCTGCATTGAAGGGGGCACGCTGTGGTCACTCTGCATTGAAGGGGGCACGCTGTGGTCACTCTGCATTGAAGGGGGCACGCTGTGGTCACTCTGCATTGATGGGGGCACGCTGTGGTCACTCTGCATTGAAGGGGGAACGCTGTGGTCACTCTGCATTGAAGGGGTCACGCTGTGGTCACTCTGCATTGAAGGGGGCACGCTGTGGTCACTCTGCATTGAAGGGGGCACGCTGTGGTCACTCTGCATTGAAGGGGGCATGCTGTGGTCACTCTGCATTGAAGTGGGCATGCTGTGGTCACTCTGCATTGAAGGGGGCACACTATACTTTGATTACTGAAGGCTCCTTTCACACTTTTGTAACCTCAAAGTCATGCAATTTTTTGCCGCAAAGCAATGCCTAGTACATTTTTCTGCTTGCACCCCCTGAAAAATTTTGAGCACCAGCCGCCACTGGTGTGCAGTGAAATCAAATTAAGCAATTTCAGTCCAGGAGAGGAGCCGGTACCACTGTGCAAGACTGAAGGGAATGTCGGAGTTCTGCTTTAAACCCATGCTTGAAAATATCAGTGTGCTCAGCAGTACATGCGTCCCGTAGCGATTTATCCCAGCTCTCGTTTATTTCCTTTAGTAAATCATGCTCTGCAGCTCCAGAGGAATTTGGCAGCCCCCAGGACAGGATTAGTAAATTTGGAAACACTGAGATTCTTTTCTGCACACTTGGAGGAACAGATCCTGCGTCTTCAGAAAGGCGTTGATGCTGCGGAACCTTTTCAAGTCAGTGACTCGGGAGAATGATTGCTGCCCAGTCAGTTAAATCATGAAAAGGTACATGGTGCCTTAAATCTGCCCAACGGGGACACTGAGCAATAACCTGACAAAGCTCTTCCCAGAACCAGAGAGAAAAGTTTTGTCTGAAGTTACAGAAGAGATACAGCCGAGAGGAAGTGAGATGAGAAGTCCATAAAGCATCAATACATTATACTGTAGATAGCAGGAGACATCAGACATGGCGGGGACATCAAACAGAAGATTCTGGATGTAACTGTGTCATCAGATGGTTCTTTAGGTGGAGATGAATTACTTGTTATAAGAATTGAAAAAACTCACAGCAGTAGAAAACTAGGGCTGAGGATCTAGGATGTGGTAGTCAGGGCTTTTTTTCAGCAGGAACGCGGGGGAACGCAGTTCCGGGACCTCCAGCACTGAATGCATGTAATGGTGAGGGTCTATGATGCTGACTTCTGGAGCATCTATTGTAACTATTTTTTCATGGGGGTTTATTGTTGCTTAGGGCGTCTTATGCTGCTGAGGGATCAATTGTTATTGGTAAGGATCTACTGTTAAGGGAGAGGTCTACTGTTGCTTGCTGCTGCAAGATCCATTGTTGCTGCTGGGGTGGATCTATTATAGCTAAAGTGGTATTTTGTACCAGGGATCTATTATTGCTGGTGGGATCTATTGTTGCTGGGGCAGGGTCATTTATTGCTGGGGGTCTATTGTTGCTGGGGGGGTCTATTATTGCTGGGGGGCAACCTATTGTTGCTGGGTGGTGTCTATTGTTTGCCAGGGGGGGGGTGATCTATTGTTGCTGGGTGGATCTTTTTTTGCTGGGGGGGGATCTAGTGTGGCTGGGATGGGGACTATTGTGCTTTTTTTATCATTGCATTCAATTGCATACAAATTACTTAACACCACATGGCATGGTTCTGTATTCTGTAAGGGGTGGTACTGGGAGGTGGGTAGGGGGTGAAACCAAAGAACGGTACTTGGAGGTGGGTAGCGGGTGAAACCAAGGAACGGTACTTGGAGGTGGGTAGGGGGTGAAACCAAGGAACGGTATTTGGAGGTGGGTAGGGGGTGAAACCAAGGAACGGTACTGGGAGGTGGGTAGGGGGTGAAACCAAGGAACGGTGCTTGGAGGTGGGTAGGGGGTGAAACCAAGGAACGGTACTTGGAGGTGGGTAGGGGTGAAACCAAGGAACGGTACTTGGAGGTGGGTAGGGGGTGAAACCAAGGAACGGTACTTGGAGGTGGGTAGGGGGTGAAACCAAGGAACGGTACTTGGAGGTGGGTAGGGGGTGAAACCAAGGAACGGTACTTGGAAAGGGTAGGGGTTGAAACCAAGGAACGGTACTTGGAGGTGGGTAGGGGGTGAAACCAAGGAACGGTACTTGGAGGTGGGTAGGGGGTGAAACCAAGGAACGGTACTTGGAGGTGGGTAGCGGGTGAAACCAAGGAACGGTACTTGGAGGTGGGTAGGGGGTGAAACCAAGGAACGGTACTTGGAGGTGGGTAGCGGGTGAAACCAAGGAACGGTACTTGGAGGTGGGTAGGGGGTGAAACCAAGGAACGGTACTGGGAGGTGGGTAGGGGGTGAAACCAAGGAATGGTACTTGGAGGTGGGTAGCGGATGGAGACAAGGGATGACTTAAAAAGTGGGTGTTCCTGCACCTATTCTCAGAGAAAAAAAGCCCTGGTGGTAGTCACCTAAGGACTGAGGGGTTCCATCCTGAAGAGATGGGCAGTGATCTCTGCTGCAGCTCAGGGTGTCTATCAGAAAATAAAAGGGGAGTAGAATAGTGTAGTTAGATGGTTCAAAAAGGATTATCTGTCTGAATGCGGTTCAGCAATCAGACAAAAAAAAGAAAACACGACTGTTGAGGCTATACTCAACCTTGGGGATGGAATCACGCAACTTTTCCGAGTTCATGGATGGAGAAAACTTGTCTCCACGCAGGATGAAGGTGGTCATTCTCAATGCCATGGGGGTCCTGATCCTGGGTTCTCTGTGGGTTGCTAAGGCAGGTGTGAAAAATCAGTAAGTTCAAGAAAAGACTGCGAAAAAGCCAGCCGGTGGTCCAATTGGCAGGGCTGATAAGTTGCTCCAAAAAGTACAAGCACAAGACGGTCCTGGGGTCAGTGGCGTAACTATAGCCATAGCAGCCTTTGAAACTTTGGCGGATGGGAAGAGCCTCGGTCTTGGAGGTATTAACTTTGAATCCTGAGAGGGAACCAAAGAGGGATAGTAGATTATGTAATGATCGGCCGCCCGAAGCCTCGATCCTCTTCCCTCTGGTCCCGACTGTGACAGTTTGCGGCTTCACAGCCGGGTACGCACTGCGCATGCGCGAGTTGCGCTGCGCGTCTTGATTGGCCGGCAATCTTCTGGGACCTCTGACATGTCCCAGAAGATTGCAGGGAGGGAGGGGGAGAGGAGAACTTCCGTTCAGGGCACCACGGCGCTCCGAGCGGAAGTGGGAGCGGGTACCTGTCAAAACTAGGTACCCGCTCCCCCCCAAAAAAATGACATGCCAAATGTGGCATGTCAGGGGGTTATTACTACCTAAAACGGAAGTTCCACTTTTGGGTGGAACTCCGCTTTAAGGTTAAAAGAATATTATCTGCAAAGAGTGAAAGCTTGTATTCCCTCTGCCGCATCAACACTCCTTTTATGTCTTTGCAGATGGCTGCAGCTAATGGCTCCAAACATAATGCAATTTCTCTCAAATATTGTTCCCAAATCTGTGTAAATCTGTGTTAGTGATCACTTCTCCTTTGCCAAGATAATCCACCCACCTCACAGGTGTGGCATATCAAGATGCTGGTTAGAAACCATGATTATTGCACAGGTGTGCCTTAGGCTGGCCACAATAAAAGGCCACTCTAAAATGTGCAGTTTTATCACACAGCACAATGCCACAGATGTCACAAGTTTTGAGGGAGCGTGCAATTGGCATGCTGACTGCAGAAATGTCCACCAGGGCTGTTGCCCGTGAATTGAATGTTCATTTCTCTACCACAAGACTTCTCCAAAGGCGTTTCAGAGAATTTGGCAGTACATCCAACCGGCCTCACAACCGCAGACCACGTGTAACCACACCAGCCCAGGACCTTCATTCAAGATGGTCTGAGACCTGTCACCCGGACAGCTGCTGCAACAATCAGTTTGCATAACCAAAGAATTTCTGCACAAACTGTCAGAAACCGTCTCAGGGAAGCTCATCTGCATGCTCGTCATCCTCATCGGGGTCTCCACCTGACTGCAGTTCCTCGTTGTAACCGACTTGAGTGGGCAAATGCTCACATTCGATGGCGTCTGGCAGACATGGGAGTAAGTCACACATGTGCAAGTCACAAGCAAGTCTCAAGTCAAAATCCTCCAAGTCACAAGCAAGTCCCAAGTCACTGTGGCGAAAAGCAAGCAAGTCAAGTCGAGTCACTGCTAGAAGCCAAGCAAGTCAAGTCATTTATTTTGGTCAAGTCACAAATCAAGTCAAAATACTGATCTACCCCAATTTTCACCTTTAAATAAAGTTAAAAGTCAGTGTTCACTTCAGGAAATGTTTTATTTTATTTCCAACATTAACAAAACTGCAGTGCTTAGTGCTTTTTTCTTGGCATATTAAAGAAACATTTTGAATGCTGTGACTGGGATTAGCTCGGTGGCAGGTGTGGATGACCCCTTTGGGGGGGGTTCGTTACACAAGCTGAGAAGTGAGAAGTGATTGCAAACAACAGTGTATGGTTTCATTCTTGCAATTTTCTTCACACAAGTGCAAGCATCAAAACATCCAAAAATAAAAATAAAACAAAATAAATCCTTGCCACTGTGGGCGGCTACCTGGCTGATCATACAGATAAAACACCTAATAGTCAGATAGTTGTTTTAGATATCTTCTGCGCAGCCGAGATTTGCCCTGATAAGAGTATTTGTCAAGGGATCTCATTCCTCATTCCGTCTCATGGAACAATGTTGCCTGTTGGAATTTTTGTCTATGTACATCTTATTAGTGACACATTTGGGCTGATTAAGAGGACCTGTCATTGCATTGTACATCGACTTTTACAGAAACTAATGTAGCCAGACATTGGGCTACAGCAATATGGAGAAGGAGACATTGCCCTTTGTTCTTTTCTCCTCTACAGTACTGTGATACTGATGTTATGCTGCACGCTGCACCGCCACCATCCCTCCCAGCCAGCAGGGGGAGAGCTATAGCCAAGCAAGCCTTCTATGCAGAGCCCTGGGAAGCAGAGATACATACCGGATGTACATGACAGGTATAGGATGGCACACAGAGGATGACACAGAGGATGTACATACATGGCACACAGAAGATAGTAATAATGTGTGATTATTTAGGTTTAGGGCATGTATAAAATTACATTAATTGTACTCACTTTTCTTCCTTCAAATAAGAAAGACTATCAGTCACAGAGAATGATTCTCGGTGGGATGTGTGCGTGGCGTGCTGCTGGGTAATATGGCCGCCTGGAGAAGGTGACATTAGCATGAAAAGGATGGCACACACAGACAGTCGATGGATAGAAAAAAGAATAAAGCAGCTGCAGCAGTCTGAGTGATTAGTTACACGGTGACATTACATTATTAGTAATAGTAAAATAGTAAAAAAGCCTGAAGGTACATGTGTGGCAAAATGACAGCTCGTGCGGTGGGAGATCCTCAGTGTCATACATTAGCCAGCAGCACCCATGGGAGGTGACGTGAGCAAAGAAATGCCAAATGGAGCCATGTTGGATGTGGAGTAAGGCAGCCAGCAGCAGCACTATAGGCCATGGGAGCATTGGGAGGTGAGCAGAAAATGCCAAATGGAGCCATGTTGGATGTGTGGAGCAGTAAGGCAGCACTATAGGCCATGGGAGGTGTGCATTTTGCTCACCTCCCATGGCCTACACAGTGCTGCCTTACTGCTCCACACATCCAACATGGCTCCATTTGGCATTTTCTGCTCACCTCCCAATGCTCCCATGGCCTATAGTGCTGCTGCTGGCTGCCTTACTCCACATCCAACATGGCTCCATTTGGCATTTTCTGCTCACCTCCCATGGCCTGCCCTACAGTGCTGCCTTACTGCTCCTGGTGCTCCACACATGCTCCAGTCCACACAGATCCAACATCATGGCTCCATTGGCATTTTCATTTGCTCACCCACCTCCCATGGCCTAGTATATTGCTGGCTGCACTGTGCTGCCTTACTGGCTGCTCCACACATCCAACATGGCTCCAGGCTCCATTTGGCATTTTCATTTTGCAATGCTCAGACAGTCACTCACCGCTCCCAATGGCCTATAGACATAGTGCTGCCTTTTTTTACTGCTCCACACACATCCAGCAACATGATGATCATGGCTCCAGGCATAGTTTTTTTTTACCTACCTTCTACGGGCCGGTCAGTCTTTTTCACAGCTCAGCTACGGCCGCCGCCGCACAAGACATGAGGGAGGAGGTGGGTGGGTGGAGCCGGTCTTCTTGGCGCGGAGGAGAGGAGGAGGAGCCGAAGAGGAGGATCCTCCTCCACTGTGAATGAATCATAGGTCCCGGCGGCGATCAGTCACTCCCAACGTCACACTGGTGCAGAGGACAGAGACAGCGGAACAAACCAAAGCAGCGGCCAGCGGGGGGGGGGGGGGGCAGCGGCCAGCGGGGGTCAAGTCACTGCAAGCAATAGGTCGCAAGTCAAAGTCAAGTCGCAAGTCATAGCGCACAAGTCAAAGTCAAGTCGAGTCATTTACCGAAGTCTGACAAGCAAGTTGCAAGTCCCCAAAAAGGTGACTCGAGTCAATTCATGTAACTCGAGTCCCCCACCTCTGGCGTCTGGCACTTTGGAGAGGTGTTCTCTTCACGGATGAATCCCGGTTTTCGCTGTACAGGGCAGATGGCAGACAGCATGTATGGCGTTGTGTGGGTGAGCATGTTGTGGATGGAGTGGCCCATGGTGGCGGTGGGGTTATGGTATGGGCAGGTGTATGTTATGGACAATGAACACAGGTGCATTTTATTGATGGTATTTTGAATGCACAGAGATACCGTGAGGAGATCCTGAGGCCCATTGTTGTGCCATTCATCCACGACCATCACCTCATGTTGCATGGATCTGTACACAATTCCTGGAAGCTGAAAACATCCCAGTTCTTGCATGGCCAGCATACTCCCCGGACATGTCACCCATTGAGCATGTTTGGGATGCTCTGGATCGGCGTATACGACAGCGTGTTCCAGGTCCTGCCAATATCCAGCAACTTCGCACAGCCATTGAAGAGGAGTGGACCAACATTCCACAGGAACCAATCAACACCCTGATCAACTCTATGCCAAGGTGATGTGAGAAATAGGTCTTTTATGTACATAGAAAAAGTCTTAAATCTTTGAGTTCAGCTCATGAAAAATGGAGGGAAAAAACAAAAGTGATATAATTTTGTTCAGTGTAATATGCTCTATCTTTTTGAAACCCTACATACAGCATCTCTATACCTCTACCTCAGCTCAAAGCCATACACTGCTGGTTCATAAATTTTATTTGATACAATAAAGCCCATGGAATTGCTAGATCTGTGGTGTTCTCCCCCTGTACTTGAGGTCTAGGAGTCCCCGATATTATAAAGTATTATTATGCTACCCATTTAAGTACCGTTGTCTCTTGGTCAAGTCAATATGCTCCCAATAGATGGACGGAAATTGAAATGGACGCTCTTTACCCCATACATCCATGTTCCCTGGTATGGTCCCCATCTCTTCATACGGATAGGGTTTTTACTTTCAAAGATTTTTATTATGTTTTAACAAAACAAAATCCATCAACAGATAACAGCATTTAGCCATATAAATTGGTAGGTAACTTACAGAAAGCTTCACCATACAAGTTATGACCTGTGGAGTGAAAAATGTCAGCCATAAACAACAATGCAGGTAAAGAGGCTCCTATGGAGGAAGAGTAATGTGAGTAAAAGTAGAACATCATGCAGTCGGGGGGACCCCCCTGACCCCCAGGCAACCCCAATGGGATCACAATCTGTCGCCCAGAGATCCAGGAAAGACCCCACCCGAATAAGTGATCAGCAGCAGACTGAGGGAGTTCAGAAAGCAAAATAGTGAAGCCGGTTCGGATGAGAGTCAGGACCGCTTAGGTGATTTGCTAAGGTCTCTGGTGAGGAGCATAAATCAGGAGGGCAGTAACATCTGTGCTCCGATGAGAAGTAGTATTTTCAGAAAAAAAGGTCCTTGTAGAAGGGAGACCGTACGAGAGCAGGATCAACTAGAATCCTGGCATGGTTACCCTAACAAAAGTAGATACCTACCAACAGGGGTGGAGAAAGGGCAGAGAGACCAGGGGGTAAGAGAAGACAAACGGGATAACGGACAAGAAGAAGAAAAGAGAGGGGGGAGAAGAGTAGGGGTGGGATACATATACGCCCCGGAGGTCCCAAGATCCACTAATAGTGTGAGATAGACCCCTCAATAGATAAGCGAGGTGTGAGTATAGGCAGCCCAGGATTCCCAAATAGTCTCAAATTTTTGGTACATATTCAGGAGACTACTAGATAGTTTTTCTTGGGTCATGATCCAGGAGTCAATTTTGCCCCCAGAAGCATGAAATGGATCAACCTTTTTTGACCCTTGGTGGCGTTGTTCGGAGCAAAGTTTAAGAGGGCTATCGGAGGGGTTTGAGGTACGGATATACCAGTAACCTTGCGGATCAGATGAAAGACCTTGTTCCAGAATCCCCGTAGTTTCGGACACTCCCACCATGTGTGCAGGAAGGTGCCCTTATGAGCGCAACCCCTGAAGCAGAGTGGCGAGGACGAGGGAAAACAGCGGTGTAGCCTTTCCGGAACAAGGAACCCTCTGCTTAAGACTTTCAGACTTGCTTCTATTAACCACTTTACCACTGAGTACTGGAATAGTACTGCGGCAAAGTGGCACGATCCCGTCTGACGACGTAGACCTACGTCGCCAGACTCCTCCCCTGTAGGCGGCGCTCGCGCTCCGCCGGAGGCGCGCTCCCGCTGTTTTCATTCACAGCGGGAGTCGGGCCAGGGGAGGAGCAGCGGCGATCGCCGCTGCTCTGCCCCGATAATCGGGGAATCCAGTTTGGAGATCCGCCCGCCTGTGTAAACAGAGCGGGCGGATCTCCTCAGTGACAGGGAGTGACAGATCGGAGTGTTCAGCATAGCTGGACATCCGATCTGTCCCTGTCTCACACAGTCACCTCCCCCCCCCACACGTCAGTAAGCACCAGGCATACATTAACCCCTCCCTCTCCAATAAAATTAACCCCTTCCCTGCCAGTGTCATTTTTACAGTAACAGTGCATATTTATAGCACTGATTACTGCAGTAATGTCACTGGTACCCCCCAAAAGTGTCAAAAATGTCAGTCAAGGGTCCGATCTGTCCACCGCAATGTCGCAGTCCCGCAAAAAAAATCGCAGATCGATTTTCCTTTCCTTCCTTCCCTCCTTCCTTCCTTCATTCCCTCCCTCCCTCCCTCCCTTCATTCCCTTCTTCCCTTCCTTCCCTTCCTCCTTCCTTCCTTTCTTTGTTCCCTTCCTTGTTTCCCTCCCTTCCTTTCCTCCTTCCTTTGTTCCCTTCCTCCCTCCCTCCCTTCCTTCCTTCCTTCTTTCCCTTCTCCCTCCCTTCCCTCCCTTCCCTTCTCCCTTCTTTTCCTCCCTCCCTCCTTCTTTCCCTCCTTCCTTCTGCCCTTCCTTCCTTCTGCTCTTCCTTCCTTTTTTCCTTCCTTCCTTCCTTCCTTCCTTCCTTCCTTCCTTCCTTCCTTCCTTCCTTCCTTCCTTCCTTCCTTCCTTCCTTCCTTCCTTCCTTCCTTCCTTTCCCTGACTTCCTTCTTTCCTTCCCTTCCAACTTCTTTCCTTCGTCCTTCCTTCCTTTCATAAAGTAAATATCTTTCTCATCCATGTCCTACAATGTAGTTATTATTGATGAGATGATGGAAACAATTCCTAATTCTTTTTTAGTATCAGCTGAAAGGCCCATAACACAAATTTAAGGATCTGCCAGGGAAGGCAACATCTGGAAGAGTGGTCTCGGCTCTCCGGAATCAGCAGCTCACTAATTGTAAACTCTTCCAAGTGTTTTAACGAGTGAAACCGGCCAGGAGAGCCGATGTGAGGGGGGAGGGGGAATCTCACGGATACCTTTTAGTTTTGACTCATTTGGGGCAGCCATGCGATCTGTGGGGGGGGGGGGGGGGCGGGGGGGGGTGGTCAGGTGGTTGATATGAAGTCTGCGGAGGGGTGGTGGTGATATTAATTCCTTTGACTCTTCTACAGCAAAATATCCTGAGCTGTAAGGAACACAGAAATATAATGGAGCGATACGAAACGCATTCCATTTTTTAAAGATTTTAAATGAACACCTGAGAAATGTTCTCCACTCCCAGACCACATTTATATTTTATAATATCGATCGCCCCACTGTGAGGAGAGGACCTTCTTTTATCCAATTTAAAGCCTAACCCCGAACAGTGCTCCAGGAAATAGCGCCCATCTCACCGCCATTTTTTATTTTTTTTGCCAAGTTCCAGGGCAAGGTGGAGGGTCCTAAAGATCCTAAAGAACGATTTCAGGGACTTAGGTAATAGATTGAGGAAAAGGACCTCCAAGGTGGTTTTCTCTGAAATACTGCCTGTACCTCGAGCCACACAGGAGAGGCAGAAGGAGATTAGGGAACTTAACAAGTGGCTGAGGAATTGGTGTAGGAAGGAGGGGTTTGGGTTCTTGAGAACTGGGCTGACTTCTCAGTCGGCTACCGGCTCTTTAGTAAGATGGGCTGCACCTTAATGGGGACGGTACAGCTCTTTTGGGGAGAAAGATGGCCACCAAGTTGGAGGGGCTTTTAACTAGGAGATGGGGGGGGAGGGCTCAGAAGTAGAGTCAGTTAGGAGGGAGCAAAGGACTGAAGGCAGTTGTAGGGTCAGCAGCGACAGTAGGTCCACAACGTCAATGGTAGGTCTGTGCGGGAGAACCTCAGACCAAACAGGAATAAACATAACCACCATCACATTTAACTTCCGTAAAACTAAGAGGGGTATATGCTAATGCCAGGAGCCTAGCTAATAAAATGGATGAGTTGGAAATATTAGTACATGAGGAGGACATAGACCTTGTGGGAATAGCGGAGACTTGGTTCGACCCCTCACATGACTGGCTGGCAAATATCCAAGGGTATTCGATGTATTCGATGTACCGGAAGGACAGGGTAGGAAAAAGAGGGGGAGGGGTATGTCTCTACGTCAAGAACAATGTAAGGGTGATTGAGAGGAGTGACATCACGGAAGGGATGAGTATGGAGTTAGAATCTGTGTGGGTAGAACTCCATAGGGAAGGAGAAAAGGGAAAAGTAATTGTGGGGGTTTGCTATAGGCCACTTAAATAAGGGGATGAGGTAGAGCTGGAATTTTTAGCACTATTGGGTAAAGTGGCAAAGCTAGGATCAGTCATCATATTTGGGGGACTTCAATTATCCCGACATTGACTGGGGAGAGGGGACTACACACTCACATAAGGCCCGTCTATTCACGGAAACCTTACAGGATAATTACATGTCACAGTTGGTGGATTCTCCTACTAGAGAAAACGCAATCCTGGATCTATTGATCACTAATGACCCAGACCTAATCTCGAGGTAGGAGTCCAGGACTACCTGGGCTCTAGCGATCACAGGATGATCACATTTAGCATAAATAACAATATAGCAAGGCAAGTGGGGAACATAAGAACCCTTAACTTCAGAAGGGCAAACTTTCCAAAATTTTACTCATTGATGGAAAGGGTTAACTGTGACCAAACCCTGGGATCCCTGACCACAGAGGAAAAATGGGAATGCTTTAGGAACATATTAAACAAATGCATCTTGCAGTGCATTCCTATGGGAAATACATTTAGAAGAGACAAAGCCAAACCTGGCTGGCTAAACCGTAGCGTTAAAAAACTTATTAGGGGAAAAAAATTGGCCTTCAGGAAATATAAATCAGAGGGCACAGTATCGGCTTTCGACCAATACAAGGAGGCAAATAAGAAGAGTAAACACGAAATGAAGATGGCTAAAATAAACTTTGAGAGACAAATAGCGGAGGATAGTAAAAAAAACCCAAAGAAATTCTTTAAATATATCAACAGCAAAAAAACTAGGGCAGAGCATATTGCACACATAATTAACGATGATGGGAGGATGGTTACAGAGGATACTGAAAAAGCAACCGTACTGAATGCTTTTTTCTCGTCAGTCTTTACACAGGAAACAGAGGGGTACACTGACCATGACTGTATGGTTAGTAGTAATACACAGGACTTGCCACTATGGCTAACAGAGGTGAAATCAGGAAAAGGCTGGATAAACTTAACACAAACAAATCACCAGGCCCGGATGGCGTACATCCGAGAGTACTCAAGGAACTCAGTAAGGTTATATCTAGACCACTGTTCCTGATCTTTGCTGACAGTATTAGGACAGGAGATGTACCAGGGAGTGGAGGAAAGCAAACGTGATTCCGATATTCAAAAAGGGTCAGAGGCATATCCCGGGAAATTATAGGCGCCTGTCAGTCTGACATCAGTAGTATGTAAACTTCTGGAGGGGATGATAAGGGACTATATCGTAGAGTTTGCTAAAGACAACAACATCATCAGCAGTAATCAGCACGGGTTTACAAATGGGCGTTCTTGTCAAACCAATCTCTTAACATTCTACGAGGAGGTGAGCTGTGAGCTAGATAGGGGCAGACCAGTGGATGTGGTGTACTTAGATTTCGCTAAGGCGTTTGATACAGGTCCCCACAAGCGCTTAATTTATAAAATAAGGTCTGCAGGTATCGACCGCAGGGTTTGCTCTTGGATACGGAATAGGCTAAAAGGCCGTGTCCAAAGGGTGGTAATAAACAGCGCATACTCAGACTGGTCTGAGGTGGTAAGCGGGGTCCCCCAAGGCTCAGTCCTGGGACCAACCTTGTTCAATTTATTCATAAACAGCATTGAGGATGGGATCAGTAGTTCGATATCAGTTTTTGCAGATGACACAAAATTGGGCAGGGCAATAACTGCACAGCATGAAGCAGATATCCTACAGGATGACCTGGACAAAATAACGGAGTAGGCAACGACTTGGCAAATGAGGTTTAACGTGGAGAAGTGTAAGGTTTTGCACTTGGGGACTGGAAACATAAAAGCACAATACACATTAGGAGGGGAACCCTTGGGGGAATCAAAAATGGAGAAAGATCTGGGAGTCTTGGTTGATGATAGACTAGGCAACAGCATGCAATGTCAAGCGGCAGCTGCCAAGGCCAGCAGAATATTAGCATGTATAAAGAAAGGGATGTATTCCAGAGATAAGACTATAATCCTTCCACTTTATAAAACTCTGGTCCGACCGCATCTGGAGTATTCTGTCCAGTTCTGGTTGCCAGTCCTCAGGAGGGATGTGTTGGAGCTGGAGAGAGTCCAGAGAAGGCAACTAAACTAATTAGGGGATTGGAGGACCTTAATTATGAAGAGCGTCTGCAATCGCTTGATTTATTCTCCCTGGAGAAGAGACGCCTTAGGGGGGACATGATAGCAATTTTTAAATATCTCAATGGGGATCTCAGCTTAGAAAAAAAGCTGTTCAGCCGAAGGGATTGCATTAGGACTCGGGGGCATACAATGCGATTAGAGGAGAAGAGTTTTAGCCTCAGGCAACGTGGGGGGTTCTTTACGGTTAGGGCTACAAGATTGTGGAATTCTCTACCACAAGAGGTGGTTTCTGCGGGAAGTATGGTGGCTTTCAAAAGACTATTAGACGTACATCTCAAGGATCAGAACATTCAGGGGTATGAGAGAAGATTACGGCCACACATACCTACACAGGTTGAACTGGATGGACTGTTGTCTTTATTCAACCTCACCTACTATGTAACTATGTAACTATGTAAGGTTATCTAGTAGCCAGGGGAAGATGATAAACTGCACCCCCACATACACATTATGTGTGAGCATCATGTCTTAGTGAATATCTCCTCCCTCCCCCAAAAAATTCAGTACTAATTTGCAGTCCCCCCCCCCCTTCCTCAGCAAACCAAAATTCAGCCCCAAACACAAAATTGGAAAAATCATTCTTCCAGTACAAATCCCCCCCCCCTTACCAGCACAAATAGCTGCCCCCCTCCCTCTCAGCAGCCAAGATTCTCCCCTTCCCCCCCAAAAAGAAATACCCCCTGAAAAACACAAACAACCCCCCACCCCCCCCCCAAATTACCTTTCCTAGCACAAATCCCTGCTCCTAGGACAAGTAACCACTGCTAGCACAAATCTCCGCTCCTAGTACAAATCAAACCTCCCCCTCCTAGAAAAAAAAATTCTCTGCACCCAAATCACTCCTAACAAAAAATCCCCCATCCTAACACAAATTCCCCCCCCCTCCCCTTGTCCTTCCTAGCACAAATCCTCCCCCCACCCAAATCCCCCCTCCTAGCAAAAATCCCCCTCAAATTACCCTTCTTAGCACAAATCCTCCCCCCACCCAAATCTCCCCTCCTAACACAAATAACCCCCCCCCCCCATATTATCCTTCCTAGCACAAATTCCCGGTCCTAGGACAACTAACCCCTCCTAGCACAAATCCCCACTCCTAGTACAAATCAAACCCCCCCCCCCACCTAGAAAACAACCCCCCCCCCTAGAACAAATCCCCCCAAATTAATCTTAATGGCAAAAATTCTTCGCACCCAAATCACCCTTCCTAACACAAAATCTCCGTCCCCCATCCTAGTACAAATCTCCCCCAAATTACCCTTTCTAGCACAAACCCTCCCCCACCCAAATCTCCCCTCCTAGCACAAATTCCCTCAAATTCCCCTTCCTAGCACAAATCACTCCTCCTAGTACAAATCCAGGCTCCTAGAACAAATCCCCCCCACCTAGCACAAATCCTTCCCAAATCATCCCTCCTAACAACCCCCCCCCCCCATCCTAGCACAAATTCCCTATCCTCCAAATGTCCCCTTCTAGTACAAATCCCCCTTCACATCCCTCCTTGTCCTAGCCCTGATCTGCCACCCCCGCCCCATTGACTACAATGTATTGAGCTGAAATGTTAAAATGTAAAAAAAAAAAGAAATTTAATTCAATGAAACTCCTTGGCAGTTGTGCTTTGTTGCTGCTGTCGGTATTTGTCCGGTGAGTTTTGTGCATATTGATTGTCTGTCTTCCGCACAGACCATCAGCAGTTTTCCAGGTTATTGTCTTTGAAAGTGTCGGAGAGGAAGTTTAGGGATGGAGGTTATGGTTATAGTTAGAATTAGAGGTGATGGTTAAAGTTTAGGGATAGAGGTGATGGTTATGGTTAGAATTAGAGGCGAGGGTTAAGGTTTAGGGATGGAGGTGATGGTGATGGTTAGAATTAGAGGTAGGGGTTATGGTTAAGGTTTAGGGATGGAGGTGATGGTGATGGTTATGGTTAGAATTAGAGGCGAGGGTTAAGGTTTAGGGATGGAGGTGATGGTTATGGTTAGAATTAGAGGTAGGGGTTAAAGTTTCGGGGATAGAGGTGATGGTTATGGTTAGAATTAGAGGTGAGGGTTATGGTTAAGGTTTTAGGGATAGAGGTGATGGTTATGGTTAGAATTAAGAGGTGGGGGGGTTATGGTTAAGGTTTTGGGATAGAGGTGATGGTTATGGTTAGAATTAGAGGTAGGGGTTATGGTTAAGGTTTAGGGATGGAGGTGATGGTTATGGTTAGAATTAGAGGCGAGGGTTAAGGTTTAGGGATAGAGTTGATGGTTATGGTTAGAATTAGAGGTGAGGGTTATGGTGGTTATGGTTAAGGTTTAGGGATGGAGGTGATGGTTATGGTTAGAATTAAGAGGTGGGGGTTATGGTTAAGGTTTTGGGATAGAGGTGATGGTTATGGTTAGAATTAGAGGCGAGGGTTAAGGTTTAGGGATAGAGTTTATGGTTATGGTTAGAATTAGAGGTGAGGGTTATGGTTAAGGTTTAGGGATGGAGGTGATGGTGATGGTTAGAATTAAGAGGTGGGGGTTATGGTTAAGGTTTTGGGATAGAGGTGATGGTTATGGTTAGAATTAGAGGTAGGGGTTATGGTTAAGGTTTAGGGATGGAGGTGATGGTTATGGTTATAATTAGAGGCGAGGGTTAAGGTTTAGGGATAGAGTTGACGGTTATGGTTAGAATTAGAGGTGGGGGTTAAGGTTTAGGGATGGAGGTGATGGTTATGGTTAGAATTAGGGGTAGGGGTTATGGTTAAGGTTTAGGGAAGGAGGTGATGGTTAGAATTAGAGGTAGGGGTTATGGTTAAGGTTTATTGATGGAGGTGATGGTGATGGTTAGAATTACAGGTAGGGGTTATGGTTAAGGTTTATTGATGGAGGTGATGGTGATGGTGATGGTTAGAATTACAGGTAGGGGTTATGGTTAAGGTTTAGGGATGGAGGTCATGGTTATGGTTAGAATTAGAGGTAGGGGTTATGGTTAAGGTTTAGGGATGGAGGTGATGGTGATGGTTAGAATTAGAGGTAAGGGTTATGGTTAAGCTTTAGGGATAGAGGTGATGGTTATGGTTAGAATCAGAGGCGGGGGTTATAGTGAAGGTTTAGGGATAGAGTTGAGGGTTATTTTAGGGCTTAGGGTTAATGGTGAGAGTTATGGTTTAGGGTTAGAGGTGAGAGTTATGGTAAAAACCATCAATAGAGTAGCTGCATACAAAGATAATTTTGGCATCCATCCCAACCCGACATAAAAAATACAACTTGGGCAAAAGAGGGGAAAGGAGGGGACTTTTTTTGATGCCCAAAACAATGATACAAATAGTATATATAATACAAATATTTTATTGAAAAACATTAAAATCATTCCCAAATAAGAATCATGGGAAGAAATTGAATTGAATGATTTTAATGTCTTTCAATAAAATATTTGTATTATATATACTATTTGTATAATTATTTTGGGCATCAAAAAAAGTCACCTCCTTTCCAGTCTTTTGCCCAAGTGGTATTTTTTATGTGAGAGTTATGGTTTAGGAATAGAAGTGAGGGTTATAGTTTAGGGTTAGAGGTGAGGGTTTCATTAGGGCTTAGGGTTAAAGTTGAGGATTATGGTTAGAGTTGGAAGTGAGGGTTCTGGTTTAGGCTTAGAGTTGAGGTTATGGTTAGAGTTGGAAGTGAGGGTTCTGGTATAGGGTTAGAGGTGAGGGTTGCATTAGAATTTGGGATTAGAGGTGAGGGTTTTATTAGGGTTTAGGGTTACAGTTGAGGGTTATATTAGGGTTTTAGGGTTAGAAGTCAGAGTTTTGGTTTAGGGTTAGAGGTGAGGTATTCATTAGTTCTTAGGGTTAGAGGTGAGGGTTATATTAGGGATTAGGGTTAGAGGTGAGGGTTATATTAGGGATAAGGGTTAGAGGTGAGGGTTATATTAGGGTTTAGGATTAAAGATGAGGGTTATGTTAGGGTTTAGGGTTAGAGGTGAGGGTTATATTAGTTCTTAGGGTTAGAGGTGAGGGTTATATTAGGGATTAGGGTTAGAGGTGAGGGTTATATTAGGGATTAGGGTTAGAGGTGAGGGTTATATTAGGGTTTAGGATTAAAGATGAGGGTTATGTTAGGGTTTAGGGTTAGACGTGAGGGTTATATTAGGGTTTAGGATTAAAGGTGAGGGTTATGTTAGGGGTTAGGTTTAGAGGTGAGGGTTATATTAGGGTTTAGAGTTAGCGGTGAGGGTTATAATAGGGTTTAGGATTAAAGATGAGGGTTTTATTAGGGTTTAGGGTTAGAGGGGAGGATTTCATTAGTTCTTAGGGTTTAGAGGTGAAGATTTCATTAATACTTAGGGTTAGAGGTGAGGGTTATATAAGGGTTTTAGAGTTAGAAGCTAGAGTTTTGGTTTAGGGTTAGAGGTGAGGATTTCATTAGTTCTTAGGGTTAGAGGTGAGGGTTATATTAGGGCTTAGGGTTAGAGGTGAGGATTTCATTAGTTCTTAGGGTTAGAGGTGAGGGTTATATTAGGGCTTAGGGTTAGAGGTGAGGGTTATATTAGGGCTTAGGGTTAGAGGTGAGGGTTATATTAGGGCTTAGGGTTAGAGGTGAGGGTTATATTAGGGCTTAGGGTTAAAGGTGAGGGTTACATTGGAGTTTAGGCTTAGAGGTGAGGGTTATATTAGGGTTTTAGGCATTGAGGTGTGAGTTATGGATTAGGGTTAAGTGTGAGGGTTAAAGTAGAACTACTGGTAAAACTTTTTTCTTCATTTAGGATAGAGCAAAGAAGGGTTCTAACCCCTGTCAGGTTCTTTTTTGCCATCTGTGTCCCATTGCAGAGGTTTCCCTTCACTTCCTGTCCCATAGCCAAACAGGAAGTGAGAGGAAATGACTGCAAATTAAGGGAATACTTTGGGGACCCCCCCCCCCCCCCAGGTCACCAGAACAAATGTCCTTATTAGAAGATTCCCCTCTATTACGTTTCTGGGGACAACCCAAAATTTGGGATTTTCTTTTACATTCACTTTCAATGATAACATTAAACAGGACCAATAGAGAGGATGGATCTCCTTCATAGGGACACAGACAGAAATAAAATCCTGACAGGAGGTCTAATTCCTCCCCACTCCATCCAAAACTAAAAAAAAAAAAGTTATACTTTAAGGTTTAGAGGTGTGGGTTATGGTTTAGGATTAAGGTTAGAAGTAGGAATTATGGTTTAGGGTTAGAGGTGAGGGCTAAGATTAAGGTTTAGGGTTAGAGGTGAGGGCTAAGATTAAGGTTTAGGGATAGAGGTGAGGGTTATGGTTTAGGTTAGATGTGAGGGTTACAGTTAAGGTTTAGAGGTGAGGATTGTGGTTGAGGTTATGGTTAGAGGTGAGTGTTATAGTTTAGAGTTAGAGATGAGGGTCACAGTTAAGATTTAGGGTGTCAGAAAACGGTTTTCAGAAAAACTGACATATCTGCTAATGTCCAGTGGAATCGTAGATTGGCACATAAAAATGTGCCAATGCGTAAGTGCGTGCACCAAAGCGCACGCAATGAATGACAGATTTTGATGCCCAGTGGCCTATTTAAGGCCAGTAGCATCAGTCACAAGTTGCTGGATGCTCTTTTGCTCCCCCGTGTTCCTGAGTTTCTGGTTCTGCTTTTATTGGATTTCCTGTTACCGGCCTGGCTTGCCTTTGATCTGTCTTGTCACCATTCCTGGCTTTGACCCTCCACTAGTTCCAGTGATTCTCCTTCTGCCTGTTGATCTGTGTATGACTACCCGATTACTCCTTACCCTGCTTGCTGCCTTACCCCTGGCTGATATTCCATCCATGACTTTTGGCCTAGGTCCTGACTCTGCTCCTGGCTCTCCCATCTGCCAAGTCTCACCTGATACTCCTGAGGGACTCCTGCTCAGCAGTGCATCTTGCTCGTCAGCCGCCATCCAGCAGTCATCTCCTCAAAACCTTAGCCTGTTGCAGGTAGCAACCCCTGCTTAGCATAGCACTACCTGTCACCACCTTCCGGGATGCTCTGCACTTAGCCGCAAAATAAGCCCTCTCAGCACTTCGGCCTCTGACCTGATACGTGACATAGGGATGGAAGTGAAGGTTAGGTTTCAGGGTTATAGGTGAGGTTTATGGTTAGAGGTAAGGGTTACCATTAGGGTTTAGGGTTATAGGTGAGGTTTATGGTTAGGGGTAAGGGTTACCATTAGGGTTTAGGGTTATAGGTGAGGTTTATGGTTAGGGGTAAGGGTTACCATTAGGGTTTAGGGTTATAGGTGAGGTTTATGGTTAGGGGTAAGGGTTACCATTAGGGTTTAGGGTTAGATGTACAGTTTATGGTTAGGGGTAAGGGTTACCATTAGGGCTTAGTGTTATAGATTTGTTTTATGGTTACAGGTAAGAGTTACCATTAGGGCCTAGGGTTATAGGTGAGGTTTATGTTTAGGGCTAAGGGTTTCCATTAGGCTTTAGGGTTAGAGGTGGGCATTGGCGTGCATGCGCGAGCACATTAGAAAGAAAGATACATATGCGCATGCGCGAACGTGCACACACTGGCGCCAAACGGCCTATTTAAGCTGAGCAATGACAGGAACACAGTGGTCTTTCAGCTTGTTCCTGTTTACCTGTGCCCTGATCTGCTTCCTGTTTACCTGTGTTTGATGTGGCTTGACCTTGACTCTCCTCTGGATTCTTGCCTGCCTACCTGTGACCTCGGCCTGTGTTTGGACCCTGCTCCTGTCTCATGCCCTTGTACCTCACTGCCCAACTTTGTACCGACTCCGGCTTGTATCCTGACACTCCTCTTGTCTCATGTTCCTGTTCCCGCACTGCCCGGCTGTTGACTACCCCTTGGCTTGTGTTTCAGCCATACTCCTGCCTTCTCCTCCAACATCACAAAGTCCTAGTTCCAGGTGCCCGTCCGGTGATCCACGGCCATCGGCTTCCTGTCAAGCCTGAGCAGGTGCCACCTGCTATACCAGCCCTCGTGCCACTCTGTGACCCACACCACCTGTCATCTCTAAGTGGGCTGTTGGACAGGAGGTCCAAAAGAAGCCCCCTCTACAGCTCTAGCTCCACCAGGTATGCGATAGGGTTACATTTGGGGTTTAGGGTTAGAGGTGAGGGTTATAATTTAGATTATGGTTAAGTTTAAAGTTAAGGTTTTGATCTCAGGTTTTGGCATAGAGGTGTGAGTTACAATTGAGGGGTAGACGTGAGGGTTAAGGTTTAGGGTTAGAGGTGTTGCAGTTTAGGGGCAAATTTAGGGGTGAGAGTTAAGTATTTGCTTAAAGGTTAGGGTTAGGACTACAAGTTTTAGTTAGGGTGAGGGGTTAAAGAAAGAGCTGTGGGATGAGGTAAGGATTAGAGGTTAGGGTTGGCACTGAGGGCTTAGTTAAGGGGTAGACCTAGGAGCTAAGGTTAGAGTTTGTATTTAAAAATTAATGGAAAGTGGTTATTAGGAGTTTGAGTTAGAAGTGAAGGTTAAAGTTAGGCATTAGGTTTAGAAATGAATGTTTGGTTGAGGGATAGGTCTGTGATTTAAAGTTAGGGTTAGTAGATCTAGTTAGAGGTTAGGGTTAGTGTGGGTTATAGTGAGGATTAGATACTCCAGGTTAGGATTAGCTGCGAGGGCTTAGTTAAACCGTAGAGATGCATCTGTGGTGTCACTGGAAAAAAGATTGTCCCTGTATCCTTCGTGTCACTGAAATAAAAAATTCCCTGAATTGGTGGTTTCACTGGAAGAAAATAATTTCTCTGCGTCCATCATATATGATGTGCACCAGTAAATTTAAGGGGCTTGGGTGGTAGGAAGCTGGTAGTGGGGTACAGGGAGGATGAAGCTAACAGGGGATGGGATGGTAGGAAGATGACAGGGGGGATGAAGATGACAGGGGATGGGATGGTAGGAAGATGACAGGGGATGGGATGGTAGGAAGATGACAGGGGGGATGAAGATGACAGGGGATGGGATGGTAGGAAGATGACAGGGGGGATGAAGATGACAGGGGATGGGATGGTAGGAAGATGACAGGGGGGATGAAGATGACAAGGGGGGATGAAGATGACGGGATGGGATGGTAGGAAGATGACAGGGGATGGGATGGTAGGAAGATGACAGGGGGGATGAAGATGACAGGGGATGGGATGGTAGGAAGATGACAGGGGGGATGAAGATGACAGGGGATGGGATGGTAGGAAGATGACAGGGGGGATGAAGATGACGGGATGGGATGGTAGGAAGATGACAGGGGATGGGATGGTAGGAAGATGACAGGGGGGATGAAGATGACAGGGGATGGGATGGTAGGAAGATGACAGGGGGGATGAAGATGACAGGGGATGGGATGGTAGGAAGATGACAGGGGGGATGAAGATGACAGGGGATGGGATGGTAGGAAGATGACAGGGGGGATGAAGATGACGGGATGGGATGGTAGGAAGATGACAGGGGATGGGATGGTAGGAAGATGACAGGGGGGATGAAGATGACAGGGGATGGGATGGTAGAAAGATGACAGTGGGCTAGGGGCACAGAGCGCTGTGCCCTGAGCCCACCCAGTTGTGTGACAATAACAAATTAATTTTCGCTATTTTCACACAGATCCTCCTCCTGGCCAATCAGAAAGCGGGTTTTGAGACCTGTTTCCCGATTGGCCGAAAGGAGAAGCAATGCCATTGGCCAAGGAGGAGGAGGAGGGAGAAAACGCAGGAGACTGAGGGGAAGCTGCCGCCGCCGCTACTGCCTGCCTGCCCTCCACATGGTGAGTGAGCCGGCAACCCGGGGGAAGGGGTATGGTGTGGTCCGTCTGATGCCCCCGGCCCATGGAGCACCAGCCGCCACTGGTTTGAAGTGAGTGGATGGGGTACAATGTTGCTAATTCTTACCTCTTTTTTTTTTTTTACTGTATAATTTGTTCTTGAATAACGCCATCATTTAATTTTTTTGATATCGCAGCGGTGACAGGATGGCGTGAGATGCGCGGTGTAAGATGTGACGTCAACGTTTACGTTAATGTTAAAGGTTGATAACTATTTATGTGACAGATAAAGGCAGATAATGAGGTTGGATCAATCCCAGACAGTTAGGAAAATTATCATTCATTTTTAATAAACGAGCAATTAGCGGTGATTGTTCTTCGTTTGTCAGGTTCTTCAGAGAAACATTACAAAATGCAAATAAAAGGTTATTTCATGCGCATGGATTCTGCTTCCTAAAGGGCCAGCACACACCAATTACACGTTGGTTGATAGAAAGGAGTTTTTAACCAGTTGCCGACCATCCACCGCAGGTATACTGCGGCAGGGCGGCTCGGCTGCGCAAAATCCCATATAACTACGGGATTTCTTGCACGCGGTCTCGGCGGCGCGTGTACGCCACCAGAGCCGCGCTCCCACTGTGCTTAGACACAGCGGGAGGCAGCCCGTGGGAGGAGCAGCGGCGATCGCCGCCGGCCTCCCGCTATCGTCAGAGAAACTGACAGAAGACCCGCCTTATGTAAAGCAGGCGAGCATTCTGTCACACAGGCAGAGAAAGATCAGGAGTCTCAGCTAAGCTACAACCCTTGATCTCTCCGTGCCTGTCACAGAACCCACCCCCCCCCCACAGTCAGTAAGCATTGCTAGGCATACATTAACCCCTTTGATCACCCCCAGTGTTAACCCCTTCCCTGCCAGTGTCATTAGTACAGTAACAGTGCATATTATTTAGCACTGATTACTGTAGAAATGTCACTGGTCCCCAAAAAAGTGTCAAAAATGTCAGTTAGGGGTCCGAGCTGTCCGCCGCAATGTCGCAGTCCCGCAAAAAATCGCTGATCACCGCCATTACTAATTAAAACAGAAAAAATAAATAAATAAAAAATCCAAAAATCAATCCCGTAGTTTGTAAACGCTATAACTTTTGCGCAACCAATTAAAATACGCTTTTTGGGATTTTTTTTTTTTTATCAAAAATATGTAGCAGAATACAAATTGGCCTAAACTGATAAAAAAAAATTTGATTTTAAAATTTTTTTTATTGGGAATGTTTTTGTCGCTCTTTTTTTGTTTATAGCGCAAAATCAAAAAACCGCAGAGGTGATCAAATACCACCAAAAGAAAGCTCTATTTGTGGGGAAAAAAGGACATCAATTTTATTTCAGTACAGCGTCGCACAACCGCGCAATTTTTTCGTTAAAATAACGCAGTGCTGTATCGTAAAAAATAGCCTAGATATTAAGGGGGTAAAACCTTCCGGAACTGAAGTGGTTAAAGAGTGACTCTGGTGTTTCCAGGGATGGCATAAGTTGAGATTTTGTTGCAATATTTTTCTTAAATAATTGTTTTAGGCCCCGTTCACATTGCCGCGATCCGACTTGGGGGGGCGACCTCCGAGGTCGCGGTGCGAGCAGCGCGCCGCGACCTCGGAGCGGCCGCCACGGACTTCATAACATTGAAGTCTATGGCGGTCGCCTCCGGGTCGCCCCAAAGAAGCTCCGGACCCTTTTTCTAAGTCAGAGCGACTTGTGTCGCTCCTATTAGAACGGGTCCGCAGCTTCCCTATGGAAGGCGACCTACGGCGACCTGTGAGGCAACCAGGTCGCCTCACAGGTCGCCTTAGTGTGAACGGGGACTTAGGCCCCTTTCACACGATCGGGCCGATCTGGTCCACCTGCCTGTTTTTCAGACAGACCCGATGGGGCCACCCATTGACCTCTATGGGGAGGTAGATGTCAGCGCTGACACCCGCCTGGCATCCAAACCGACAAGATTCACTGAAAACAGACATATGGCGATACGTTCTCCATCCATCCAGCGGGTCGGATCGCGTGGGATCGGATGAAAAACAGACAGGCTGTCCTTTTTCATCTGATCTCCCCCTAGAGGGAAATGGGACTGTCACGTACCTGGTTGGTGAGCCCTACATGCAGAGGAAGGCCTCTCGTACAGCTCTGGCTTGAGGGCCACTGGAGGTGGGACAGTAGCCGCTAGAGCACGGTGGGGTAAGAGCGCCTAGGATCAGTCCAGTAGTCTGTGCAGGTAGTAGCTGGAAGGAAGCCAGGAGTAACTGACAGCAGGCAGATAAGATGGCCGGCAGGTGTGTCGGCAGGATAGCTGGAAGCGGGCAGACTGACTTGACTTGGCTTGGCCGATCACAGACTGTGGATGCACAGCAGGAAGCAGGCACCAGAAGATGCAGAGCTGGACTGAATGAGCTGTAGCAAGCTGGAAGCAGGGTCAGGCGAGCCGGGTCAGTAACAGACGGACAGATCAGGCATATACGGCAGACAGAAGCATAGTCGGGTCACAGGCAGAGTTGGCAATGAATGCAGGATCTACAGGTGCCGCAGGTTGAGACAGAATCCTAGGTGAAGCCAAGGGTCAGGACGAGTAGCAGACAAGAATGGTCAGAAGCAAGCCGGGTCAAGATCAGAGGTCAAATGCAGGAAACAGGTACACAGGAACATACACATAGCAATTAGCCAGTGCTTAAGCTCTGTTTAAATAGGCTGTTTGGCACCAGATGCATGTTCGCATTCTGTTTGGTGCCAGATGCGCGTTATGTTGGCGCATGCGCGTAAACGTGTTGGCGCATGCGCGTACGCATGCACCTGCAAACTGTCTCTGTGCTATGGCGAAGCCTTTCCAGACAGGGACTCTGACAGGTCAGTTTTTGAGTGGAGACAAACCTGTCACCCACCTGCTCAGCGGGGATCAATGGAGCGATCCCCGCTGAGCAAGCGGAGTCCGTCCAAACGGATCCACCCCGTATCAAAGGGACCTTAATTGGTTGTAAATCTCTGAAGTGAAAAATGAACAAAGTACAGTATATGCTCTTATAATACATACTTGCCTCAGTCCAAAGCACTTAGCGTGGTTTTTGTCTGTTCCCTCATTCCTCTGCAATCTATATGAGTCACTTCTTTCCAGTGGCGGCCCATCCATTGGGGGCGCAGGGGAACCACCACCCCCTATCCATGCATCCGGCCCCCTAATCTACATGCAGGGCGTCTGATGCATGGATTCCAATAGGGGATTTTTTTTTTTTTCTTTTTAAGCAAGTGATAAGAGCCAGAGGCTCTAAGAGGCTTAAAAAAAGGGGTAGGCACGGAGAGCAGAGCACTGCACCCTGAGCCCACCCAGTTCTATGGCAATAGAGAATAATATTCGCTATTGTCACACTGACTCTCCTCCCAGCCAATCAGGAAGAGGGTTGTGAGACCCCTTTCCCGATTAGCCAAAAGGAGAAGCGATCTTACTGAGCAGTGGCTAGGAAGAGGCAGAAGACACACGGCTGGAGGAGAAGGACAGCGGCTCAGTCATCCAGCACTCCCCGCCTCGGACAGGAGGAAGAAGGAGGTAAGATGGCAGGCTGACCGACCAACTGACTGGGGGGAGGGGGGGTGAACATTGGTTTTACGCCACCCCCCCCCCCCCCCCCGAATTACCGAGCACCAGCCACCACTGCTTCTTACAGTCTATGCTGACACCAGACAATTCCAGGAGATGCTCCCACCCAGCACACAGCAGGTGATCGACAGCCTTAGCTGTGCATGTTTCCCTATTAGACTTCCGAGAGGGGAGGGTGTCCTTTCCCTCCGCTATGGACTCAGATTACACCAAGCTCACTGCTTTATGCTGTAACATGTGTGACATCAGACGCCGGCCCACTGCCTTCTAAAGCTGAGAAATACTGTGTAAATTCTGCACTTTGAATGGAAATATAGAGAAGAGAGGGCTGCAGATAAACATGCGCAACCTATGTAGGTGTAATGTTCTGGTACCTCTGGTACCCTTATTCCATATTTCTCCTTTGCTAATTGCGTCCCATCTTGTGTAACAAGAGACGCATATACCTTTAAGACCGGATGACATCATTGCCGAGCGCCGCTATGAGCGGCTATTTCAATCGCCGGCTTTCTCTCACTCATCGCTCGTTCAACCGCCATGGTTGGAGTGTCCCGCTCTCTGAAGTCAGCATACCAGATCTACACGTTCCTGTATCTCGCTACCTGAACCTGTTTTCGGATCCTGTGTCTCGCCACCCGATCACCCCTGGCATGCTGTTTTCACCTTCACCCTTTCAAACCACATGTTCACCGCACCTTCTCCTGTGAAGTCGGAGCTGCTGACATTTCCTTTGCTGAACTGACGCCGGAACCTCGCCGCTGATCCGTATCTCGCTACGGGATCACCTCTCTATCGATGGACATTGTTTCTACCAACCTATCTAAGTGATAAGTACCCCACAGGGGATTCCTTACTAACCAATCTCCTACTGTCATCTACTGCAATTACCAGAACTATCTATATATCTATTCCATACCATCTGCATAGACTGTTAGCTCTTGGGACTTCCTCAACTAACCTTGCACTAGGTTACTCTGTCTAAGTATACTCCATCTGTGTCCTTACCATCTGCACTATACTAGACATCAGAACCTATCTGCTTTACCATCACCTGCAACTCTCCTAATATTACTCCTAGTAATCACCATACAAACCTGTCTCTCATCTATACATTCTCATATGTTCTATCCCTCCATTAAACATCTGATTGAGTATATGTATATTGCATAACAGGCTGTACACCGTGATGAAGTCCTGAGAGTTGGATATGTTTATTCAACAGTATCTCTACAAGGCTACTGAGTGTGGTAATTCTGCAGCTGAAAATCCATCCATTAACAAAAACGCATGAACGTTACAGAAGGAAAATGTGTTAAATAACCTAAAGCTAGTCACTTTGGTGGGTATATGTAAGGGTTTATAACCACTTTAAGTAAATGTCGCACTTGAAATGCTTGGTGTACCATGTTTCCATAATTTGAATTTCATATGCAGATTAGTGGTCATCTGTACATCAATGCAATCATTCAGCCTAATCAGCAACCGCTGAGATAAACTCTCAGCCACAATCAAAGCCAAGTCATTTGAAATAAGCAGAAGTAATGTAATTTATAGCTGCCACTGTGAACATACAGTAGATATATTTAACCACTTGCCGACCGCCGCATGACTATTTACTGCGGCAATCAGCCGCTCCTGGGCAAAGCGACGTAGACCTACGTCGTTCACCCAGGAGCCTGTAGAGGGTGAGCACGCGCCGCCAGAGGCGCGGTCCCGCCCCCACTCGTTCCCTGCCTTCCCTGCACGAGTGACCGGCGTCTCCAATGTCCGCCGGCCACTCACGATCTTCCACAGGAGAGGGAGAAGGACAGACGGCTAATGTAAACACAACCGTCTGTCATTCCCCCTTATGTAAGCACAGAGGCTATGCAATCCTGCTATGTAGGATCGTATGTCTCTGTGGTTACATCACTAGCCACGCCCCTCCACAGTTAGAATCACGCCCCTAGGGATACATTTAACGCACTGATCACCAATAAAGTTAACCCCCTTCCCTGCCAGTGTCATTTTTACAGTAACAGTACATATTTTTAGCACTGATTACTGTAGTAATGTCACTGGTAACCCCAAAATGGTCAAAAATGTCAGTCAGGGGTTCGATCTGTCCGCCGCAATGTCGCAGTCCCGCAAAAAAAAAAAATTAGCAGATCGAAGCCATTCTTATTTTAAAAAAAAACAATTAAAATGACAATTTTTTTCCCGTAGTTAGTAAACGCAATAACTTTTGCGCAAACCAATCAAAATTCCCTTATTGTGATTTTTTTTTTTTTACCAAAAATATGTAGCATAAAACAAATTGGCCAAAAATGTTAAAAAATTTTGATTTTTACATTTTTTTTTGAGAATTTCATATAAAAAAATGTGAAAATTATTGTTATTTTTTCAGAATTGTCGCTCTTTTTTTATTATATTTTATATTTACAAAAAATAAAAATTGCACAGGTGGTCAAATACCACTATAAGAAAGCTCTGTTTGTGGGAAGAAAAGGAAGTCAATTTAATTTGGGTACAGCGTCGCACGACCGCGCAATTGTCCGTTAAAGTCACGCAGTGCCGAATCGCAAAATAGGGCCTGGTCTTTGAGCAGCCAAATCCTCCGGGGCTTAAGTGGTTAAAAACTTGTGTCAGGGGGCTTCTGAGGGAAGGGGGAGGGTAGCCGTGGAATGGAAACAGTTAGGGTTTAATTTTAAGGTTCAACCCACCCCAGGGTTGGGACAAGGGGTGGGCAGGAGGGACGGTTGCCCTGGGCGCAATGGTTCCTTGCAGGGATGGGGCGCCTTGACTCGAACCCTAAGGGAAGGGGGGGCGCAGTTTGCCATCCTTGCCCTGGGCGCTGGATGATCTTGTCCCGGCACTGACCCACCCTCCCGCTTAGCTCCCATTTTGAAAGATTTCGGCAAGCATAGCTGCCTTGTCCTTCCTCAATACCTGTAGGACAGAAGCGGGTAAACATTTGCCATCAATTGAATCCAAAATGCCTCAAATCTGTAAACTTTGCTTGTTCAGCAAAACAAAAAGTTTCTTTTCTCTGAGTTTGTCCGGTAATACAATACATAGCCGACACTTTAATTTCTCAGCAAGAAGAGTGAGATGGCTTTCTACTGTTTGAAAACTATTATCGGAAGACAAGTTCGGAATGGTCTCTCCGTGATGAGTTTGCTCGCCGCGGCGATGTATCTGAAATGTTCTGTTTCGCGCTCTCTCTCTAAATAATCATTTTGTCTCCCCCGCTGAAATTGACAGCGAGAAAGCGTCTCCCCCGAGACCCGACCCATCTCCGAACTTCAATCAGGAAATTGAATATTTATGTTATTTATCAAGAACAAGAGAGGGAGAGAAGATTCCACCGGGGAGTTTTCTGGGCAGAATTACTGAAAGTATTCATTTTCGGAAAGTCGAGACACTCGGATGTGGCGGGAGTCGGTCTCCTCTCCGGAGCCATGTGAGAATTAATTCCCAGAAAGTGGGACTCCGAGTGGCTATTCAATGCGCCAAAATGCATCTGCGGCAGAAGATTCCAATAGAAAAGATAATATAAAATATTATATATATGGAGTGCAAGGTGAACTGTCCGTGTCTTAGTGCGGAGGATGGGAAGTTCGGGACATAACGTGGTGAACTTGTTACCAGATACAAAGCCTAAAGGGCATTTATAGATGTGTGAGTATATATACACCAAATAACCAAAAGTATTGGGACGCCTGCCTTTACCCGCACATGAACTTTAACTGCTTGCCGACCGCCGCAAGTACATATACTGCAGCAGTCAGCCCCGGCCAGGCAAAGTAAGGTATCGGTACATCACTAGCCTGTCACTAGCCTGTGAGCCAATAGCGGGCGAGCGCACGCCCCCGAAGGCGCGCTCCCGTCCCGGCTCGTTCGCTACCGATTCTGCGCGTGTGACCGGCTGACCCGATGTCCGCCGGTCACTCGCGATCGTCCGCCGTGAAGGGAGAAAGGCGGGCGGCTAATGTAAACGAAGCGGCCTGTCATTCTTCCCCGTGTAAAAATGGAGCTCATACGGTTCTACTATGTAGGACCGTTGATCTCTGGTCTTACACCAGTAGCCATGTCCAATCACAGTTAGAAACACACCCCTAGGGACATACTTAACCCCTCCTTCCCCAATAAAGTTAACCCCTTCCCTGCCAGTGTCATTAGCAGGGCTGCTGTTAGAAATCGTGGTGCCCCGTACAGACTACCTGGCAGGCCCCCCCCCAAGAAAATATTAAAGATATATTTAGCTAAAATTACAACAAAATCACTTTTATCCGACACAAATATAACATAACTCATATAATTCCTGCTAAATCTAAAATAAAAAAAACTATGTTAAATAAAAAAAGAAGATGAGATGAGAAAAATATACAGGCTGGGCAGTTGGAGCTCAGAGATCAGAGAGACAGAGAGAGAGAAACAAAGTTACAATTTACAAATAAACTCCTGAGCAGAGATAACATTGGAGCCAGTGCTGGGAGGGGGGGGGGCACACAGGGAGGGGGATTAGTGAGGGACGACTGTCTCTTTCTCAACAGATAAAAGCTGATAGCAGGGAGAGGGACAGATCAGATTCAGGTGCTGGAGGAAGATTTCTGTATTTGTTTCCATCACTAATTCCCCTCTCTGTGTGGGCCCCCCTGTGTGCTCGGGCCCCCTACAAGAGGGCTGGTGGTCCCCCCCTATCAGCGGCCATTATTACAGTAACAGTGCATATTTTTAGCACTGATTACTGTAGTGATGTCACTGGTCCCCCCAAAAGTGTCAAAAATGTCAGTTAGGGGTCCGATCTGTGCGCCGCAATGTCGCAGTCCCGCTAAAAATCGCTGATCACCGCCCTTACTAGTAAAAAAAATAAAATAAAAATGACAAAAATCTTTCCTGTAGTTAGTAGATGCGATAACTTTTGTGCAAACCAATCAAAATACGCTTATTGCAAATTTTTTTTTTTTGCCGAAAACATGTAGCAGAATACGAATTGGCCAAAAATGATAAAAAAAATTTTATTTTAGTTTTTTTTTTTTTTCTATTAGGAATGTTATATAGCAGAAAGTAAAAAATATTGTTTGTTTTTTTTTTTCAAAATTGTTTCTATTTTATAGCGCAAAAAAATAAAAATCACACAGGTGATCAAATTCCATCAAAAGAAAGCTCTGTTTGTGGGAAAAAAGGACATCAATTTTTTGGGGGGTACAGTGTCACATGACCGCGCAATTGTCAGTTAAAGTAACGCAGTGCCGAATCGCAAAAAATGGCCTGGTCATTAAGGGGGAAAATCTTCTGGAGCTGAAGTGGTTAATAAAGATGGCGCCATTTTTTCCTTGTACCTGAGGTTTGTGTGTGTGGGGGGGGGGGGGGGTGTTTTTGGCAACAAAATCATCAATTTTATTTGGGTACAGCGTTGCACGACCGTCAGTTAAAGTAATGCAGTGCCGAATCGCAAAAAATGGCCTTGTCATTAAGGATGAAAATCTTCTGGAGCTGAAGTGGTTAATAAAGATGGTGCTGTTTTGTCCTCGTACCTGAGGTGGGGGGTGGGGGGGGGGTGTTGTCGGCAACAAAATCATCAATTTTATTTGGGTACAGCGTCGCACAACCGCGTAATTGTCAGTTAAAGTAACGCTGTGCCGAATCGCAAAAAATGGCCTGGTCATTAAGGGGGGAAATCCTTCCGGTCCAGGAGTGGTTAATAAAGATGGCGCCATTTTGTCCTTGTACCTGAGGTGGGTGGGGGGGGGGGGGGGCGAGGTGTTTTCAGCAACAAAATCATCAAGTCTATTTGGGTACAGCGTTGCACGACCGTGCAATTGTCAGTTAAAGTAACGCTGTGCCAAATGGCAAAAAATGGCCTGGTCATTAAGGGGGAAAATCTTCCGGTCCAAAAGTGGTTAATAAAGATGGTGCCATTTTGTCCTTGTACCTGAGGTGTGGATGGGAGGGGGGGGGGGGAATGTTTTCAGCATTAAAATTTGAGAGCAACAGAAATTTTCCCCAGGAGAATGGATACAATGTATCATTTTCTGGCCAACTTGGACCCAAAGTGACCCTTTTACAAATGTTTCCGTTTGATCAAGGTCAACTTTCATCTTCGCAAACAAATGAGATTTCAGCCTCGCGCCTGGTACATTAAAATCTGCATTTCTGCCGCTCGGGTACAGCCTTCCATTACTCCGGCTTTTATCAGAGAGGGAGAAGAAATATTTAAAAAAAACGATTTTATTAGCGTGATTGAAGACGGGGCTCTGCCTTGTTTCCTCCGCCGTGTGCGCAGAACATCCATAATTGAATCCCTTTTAGCGAAATGTAATTTCTAGGTGCGTCGACAACACAAATGGCATCCTAAGTGACTCGCGGTCTCTGCACTCCGAGTAACGAATGTTTTTTATTCAACAAATGTTACAAAAAAAATAAACCTCCTAATCCTGCCATCTTATCGGAATAATCAGATTCCATGGTTAAAATAAAGAGGTGACGTTCGTGGATTGAGAATGACGGGGTGGTAAATGAGTACATTATATGACGCACTCCGCTCACAGCCGCTAATAGAACGCAAAAGATTTTTTTGCATAGCTGCAAGGATTTAAAGGGGAAGTACCCAATTGAATCGACCTCTGGCCTCCCCTTCCGTCTTGCACATATACAATTAGGTCCATATATATTTGGACACAGGGACAATTTTCATACTTCTGGCTCTGTATGCCACCATATTAAAACGAAACAATCCAAATGAATTTGAAGTGCAGACTTTCAGCTTTAATTCAAGGGGTTGAACATAAAAATCAAGTGAACATTTTAGAAACTGAAACCATATTTATACACAGTCCGCCCCCCCCCCCCCCCCCATTTCCAGGGGCTCAAATTAGGGATCGACCGATAATCGGCAACACCGATATATCGGGGGCCGATATGCACTTTCCCTGATATATTGGAATCGGCCCCCGATATATCCGTTTTGCCGATAATTGGTTGATCCCTAATTTGAGCCCCTGAAAATGGGGGGACTGTGTATAAAAATGGTTTCAGTTCCTAAAATGTTCACTTGATATTTATGTACAACCCCTTGAATTAAAGCTGAAAGTCTGCACTTCAAATTCATTTGGATTGAGGTTACCGATATTGCCGATATTTCGGGAAAGTGCTTATACCGAAGTGATGGCTGCAGCTAGAGGCATCACCCCGGTACCGACGTCCATAGCCAACGGTCGACTGTCTTGTAATGAGAACCGATGCGGCTGAGAAGCCGCTCGGCTGTCATTAGAAGGAGAGGGAGGGGACGTCCCCTCCCACCTCCTGCCACCTTCCGCAGCTCGCCCAGGTCTCCCGTCCCACCGGAAGACCCAGGCATCCTACCTGCACGGCCACCGAAGACCCAATCAAAGCCGCATTCGGCTCTGATCGGGTCTCCATGCAAAAACCGGAAGTGATGTCGTGACGTCACTTCCGGGTACTCTGCGCCAAATTAAAAAAAATGACAGCATTCAAAACGGCCAAACTTGGCGTTTTGAATGCTTTTAAGTGCAGAGGAGGGGTTTGGGGTCTTTTAGACCCCCCTGATCCCTCCACAACAGTACCTGTGAAAAAAAAATTGAAACATTTTTTTTTTAAATGTCCGAAAATATCGGCCGATACTGATATCCGATGACCAAAATATCGGTATCGGCATTAAAAAAACGATATTGGTCGATCACTAGCTCAAATGTAATTGGACAAATGAATATAATCATAAACAAAATGTTAATTTTTTATGTTTTCTTGAGAATCCTTTACTGGCAATGACTGCCTGAACTCTGGAACGCATGGACATTACCATAGACTGGGTTTACTCCTTTCTGATGCTTTGCTGGGCTTTAACTGCAGCTGTCTTCAGTTGTTCTTTGTTTGTGGCTCTTTCTGCCTTCAACAAGTAATATGCATGCTCAGTTTGGTTGAGATCAGGTGATTGACTCGGCCATTGCAGAATATTCCCACTGCTTTTCCTTCCAAAGCTACTAGGTTGCTTTTGCAGTGTGTTTTGGATCTTTGTCCATCTGTACTGTGAAGCGCCGTCCAATCAACTTTGCTGCATTTGGCTGAATCCGGGCTGACAGTAAATCTCTAAACACTGCAGAATTCATCCGGCTGCTTCTGTCTTCTGTCATATCATCAATAAACACCGATGACCCAGTGCCACTGGAAGCCATGCATGCCCATGCCATCACACTGCCTCCAGCCTGTTTTACAGATGACGTTGTGTGCTTTGTATCATGAGCTGTTCCATGCCTTCTCTACACTTTTTTCCTTTCCATCATTCCGGAACATATTTATCTTAGTTTCATCCATCCAAAGAATGCTTTTCCAGAACTGCTCTGGATTTTTTAGATGTTTTTTGGCAAACTTTAATCTGGCTTTTCTATTCTTCAGGCCTTTGGTTTGGTTTGCACCTTGTGGTGAACCCTCTGTATTTGCTCTCATAAAGTCTTCTCTTGATTGTAGACTTTGACAATGATACGCCCACCTCCTGGAGAGTGTCCTTCACTTGTCTGGATGTTGTCAATGGGTTTTCCTTTACCATTGAGAAGATCCTGCAATCATCCACCACTGTTGTCTTCCGTGGACGTCCAAGCCTTTTTATGTTGCTGAGCTCACCAGTGCATTCTTCTTTCCACAGAATGTACCAAAGTGTTGATTTGGCCACTCCTGATGTTGCTGATATCTCTCTGATGGAATGGTTTCATTTTGAAAAGCCTTACAATGGCCTTTTTCACTTGCATGGACAGCTCCTTTGAACGCATAATGTAGGTTTGCAGCAATAGATTCCAAATGCAAATATCACACTCAGAATCAGCTCTAGACCTGCTTAACCCCTTTACGACAGCCCGCCGCAGATGTATTGCGGCAGGCAGCCGCTCCTGGGCGAATCGCCGTACATGTACAGCGCTCACTCTCGGGAGTCTAGGGGGCGCGCTCCGTCAGCGGGGAAGCCGATGCCGCCTGACACCCGTGATCGTTCCCTGCTCAGAGAGAAGGATGGTCGGCATTTGTAAACACAGCTGACCGTTCTTCTCCCTGGGATGATCATAGAGATCATGGGATCCAGCTATATAGGATCACATGTCTCTCTGGTAATTTCAGAAGTCACACCCCCCCCCCCCACAGTTAGAATCACTCCCCTAGGCTCACATTTAACCCCTTGATCACCCACAGGGTTAACCCCTTCCCTGCCAATGGCATTATTACAGTAACAGTGCATATTTTTAGCACTGATTATTGTAGTAATGTCACTGGTACACCCAAAATTGTCAAAAATGTCAGTTAGGGGTCCGATCTGTCCGCCGCAATGTCGCAGTCCCGCAAAAAAACGCATATCGCTGCCATTACTAGTAAAAAAACAATAAAAATTACATCAATCTTTCCCGTAGTTAGTAACTTGTGCGCAAACCAATCAAAATACGCTTATTGCAATTTTTGTTTTACCAAAAATATGTAGCAGAAAACAAATTGGCCTGAAATGTTAAAAAATTTTGATTTAAAAATTTTTTTTTTGGGGGAATGTCATATAGCAGAATGTGAAAAATATTGTTTCTTTTTTTTTTTTCAAAATTGTCGCTCTTTTTTTGTTTATAGCGTAAAAAATATAAATCGCACAGGTGAGCAAATACCACCAAAAGAAAGCTCTATTTATGAGAAAAAAAGGATGTAAATTTTGTTTGGGTACAGTGTCGCATGACTGCGCAATTGTCTGTTAAAGTAACGCAGTGCCGAATTGCAAAATAGGGCCTGGTCAGGAAAGGGGCAAATACTTCCGGTTTTAAAGTGGTTAGTAATGAAGGAGTAGCCCACACATGGCTATCAAACAGCTTTTGATTTAATTGTCCAATTACATTTGGTCCCTTGAAAAATGCGGGATGGCTATTCTTAAGAGCTGTAATTCCTAAACCTGAGAGTGTCTACTTTCAAGTATCCAAATATATATGGACCTAACTGTAGGTGTGCGCAGCCTATTGCATCAGGGCAGCATTTCTCAACCTTTTCAACATAGAGGAACCCTTGAAATAACTTTCCTGTCTCAGGGAACTCCTAATAAAAGTTTTTTTGTTTTTTTTTGTCCGCGGTGTTTCAAAAAACCTATAACGAAAAAACCCATAAGTGAACAAAAAAAGTGCATGTGAAACACACACACACAAAAAAGTGCACTTAAGGGTGTGCTTCAGTCCACCCCCCGAAGGGGTAGGACTTTGACCTTGATCCCCCGGGGCACAAGGCTCCTGACATGGATTAAGGTTTTCATGGTCTGTCTAGCCAGAAGGCCTGGCAGACCCCGTTCTTCAGGCCATCCGACCCGAATACTAGGTCAGGGGGCTCTCCCGAAGAGAGACCCCCCCCCCCCCATGGGCAGGGGAGGAAAGAACCTGAGGGCCACACATCCTCCCCCTAGACTTCAGGGTAAGCCCGAGGACTCACACCCTACAATCTGTAATCGGAAAACAAACACAAAAGTGAAAGTGACAAATAGTGAGGGAAATAAATAAGAAAATAATAAAGTGGCCGCGGGCCCTAGGGCCTGGTAAGAAAAAATTCCCTCAGACTTTAGCCAAAAGGCCCAGCCCATGAGGCGCAATGCAGAAAGGAAAGCAAATTTGGTGCTGTGACCTTGTGCCTATTCACACTGTGGGGTCCCACACCCATGTGTTACTAAGAGCACCCCTGGGGCGATCACTCCCAGAGGGCACAGTCACCGCTGACCTTCTGCCCTCCCGGCCCCTGGCCAGACAATGTAGTCCATTCAAATCAGGAGGTAATGGACCCTTCCAGCTTTCTTAGGGAGAACTTTCTCCCGGCCCCCAATTACGCTCAGGCCCTCCGGTTTCAGTTCCTGCCAATACTAACCTTCCAGGTCCCCATCACTCCAGCAGGTTTGCATAGCCGACACCCAACCTTGGTCAGGTCAGACGACAGCACAGCGCCCCCACTGGATCACTGATAAGAACAGATACTACACTTGATCTTAGCCAAAAGGCAGAGAAGCGGCTAAAAGTTACTATAGCTACAACTCATGATGCATTAGTGTGATGGTCAGTGGGAAGGATGCTCCTTACGCCTGTGGTCATTGGGAAGAATTCCCCCCTTACAGAGTTACAGAGAGCTAAAAAGATCAATGGTGTCAGTTGGAACTTATCTGAGAGGCAGAAATTGCTCATTGCTCAAGGAACCCCTAGCAACGTCTGGAGGAACCCTAGGGTTCCATGGAATCCTGGTTGAGAAACTCTGCATTCGGGTGTGCACCCCAAAGCTCAAACACACATGCTTTTCTCTGCAATCTCAGCTGCACTGGACAGTGGATGAATGGGAAGAGCTCTGTGCTGAGAGGTTTCCTGTTCATTCACAAAGTGAAGCATAGTAAACATAGTTTACAGTGAACTTATTCTCTCTTGAGAAGAGGAGAATAACCACTTTCCACCCAGGCCAATTCTGACACTTCTCTCCTACATGTAAATCATCATTTTTTTGCTAGAAAATTATTTAGAACCCCCCAAATATTATATATGTTTTTTTAGCAGAGACCCTAGGGAATAAAATGGTGGTCGTTGCAACTTTTTATGGTATTTGCACTGCAATTTTTCAAACACGTTTTTTTTTTTTTTGGAAAAACTGTTTTATGATTTAAAAAAAAAAAATCACTAATGTTAGCCTGATTTTTTTTTTTTGCATAATGTGAAAGATAATAGATAGATATCTCTATTGTCATGCTTTAAAATTGTGCACACTCGTGGAATGGTGCCAAACTTTGGTACCTAAAAATCTCCATAGGCGACTCTTTAAAATTTTTTAAAGGTTTTGCCAGTTTAGAGTTATACTGGCCATACACTATACGAAAAATCGCTCAAACTGATTTTCGAAAAAACAAACAATCGGACATGCCATCATGTAACGACCGATAAATCGTTCAATGGACATAAATGAATCAGTTTTTTGTTAGTTTTGTCACATATCCCTAGTGCAAACAGTTTAGACGAGAAACACATTAACCTTTCATTTTATCGTTCATTCGGTAGAAAATTTTCAAACTTGTTGTTCGTTTTTTTTGGCCCCAAAAAAGTCACAACTGATTACCGATTCGTGCTCATTAGCTGGCCGAAAAACAAAAGAACTGCCCAAATGATCAAATTTCGGGCAATTTTTCGTATAGTGTATGCCAGCATTACAGAGAAGAATTGTTGCTCTAACGTTCGCGGTAATATTTCACATGTGTGGTTTGAACGCCGTTTACATATGCGGGCGCAACCTACGTATGCGTTCGCTTTTGGGTGTGGGGACGGGGGCCCTTTAAATATTTTTTTTTTGTTTATTTTACTTTAATGTTTATATTTTGACACTTTCCTTTTACATTTTTTTTTTTATCCCTTTTATTCCTATTACAAGGATTGTAAACACCCCTAGTAATAGGAATAGAGCATGACAGGTCCTCTTTACGGTGAGATTTGGCATCTAGAAGTCCCCACATCTCTCCTCTAGGCTGGAAAGCCTAAAATAAAAATGTTTTTAAAAAACTTGGCTTCCCAGTTGAGGCAACGGCAGTATTTACAACTGCCGAGGCTGGACGTGATGTCATAACTTCACGCCGGCCTCCAAAGGTCATAGAGATGACCGGGGACCATCCTGTATATAACCCAGCCTGAGTGTGGTCACTGTGTTCATTTAGAAAAGTAAGGCACCAGTAAATGACAAATTTACTAGCCCTTTCCCCCGTTCTCCATCCTGAAATATCCCCCGCAGCAGCCTAGGGGGGAGAAAAGAGGAGGGAAGCCAGCAGCACTGAGGGGTGGGGGGGGGCAGTAGGGGAAATGGGCACCGCACGTAGTGATTAGGGTGTGCCCAGGCACACCTGGCACACCCCCTATGCACGTCTATGCTTGCACAGTTGTACAGGCTCCTCCCCCGGAATGACTTACTCTGATTTCACTGCACACTAAGCTTCTCACAATATGCGTTAGAAGCTGCAGAGAGTCAGGTAGAGCTCCTTTCTGTATAAGCGCCAGGCAAAAGGGCTTCTCTCTTTCTCTCTGGTAGTATCCTCAGCATGTGTGTCACGTACCAGGTAGGAGACTGAATTGATGAGGTTGGCCTCTCTTGTATCTCCAGGCCAGGCCCCAATGATGTTGGAACAGATTATGCCAAGGGACAGGAGGAACACGAGTGTTGATAGCAGAACTTGCAACAGGAGATTCAGGCTTGATAAGTCAGGCCAGAAGCAGATGTGAAGAACACTGGACCAGCCTAGGCTAAAAGGGCACTCCACATGTACTGCAGGTTCTGGAAGGCTGGCTTATTGAAGCTCTGAGCAAGCTTTAGGAACACACTGGGGTGACTGGAGCGGTTATGAAGGATAACCCCAAGCAGACACTCAGAAGTGGTATGAAGCCAAGGCGGAAGCAAGAGTGAGGTCACAAAGGTAGCCGAGGTCAGAATCAGGAGGACAATGAGGTACAGAAGCCTAGGTGGAAGAATGGCCAAGAATGAAGCCAGGGTCAGGAACAGGTGAGCAGAGGTACAAGCAGAATCCAGGATCAGGTCAGTAACAAGCTGGGTCATCAATGGAAATCAGATGCAGGATACATTTAGGATAAAGGAAAAGCTGAAATCCAGACAGCACTGACAGCGAGCAAGAGCATCCCTTAAATAGTCCATCAGTCACCAGAAACTGTGAGCACGCTCCTGCGCAAGCCTATGCTCATTTCTATTAGTGATTCTAGGCGCATATCTTTTTTTTTTTTCAATATAAAGCTTAAGGCTCCATTCACACCTGGGCGTTTTCAGCTCCAAAAACGCTCAAAAGAAACGCTTCCAAAACGCCCAACAAGTAAAACCCCATTCATTTAAATGGCCCCTGTTCACATCTGAGCGTTTTGCAAAACGCCTGTAGCTGAAAAAAGTACATGAGCTTCTTTTTGGGCTGATTACCAGCGTTTTTGATAGATGTCAATGAAAAACGCCTGAAAAAATTGCGGTAAAATTGCGGTAAAATCGCTGTAAAAAACGCTACGCTCAAGTGTGAATGCAGCCTTATTGAAAAATGATTAAGCAAACATAAGCTTCAAAACAACATATCTATGCATCAGTCGCCGTCAGGGGCGGACTGACCATTGGGGGATTAGGGCACTGCCCGAGGGCCCACGGTCAGTAGGGGGCCCCATGAGAGGCTACACACTACAGAAAGTAGCCAGGAACTTCCATGCAGGCTATGCTGTGGTAGATATTTTAAATGCCCACTCTATGTGGCTGAGCTTCAATTTGTAGGTGGGGCTTTGTGTGGCTTGAGTGTGGACACAGGGGGCCCCATGATCTCTGATTGCCCAGGGGCCCCATGAGTTGTCAGTCCACCCCTGGTCGCCGTACTGGAATTCCCTTACAGTGCGGCCCTTTAATGTGGAACTTTACCCTAAAATGGTAATTCCATTTTATACCCTCCTCCACCCCTCTCCCAGTGTACCCGCTCCCACTTCAGATCACTTTCTGGGACATGTCATAGCATGGTCCTCAAAAGGCTGCAGGACCATTCACAAGTCAGCGAAGAACCGGCCAGGGAGAGGATCCCCAGACAGGTGGGGTTTTTTATGAAAAGTCAGCAACTACAGTATTTGTAGCTGTCGACTTTAAGTTTTTTTTTTTTCAAACAGGGTGAAAGTTTAAGTTCATTTGTGTATTAAAGTTCAATTGTGTGTAAAGGAAGGCGTCCCAATACTTTTGACAATACAGTGTATGTTAAAATCTTAGGTTAATATTTAAAATTATAAAAAAAAAAAAAAAAATCAACAGCAAACATTTGGAATTTATCAAATCCGTTTGTACATAAAAATGTACATATGCTAAGCATATTGATTAGTTATTATATTGTTCTGACTCCATATCCTATCATAATAAAATACTATATCAATAAGTGTAGCATTGGTATGTTTTTATGTACAAAAGGATGCTATGAATGGCATATGCTTGCGCTTGAATTTTTAAATAATTTAAAATAATACTAACAATAATATTATTAGAGCCCATTCACATTAGCGCGACTTGTCAGCCTGACAAGTCGCGCTCGGTCGCGGTCCATTGATTAGCACAGGACCTGTTCTAATAGGAGCGACACAAGTCGCTCTGACTTAGAAAAAGGGTCCTGTACTACTTCGGGGGGACCTCGGAGCGACTTGCATAGACTTCCATTATGTGAAGTCTCTGCAAGTCGCGCCGAAGTCGCGGTGCACGCGACTTCACAGGTCGCCCCCCAAAGTCGTGTCGCGCTAGTCTGAATGGTCTCTTATTATTATTTTTTTTAATATTATTATTATTATTATTATTAATCATAACAATATAACTGCTACTACTTTAAATTCTCATTAGACAAAAGGTTACATTAGGATACATTAGCCAACAGTATGCTAAACGTATTGATCGGTTATTATATTGTTCTGACTCCATATCCTACTATAATAAAGTGCTATATCAATAAGTTTAGCATAGGTATGTTTTTATGTACAAAAGGATGCTATAAATGGCATATGTTTGCGCTTGAATTTTTAAATAATTTAAAATTATAATAAAAATAATAATAAAAATAATAATAGTATTATTATCTTAATTTTTTTTATATATTATTATTATTCATAACAATACTACTACTACTACTTTAAATGCCCATTAGACAAAAGGTTACATTAGGCTACATTAGCCAACAGTATGCTAAACATATTGATCGGTTATTATATTGTTCTGACTCCATATCCTACCATAATAAAATACTATATCAATAAGTGTAGCATAGGTATGTTTTTATGTACAAAAGGATGCTATGAATGGCATATGTTTGCGCTTAAATTTTTAAATAATTTAAAATAATACCAATAATAATAATAGTATTATTATTATTTTTTTATATTATTATTATTATTATTATTATTATTATTATTCATAACAATACTACTGCTACTACTTTAAATTCTCATTAGACAAAAGGTTACATTACATTAGGATACATTAGCCAACAGTATGCTAAATGTATTGATTGGTTATTATATTGTTCTGACTCCATATGCTACCATAATAAAGTTCTATATCAATAAGTTTAGCATAGGTATGTTTTTATGTATAAAAGGATGCTATAAATGGCATATGTCTGCACTTGAATTTTTTAATAATTTAAAATAATAATAATAATAACAACAATAGTATTATTATTTTGTTATATTATTATTATTAATCATAACAATATAACTGCTACTACTTTAAATTCTCATTAGACAAAAGGTTACATTAGGATACATTAGTCAACAGTATGCTAAACGTATTGATCGGTTATTATATTGTTCTGACTCCATATCCTACCATAATAAAATACTATATCAATAAGTTTAGCATAGGTATGTTTTTATGTACAAAAGGATGCTATGAATGGCATATGCTTGCGCTTGAATTTTTAAATAACTTAAAATAATAATAATAATATAATAACAATAGTATTATTTATTTATTATTTAAATGATATATATATATATATATATTTTTTTTTTATTAATAGTATTATTTATTATTTTTATATATATTTTTATTATTCATAACAATACTACTACTAATACTTTAAATGCCCATTAGACAAATGGTTACATTAGGATACAGTAGCTATTTTATTTGCCTAATACACATATGTAATTTTTAAGCTGAATTAGGGCTCTTTCACACGGGCGATCCGATCAGATCCGCCTGTCAGTTTTTTAGGCGGATCTGATCGGATCCTCCATGCAGCTCTATGGGGCAGCGGGTGTCAGTGGAGACACCTCCGCTGACACCCGCTGCCATCCGCATCCGATCCTGTCCGTGAAATCTGGACGGATAGAAACCCTATTTTTCCATCCGTTCAGTAATCGGATCGGATGAGAGCGGACAGGCGGTCCGCTCTCATCCGATCCCCCATAGAGGGCAGCGGTGGCTGAGACACCTCCCTCTCCGCACTGCAAGCGGAGACGGAGCTGTCATCCGCCGGCTCAGCGGGGATCGCGGATCGATCCCCGCTGAGCAACACGGATCCGCCTACGGAGGCGGACCGTGTGAAAGAGGCCTTATAATTATTTAAAACTCAAATGTAAACAGCTTTTCTTTTTTTTTTTTTTTTTTTGTAGCACAAAGACTTTATTTGCTGGAGGGCACTTGTGAGCACACAGATTCCATTTCCCTTGTTTCTTACAGCTGTTCATTTAAATTACTTTTCTTTAAGCAGAAAAAAAAAAAAAAAAAAAAATGCTTTTGACATCACAAAGAAAAATCTGTAAACAGATCTAGCGGTAACCAAAGACGGTAAATATTTAAGATGCATAACACAGAACAATAAATGTTGAGTATTATACGTGGTATGAAATCAAATTCTTGTTTCTTAACATTTTTAGATTCACATATATATATATATATTTTTTTTCCCTTTCAAATTCAAAGTGCACTGGTTAAGTACATAAAACGCACACGAATGCAGATAGAATATATTATCTGAGCAGGTGCGTCACCCCGGTGTGAAGATGGACGCCCACATGGAGCTCATAAAAAACCGCCTGGCTTAGCACGCGTCTACGGAGTTACTATGAAAACATTTATTATTGTTGACTCGATGTTTGAAACTTAAACTTATTGTATTTGGTGCTTTTGCCGTCTTCTGCTCTTAAAACGAACTGAATAGAAAATAAAGTTCTCCGAGGTTTGGCGAAGCGGTGAATTAAACACTGATGGAGACATAAAATTGAAGTAGCTGTATTAATAATACGGATATCTAGATATAAAATTATCCGCCAACACTGGAAAATTCTACCGGTTGTGCTAAAACTCGAATGATCTTGGTTTTCTTTTGTGGCCCCTTTATTTGGGAAGCTTTTGGTTTTGTTAAAGCTCCTGGCCCCACACACTTTGTGGAACTTGGCACAACTTCACGGAATTCACATTCACACTTTTTTCATTGATTTCATATGTCATGTACAGGGTTTTTTTTTTTTTTTCACGGCGCTTTAATTTTTCCACATTTTTTTATGTTACAGCCTTATTCCAAAATGGATTAAATTCATTATTTTCCTCAAAATTCGACAAACAATCCCCCATAATGACAATGTGAAGGAAGTTTTCTTTACAAATTTTTTAAAAATAAAAAAAATCCCATGTACATAAGTATTCACACCCTTTGTTCAATACTTTGGTGAAGCTCCTTTGGCAGTAATTACAGCCTCCAGTCTTTTTGAGTATGATGCTACAAGCTTGGCACTCCTATTTTTGGGCAGTTTCTCCCATTCTTCTATGCAGGACCTCTCAAGCTCCATCAGGTTGGATGGGGGAGCGTCAGAGCACAGCCATTTCCAGATCTCTCCAGAGATCTTCAGTTGGGTTCAAGTCTGGGCTCTGGCTGGGTCACTGAAGGACATTCACAGAGTTCTCCCGTAGCCACTCCTTTGTTATCTTGGCTGTGTGCTTAGAGCCGTTGTCCTGTTGGAAGATGAACCTTTGCACCAGTCTGAGAACCAGAGCACTCTGGAGCAGGTTTTCATCAAGAATGTCTCTGTACATTGCTGCATTCATCTTTCCCTCCATCCTGACTAGTCTCCCAGTTCCTGCAGCTGAAAAACATCCCCGCAGCATGATGCTGCCACCACCATGCTTCACTGTAGGGAGGGTATTGGCCAGGTGATGAGTGGTGCCTGGTTTCCTCTAGACATGACGCTTTCTATTCAGGCCAAATAGTTCAATCTTTGTTTCATCAGACCAGGGAAATTTAGTTTCTCATGGTCTGAGAGTCCTTCAGGTGCCTTTTGGCAAACTCCAGGTGGGCTGTCATGTGCCTTTTACTGAGGAGTGGCTTCCGTTTGGCTACTCTACCATACAGGCCTGATTGGTGGAGTGCTGCAGAGATGGTTGTTCTTCTGGAAGGTTCTCCTCTCTCCACAGAGAAACGCTGGAGCTCTGTCAGAGTGACCATCGGGTACTTGGTCACCTCCCTGACTAAGGCCCTTCTCCCCTGATTGCTCAGTTTGGCCGAAAAGAAAAAGTAAAGTGAGCCCATTTTTTTTGTATATTGTGAAAGATGATGTCACTGCGAGTAAATAGATACCCAACATGTTACGCTTTCAAATTGCGCACACTCAAGGAAATGGCGACAAACTACGGTTCTTAAAAATCTCCATAGACAGCACTTTAAAAGTTTTAAACGGTTACCTGTTTAGAGTTACAGAGGAGGTCTTTTGCTAGAATTATTGCTCTCGCTATAATGATCGTGGCGATACCTCACAAGTGTGGTTTGAACACCGTTTACATTTGCGGGCATGACTTACGTATTGCTTTTCTTTGGCACATGACCACAAGGGGCGCTTTTAAAAAAAAAAAATTTTCTTTAGTATTTTACACAGTCAGTCCCTTAAAAAAAAAAAAAAAATCTGATCACTTTTATTGCTGTATTCAAAATGCTAAAATTTGCGTTTTGGAATACTTTAGATTTTTTTTAAATCAGCGCCTTTCGCTGCCGTTGGGACATCACCAGTGCTGTATTTTGGTTTTGTGCTGCCCTAGGCAAGACTAAAATTTGGTGCCCTCCATGTAAATTTTCCCAACTCCTTTTTTTAACGGATGTGACTCCCTCCAAAATTGAAGGACTACAAGTCCCAGCATGAAACCCTGGGATCTCACGAGAGGGGGAGGGGGGTGAGAGGGGGTGGGAGAGAGAGAGAGGGTGGGTGAGGGAGAGAGAGAGGGGGATGAGAGAGAGAGAGGGGGGGGGTGAGGAAGTGAGAGAGGGGGGGGGGGGTGAAAGAGAGGGGGGATGAGAGAGGGGGGGGGTCAAGGAGAGTGAGGGGGGATGAGAGAGAGAGGGGGGGGATGAGAAAGAGAGAGGGTGGATTAGAGAGGGGGAATGAAAGAGAGGGGGGATGAGATAGAGAGGGGGAATGAAAGAGAGGGGGATGAGAGAGAGAGGGGGGATGAGAGAGAGGGGGAATCAAAGAGAGAGAGAGAGGGGGGGTGTGAGAGAGAGAGAGAGGGGGGAGGGGGGAGAGAGAGGGGGGAGTGAGAGAGAGAGAGAGAGAGAGGGGGTGAGAAAGAGAGGATGAGAGAGAGAGAAGGGGGATGAGAGCGAGAGAGAGGGGGAATGAGAGAGAGAGGATGAGAGAGAGAGAGGGGGGTGAGAGAGAGAAAGGGGGTGAGAGAGAGAGAGAGAGAGGGGGGGGGGTGAGAGAGAGGGAGGGGATGAGAGAGAGAGAGACAGAGAGAGGGGGTGAGAGAGAGGGAGGGGATGAGAGAGAGAGGATGAGAGAGAGAGAGGAGATGAGAGAGAAAGAGGGGGATGAAAGAGAGAGAGGGGGTGAGAGAGGGGGATGAGAGTGAGAGAGAGGGGGATGATAGAGAAAGAGAGAGAGAGAGAGGGGGGGAGGTGAAAGAGAGGGATAGAGAGAGGAGGGGTGAAAGAGGGGGGAGAGGGAGGGGGTGAGTGAGTGAGAGAGAGAGAGAGAGAGAGAGAGAAAGGGGGGTAAGAGAGGCAGTTCTAGCAACCAGTGGCCAATAGAGTCTCAGGTGGGGGGGGGTGGCTTTTTTGCTGCCCCCCTGCAAAGTCCCACCCTAGGCCTGGGCCTTGTTGGCCTAGGCCAAAATACAGCACCGGGTTTTTACATCAGAGACCTGATCAAAGATGAATCCGGCTTGGTTTGGGACTCTGGCCAGCCAGCAGATGTGCTGACTGGTCGCTCTGGTCTCCTGGTGGGACGGGAGACCTGAGTGGAACAGATGATCGGCGGATGCGGCAGAAGGGGGGGGGGAGTCCCCTCCCGCTGCTTGTGATAATGTCCGAGTGGCTGCTTAGCCACAACGGTTGTAAAATCACATGAAAGCCAACTGTCCACTCTAAAAACGGTACTGGGGTGATACCTCTAGCTGCAGGCATCACTTCGGTACAAGCACTCCCTCAAAATGATGCACAGATACGTGATTTTGCGGGAAGTGGTTAAAGTCACGTTTTGCCATGATAGCAGACGGATTTTGTTGCGTATCAATAGTTTAGAATAAATGGTACCCACACGCGGAAAAAAAGGCTCCATCTTTTATCATTAAAAAGCTAACCAGTGACTATGCCTAGGCTGCAATGATGTCATCAGTCTGCTGTAGGCAGGAGGAAGCATTGCCTGAGTCTCTCCTCCCCCAGTGATCAGACTGCAAAATTGTAACTTTTTAGCAAGTCTAACTGTTATATCTGTTCTGGACTACTATCCTCACATTGATTAGTGGTTCCAAATGATTAACTACTGCAATAGGGAACAGACACAAAAATATACATTCTGCATCTTTCCAAAATAACTGTTATGTTTTATTTTACGCAGTTGAAGGCTTTTATACACATGATTACATAGGTATCACATTAATATTACAATTTTACTTTGATGGTAACAAGGGGCGTAACATAGGCAGGCTAATTCTTAGCAGGACTCAAAAGAATGCAAACATGTAATGAAAACATTATTACTGCCGTGTGCAAAACATACAAAATAAAATACAATTATATTAAGGATGTACAAATTTCCTTTACAATAACATTATTAATCTGACATTTTTATATGTAGCTATTCGGACCTCCTCCATTATGGGCGTATTAAAATACTCCTATCTAAGTTGGATCTTTCTGCCAGGAGATGGAAAAAAATCAAGTATAAAAAATGCTTATTTTAGTGCGTAATTGCCTGTTTATGTGCATTTACAGGCGAATTATGTTGAGCATAGACTCTTTATATATTTTTATATATTATATATTTACACTGACCGGCCACTTTATTAGGTACACCTTGCTAATACCCTCCAACCCCGCAAAAAATGGAGAAGGAACAAGTTAATTGGAGACTTTACATGTGCCACCAAGAGAACATCCAAAAATAAGTCAATAAAATATCCAACATCTTTCGTATGCAATTAAAACAATAATAAAACCACAAGTGATCGCCATTTACACTTGTATTACATTGGCGCGTATATGTTACTCTAAATTGATGCAATGGATCGACACGTTTCATGAAAGTATGGTTTCCTCGGGATCCACTCTCTTTTATATGCAACTAACATCAAAATACAAAGGTAGAGACAACATATCCACTTCAGCTCCAGGCCATTTCTGGTACTTTTTGTTTACATGTAGCAATCAGTAATTTTTGCTAGAAAATTTCTTAGAACCCCCCAAACATTATATATATATATATATATATATATATATATATATATACTGTGTGTGTATATATATATATACTGTGTGTGTGTATATATATATATATATATATATATATATATATATATAGAATTATTTTTCTCTAGGGCAGAGGCCCTAAAGAATAGTTGCTGGGTTTTTCAATTTTTTTATGCCATGCGGTATTTGCACAGCAGTTTTTTAAATGCAAATTTTGGGGAAAAAATACTTATTATTTATTTTAATGCAAGAAAACTCACTACATAACCCACATTTTTTATTTGTAAAATTTAAAAGATGATGTTATGCCAATAGAAAGGAATAGAAAATAAAGTAATAGAAAAGAAAATAATAAAATAGAAAAGAATGGAATAGAATAGACAATAAAAGAATAGGATGGACAAGATAGGAATAAAACAGAAAAAATAGAATAGAAAAAACAATAGAATAGAATAAAATAGAAAGAATATAGTTGTCTTCTGAAATTTGAATTTTGAAGAGAATAATTTTAAATTTGAAAAAAAAAAAAGGAGAATAGAATAGAAAAGAATAGAATAAAATAAAGAATAGAATAGAAGAAAATAAAAATAATTTAACCATCTTCTGAAATTCGATAAATTTGAATGGAATTCCGAAAAGCAAATTTTCGAACAGAATAAATATGAATAGAATAGAAAAAAAATAGAATAGAAAAGAATAGAATAGAAAAACAATAGAATAGAATAAAATAGAAAGACTATAACCATCTTCCAAAATTCAAGTTTCTAATGGAATACATTTATTTAAAAATAGAATAGAATAGGATATAATAGAAAATAATATAATATAAAGTAAAAGAATAGAAAATAATAGAATAGAAAAAAACAATAGAATAGAGGAATATAGAAATAATATATCATCTCCTGACATCCTGAATTGAATAAAATTGAATAGAATAGATAAGAAAAGAATAGTATAGAAAAAAAACAATAAAATAGAATAAATAGAAAGAATATAACCATGTTCCAAAATTCAAATTTTGAATAGGATAGATTAGAATAGAAAAAAAAAATAGAATAGTATAGAAAAAAAACATAAAATAAATTAAAATAGAAAGAATATAACCGTCTTCCAAAATTCAAATTTCGAATAGAATAAAATTGAATAGAATAGATTAGAATAGAAAAGCAAAGAATAGAAAATAATAGAATAGTATAGAAAAAAAAAACAATTAAATAGAATAAAATAGGAAGAATATAACCATCTTCCAAAATGCGAATTTCAAATAGGATAAATATGAATTTGAATGCCAGTTTGAATCTAATTTGAAAACGATTTAAACAAATGTAGCGCTTCCCCCCTAAGGACTGCCAGCATACAGTTCTTCAGTTCTCCTTCTTTGGCTCGTTTCAATAATCAGTCCAGGGGTATTTCGGTTGTTTTGTGTTTATTATATATTAGGGATAGGAGAAGGGAATAGTGGGATACTCCAAATTAACTATTCACAATGGTTGAGGACTCCTATCTTCTGGTACAGCCAGGCTGTTGATTCACCCTGCCACTATGGGTGAATTTAGGAATTAAGTCTCTTTCCTAAGATGACTTGGTGAACTTGTAATTATCTTCAGGATACTCTCTCCAGCATCCTCTTTCCATCCACTGTCGACACCTGTCCACTAAATATCCTACACTTGGGGTGGCCCCCCTCAGGTCAGGCCCCTCGACATAAGTCCCTTTACTCACAATACTGTGGTTCCAGTGTCTCCCCTCTCAGTCAGCTTCCCTGGACCTCTGGGTTCAGCTCCTCTCATCTGTTCCTCCGGTCATCAGGATGACCTCCTGCAACCGCATGCCACTGCTACAGAGGAGGAGGCGGCCACCCCCTTCCCTCCAGGACTCCGCTCTCCAGCCAAAGACCCCACAGCACATTTGCTCCTGGCTTTTATACGGTATCCCAGAACTGCCCTCTGCCAATCACCAGGACTGCATCAAAGCCTATGCACCCATTCGTCAGGTTTCCTCTCACTGTCCAACATGCCTCCCTATTGGACCAGTGTGAAACACTCTCTAAACTGAATGAATCGCATACTGAGCACAATGAGCAGACCTCACTAACAGATCCTGATCTCTGGTAGGCAGAGAACAATATAGATTTACCTGCAGCCCCCCCCCCCCCTGGTAACCAGACAAGGCTAAAAACGATACTCTCTCACTAGCACCTACCTAGGAGGGTGCTACACTCACCCCCCCCCCCCCCCCCAAAATGAGCCATGTCCTCACTGGCTCTGGACATCCACCCCCTACAAAAATTATTTTTCTCACAAAAATTTCACGGAGTATCCCACAAACTTGAAAAAGGGGAAAAGGGAAGGGTAAGCAGGCAGAGCTCAAAACGATACTTTCTCACTAGCGCCTACCTAGGAGGGTGCTACACTCACCCCCGCCAAAATGAGCCATGTCCTCACTGGCTCTGGACAGTCGCCCCCTACAAAAATTATTTTCCTTACAAAAATTTCACGGAGTATCCCACAAACTTGGAAAAGGGAAAAAGGAGAAAAGGGAAGGGTAAGCAGACAGAGCTCAAAACTATACTTTCTCACTAGCGCCACCTACCTAGGAGGGTGCTACACAAATTTAACTAAACAAAATTATTTAAATGCCGAATCGAAATGAAACATTTGTTTTTGTTCTGCACGTTTCTAACTGAAGTTGATTCAATAATCGGCTTCAGTACAACCAGGCTGTTGGCTTTTTGCATGGGATTACTGCCGGCGATTATTGTCGCTAGAAAGGAAATCTTCCGTTGGGTCTAATTTCAGCCTCTACTAAGAGGAAGTTTCGCTCACTTGGATTTCTATAATTTCACTTCCTGTTGAGTCTACAGTACAGGAAGTGAGATGAAATTTCCCTAATCAGACAGACAGAGGTTTGAACCCGCCCCTCCTCCTTTAGAATTATCTTTAAATCTCTTGTCAGGTGAGGAACGTCTCCCGTGTGGCAACCGCCTAGCAGAATTGTTTCTCAATTATGATGAATAGTAATGGAAGAGAATTGGTAATATTAGTACAATTCCATTAGCACACATGTGTAATAATTAGGACGTGATCTGTGGAGGAGGCTCTCTGGTTATTTTTCGGCAACAAAATAACAGAAATAATAATAATAATAATAATAAGTTTATTTGAAGTAATTTACCCCCTGCTTGAGATTTTACAAAATGAGGATTCTTGGAGGAGATGAGTGATGCTGGAAAGATTACAGAACAGTAAGGCCCCGATCACACTGGGGCGACGCTACTTTGCCGGGCGACCTCATAGGTCGCGGCACGCTGCTCGCACCGCGACCTCGGAGCAGCCGGCACGGACTTCATAACATTGAAGTCTATGCAGGTCGCTCCGGGTCGCCCCAAAGAAGCTCCGGACCCTTTTTTAAAAAAAAAAAAAAACAATATTTTTTCACTTCTTGCTATATTACATTCCTGAGAAAAAAAAATTAAAAATCTAAATTTTTTAACATTGTAGGCCAATTTGTTTTCTGCTACATATTTTTGGTAAAAAAAAAAAAATTGCAATAAGCGTATTTTGATTGGTTTGCGCAAAAGTTATAGTGTCTACTAATTACAGGAAAAATTTATGTCATTTTTATTTATTTATTTATTTTTTTACTAGTAATGGCGGCGATCTGCGATTTTTTGCGGGACTGCGACATTGCGGCGGACAGATCGGACCCCTGACTGACATTTTTGACAATTTTTAGGGGACCAGTGACATTACTAGAGTAATCAGTGCTAATAATATGCACTGCTACTGTAAAAATTACACTGGCAGGGAAGGGGTTAACACAGTAAGTGATCAAGGGGTTAAGTGTGAGCCTAGGGGAGTGATTCTAACTGTATGGGGGCGTGGCTTGTGAAATGATCATAGAGACCTGTGTTCCTATACAGAAGGATCACAGGCGCTCTGTGATCATTCCAGGGAGAAGAACGGTCAGCTGTGTTTAAACAGCCTTCCGTCCTTCTCTCTCAGAGGGTAGTGATCGCGGGTGTCAGGCGACAATCGGAGCCGCCTGCCCTGTGCATCGGAGCACCCGCTGATGAGTGGGGGTGGGAGCGTGCCTCCGGCAGCGCGCGCTCGCCCCCTAGCTGCAGGCGCGCGACTGACGTATATATATATGATGTATATATTGTGGGAGATTAGCTCAGTGGCGGGTATGGATGACCCCTT